>NC_083589.1:54517809-54829595 GCF_027579695.1 Neoarius graeffei
CCTAAAAAACAGTAGTGCAGACGTGTGACTTCATGACTCGAGCAGCAGTCAGACAGATTGTCGAGGACGACGTGATTCCGATGGGAACACGGTGTTACTGTGAGCTAATGATCACCAAGTGACAAAAATGTCAACAGTGAGCAAGAGTCCAGCGCGGCCACCATTTAACCATGATCAGTTCTTATTTTACTTTTTTTGTTTGTTTTTTTTTCCTTCCTTTCCTCCATTTGTTCCTTTGATTCTTCCTTCCCCTCTTCATCCCAGACTTCCTTGATCCCATCCATTACATTAGAAGCATTTAGCGGATGCTCTTATCCAGAGCGACGTACAACCAGAGCGTACATGACACAATGCTCCTAGCGCAGACAGGGTTAAGGGCCTTGATCAAGGGCTCAACAGTAGCAGCTTGTCAGTGCTGGGGCTTGAATCAGTCCTTCCTTCCTTCCTTCCTTCCTCTCTCTCTCTCTCTCTCTCTCTCTCTCTCTCTCTCTCCTTTCTTTCCTTCCTTCCTTCCTTCCTTCCTTCCTTCCTTCCTCTCTCTCTCTCTCTCTCTCTCTCTCTCTCTCTCTCTCTCCTTTCCTTCCTTCCTTCCTTCCTCTCTCTCTCTCTCTCTCTCTCCTTTCCTTCCTTCCTTCCTTCCTCTCTCTCTCTCTCTCTCTCCTTTCCTTCCTTCCTTCCTTCCTTCCTTCCTCTCTCTCTCCTTTCCTTCCTTCCTTCCTTCCTTCCTTCCTTCCTTCCTTCCTTCCTTCCTCTCTCTCTCTCTCTCTCTCCTTCCTTCCTTCCTTCCTTCCTTCCTTCCTTCCTTCCTTTCTCTCTCTCTCTCTGTCTCCCACATTTCCTTCCTTCCTTCCTTCCTTCCTTCCTTCCTTCCTTCCTTCCTTCCTTCCTCTGTCTGTCTGTCTCCCACCTTTTCTTCCTTCCTTTTTCTTTTCCTTCCTTTCTCTCTCCTCCTCACCTTTCCTTCCTTTCTCTCTCTCCCCCTTCCTTTCTTTCTCTCTCTCCCCCACCCACCCTTCCTTCCTTCCTTCCTCTTTCTTTCTCCTCACCTTTCCTTCCTTCCTTCCTTCCTTCCTTCCTTCCTTCCTTCCTTCCTTCCTTCCTCTCTCTCTGTCTGTCTCCCACCTTTTCTTCCTTCCTTTTTTCTCTCCCCCACCTTTACTTCCTTTCTCTCTCTCCCCCACCTTTTCTTCCTTCCTTTTTCTTTTCCTTCCTTTCTCTCCTTCCTTCCTTCCTTCCTTCCTTTTTCTCTCCCCACCCTTCCTTCCTTTCTTCCTCTTTCTTTCTCTCCCCCACCCTTCCTTCCCCTCTCTCTCCTTCCTTCCTTCCTTTTTCCTTTCTCCTTTCCTTCCTTTCTCTCCCTCCACCTTTCCTTCCTTCTTCTCTCTCCTTCCATCCTTCTCTCCTCCCTCCCTTCCCTTTAGTCCTTTCTCTCTCTCTCTCCTTTCCTTCCTTTCTCTCCCCCCACCTTTCCTTCCTTCTTTCCTCCCTCCCTTCCTTTTAGTCCTTTCTCTCTCTCCTTTCCTTCCTTTCTCTCCCCACCTTTCCTTCCTTCTTCTCTCTCCTTCCTTCCTTCTTTCCTCCCTCCCTTCCCTTTAGTCCTTTCTCTCGCTCTCCTTTCCTTCCTTCTTTCTCCTTCCTTCCTTCTTTCCTCCCTCCCTTCCCTTTAGTCCTTTCTCTCTTTCTCCCTTCCCCCTCTTCCTTTTGTTCTTTCTTGCTTCTTGCCTAAATTTCTTATAGTCCAGCTTTTCACAGCGTGCTGTTTGTGGGGTTTTGGGGCCTCGCTGTGTTAAAGCTCTGTATCTCTTTAAGAAAAGTGTGCACGTGGCTGTTCTGGTGTCACTCTGAGCAAACCACAGAGAACTACAGAGGACTTTCTGAAGTCGTGTAACTTAACTATGTGTATTATCCTGATATTATTCTGTTCTTGAGAACAGTTTGTGTAAAAGTGTGTGTACATGGATCCGTTTAAGCACTTAGCAAGTTAGTATTTGTTGCTTTTTTATCCGAACCACCAACCGCAGTTTCTTCATCCTCCTGCTTCCTCACATACTGGAGTCTGACTGAGTCAGCAGCTTTACTGAGACCCTTACTTTTTACACATCTGTTTCTAATTGTGTGTGTGTGTGTGTGTGTGTGTGTGTGTGACAGAAACTTGGTGGAGGCATCACTCAGTTTGCCTACAGCTGTGTGCAGGAGCACATGGTGTGGACCAACATGCAGTTCTGGGAGGCCATGTTTTACAGTGATGTGCAGAATCATATCAGAGCTCTGTATCTGGAGACAGAAGACCGAGCCGTAGACGGCCCTGTAAGAGCATAGTTTCAGCTCTACACAATAATTAAACGCATAAATAATATAGAAGTAAATTAAAATAAAAACACATTTCTAACACTCAATACAGAAAAAATAATAATAATAATTCACCAAAAATATTCAACTTCGTTTGTTGTTGCTAGTGTTTAGCTGATGTTAAATGTAGCTGCAGTTTTACAGATTACACGTTAATTCAGTCTAATAGTGAATAATTGGTTCATTAATTCGTTATAGTTAGGATTAGGGTCAGGCTAAGAAGAGATGCAGTGTATTATTCTGTCCACACTGACTGGATAGGAACAATCGCATGCTCTGATTGGCTACTGTACTACAAGGAGATCAGCTCATATACCATGAGTAGAGAGAAACAAAATGGCGGAGCGTTTTGCTGAATCAACCGAGGACGAAATAAAAACTGTACTTGAAAACAACCCCCCCCCCCCCCCCAAAAAAAAGCAACAAAATATGGAGTAAAAGTATTTGATAGTAAGAGCTTTTTTTTTTCTTTTTTCAAGAATTATTATTATAGCATTTTTCACAAATTGCTACCGTCATTTCGCCAGTTTGTTTACGTTCTAAGCGGAAATGGTTTTGTGTAAAGTTTTTATTTATCGAATTTGCAAAAAAAAAAAATTGAGGAATCAGCTGAGGTGGCTCGGGCATCTCTTTCGGATGCCTCCTGGACGCCTCCCTGGGGAGGTGTTCCAGGCATGTCCCCCCAGGAGGAGGCCCCGGGGAAGACCCAGGACATGCTGGAGGGACTATGTCTCTCGGCTGGCCTGGGAACGCCTCGGTGTTCTTCCCGAGATGCTGGCCGAGGTGTCTGGGGAAAGGGAAGTTTGGGTTTCCATGCTCAGACTGCTGCCTCCGCGACCCGGCCCCGGATAAAGCAGAAGAAGATGAGACGAGACGAGGCAAAAAAAAATGCTCTGCTTCTCGAAATCTAGTGAAAGAGGATAGAATAAAACCGTTATTCTGCTCAATCTCGTCGTGCGACTCGATTTCGTGGAATAGCTGTTAAATCGAGCTAGCACCAACCCAGATTAGCACATTATCATAATAAACTGTAATTGTGTGATTTAAAGATTATGGCTTTTATATTAATTTGTGTCTGACTCACTCTTTTAATCACTCCACTTGCGTTATTGACTGTAAGGCTACGTTCACACTGCAGGCTGAAGTGACTCAAATCCGATCTTTTCGCCCATATGTGACCTGTATCCGATCTTTTATTGACAATATGAACGACACAGATCCGATTTTTTTCAAATCCGACCCAGGCCGTTTGGATATGTGGTCCTAATTCCGATTCCTATCCGATCTTTTCATATGCGACTTCAGTCTGAACCGCCAGGTCGCATTCATCCGACTTACACGTCATCAACAAGCCACAAACGTCACTATTCTGCGCTGAAGTAGGCGGCGGGTCTCTCAAAAAAGTTACAACAACATGGCGCATAATCACGGGCGCAGATAGAGGGTGGGACGGGGGGGATTCGTCCCACCCAGATTTAAATTCACTTCGTTCGGTCCCCCCCACTTATAGGGAGGAAAAAACGTCTATGCTGTCTTTCTTTGCATAAGGCAAACCTCACGGAAAAATCAAAAGACTAATTACCATTCGGTTTATTGAGGTGCACAGCAGTACATACATAGTTGCAACAACTCACATAAAACAAAACAAAGACTGATATTCGGTTGGTTGAGCTGCGCAGACTGCACAGGTTGCGAGCTCGAGCTTGGTTGCTATGGTAACCCATAACAAGTTTGACAGGCATATCGGGGTTGGGGTTGGTTTGCTGGCAGCTTTGTCCCCCCCAGTTCAAAAAATGTATCTGCGCCCCTGTGCATAACATCAATGCGAGGGACGCTTCGGGCTGTGAAGGTTCTGAATCTTCTCAATGGAAGGACGCAGAGGTTAGGGAGCTGATTTCCATTTGGGGGGATGCAGCTATTCAAGCTAGATTGGATGGGTCATACCGCAACCGGGCGGTTTTACTTCCGTAAACACTGGCCATGCTCACTGCGTGTGACGTCGTCGTATCCTGCAATGCGCATGCGGAACACTTTTAGGTCGCTTTTCGTTCATACAGAGGATCACATACAAGTCGCATATATTTGTTAATGTGAACGACCTCACAAAAAAATCGGATTTCACAAAAAAATCGGAATTGAGCATTAAGCCTTGCAGTGTGAACGTAGCGTAACTGTGGATGTCTGACTCTCTCTCTCTCTCTCTCTCTCTCTCTCTCTCTCTCTCTGTGTGTGTGTCTGTGAGGATGAGGATGGTGCGGGCAGGCCGGAGCAGGTCAGTGCTCTGGAGTTGGCGTCGGAGCAGACGCGCCTATGGCCCACCCTGAGTAAAGAGAGTCAGCAGGAGCGTGTGCAGAAGGAAGAGAGCACCGTGTTCAGCCAGGCCATCCACTACGCCAACCGCATGAGCTACCTGCTGCTGCCGCTCGACACCAGCAAGAACCGGCTGCTGCGCACCACCGGCCTGGCCGACGTGGAGAGCGTCAGTAACAGCTTCGTTACTAACAGGTGTGAAGTGAACAGCATGCTGAAAGATACATTTAACAATTATTCAATGAAGGTGAAGGGAATATCGGTGAATTGATCGATTGATTGATTTTTTATTTGACATTCTCAGTTCTTGTATAAAAAATAAATACATGATTTAGTTTCAAATAAACCACACCACATACTTAAACTAAAAACAGAGAGTCAGGATAACACAATAAAGCTCGAAAGCTTATTTCCATTGTGGTCCTTTGATGTTGGATGGCGGCAGATGTAAAAATGACAAGAGTGGCGCTGTGACGTTACTAAAATTGTAAAACAAAATTCTATAGACGGTACACACATCAGATTAGCATTGTATACATTAGGGTGCATCAGTTGCCGTCACTTTCATAAAATCTGATGCATTTTTGTTCGGGTGTTCCTTTTCACCAATAAAGACATCCTGTAAAATTTTTTGACCATATTCAAAAGTCTAATGGTGGCACCATGAGGTTCATTTTTTGCCAAAAAACACTTATTTTATGTTTCTTGCGTAAGGTTTGAATCACAATGTTGGACTCCGTTTATTGATTTCTTGTGAGCCAGAGATCATGTTAAGAACCTTTGCAAGGGATTGAGAAGCATTAATGTGATTCATAATACATTTGTATTGTTAAAAAGCAGTTGAACAATGATTCAATGAACAGCTAAAACTCAAACTGTGCTTGAGAATATATTTAGAATATGGACTAAAAATGTGTATCTAAGATATTTGGTATACTCCAGGGCTTTTCAAAGTGTGGGGCGCGCCTCCCCTAGGGGGCGCCAGAGTTCTTCAGGGGGACGCAACGTGAGGAAAAATAAACCAGAATAAGTTACTATTGCAGACATTTAGTGAACTTCAGCTAGCCTTTGCCAGAGACAAAATGGATCGATTTTTAGTACCTAAAGCTACAGTGAGTGAGGAGACAGAGTCTGGGCCAAGCAAAAAAAAAAGAGAAGTCTGACCACGATTATTTAAAGTTTGGATTTTCATGGACTGGATCTGAAGATTCTCCACTGCCACAGTGTGTTGTCTGCCAAGAGGTGCTAGCTAACGATGCTATGAGATGTTAAAAATGTGTAAAACAAGATGTTTAAAAAAAAGCACAGATCTTTAAAATGTGTAAAAAAAAAAAAGAGGTTTTAAAAAGCACAGATGTTTAAAATGTGTAAAAAAAAAAGGTTTTAAAAAAAGCACAGATGTTTAAAATGTGTAAAAAAGAGGTTTTAAAAAAGCACAGATGTTTAAAATGTGTAAAAAAAAGTGTTTTAAAAAAGCACAGATGTTTAAAATGTGTAAAAAAAAGGTTTTAAAAAGCACAGATGTTTAAAATGTGTAAAAAAAAAGGTTTTAAAAAGCACAGATGTTTAAAATGTGTAAAAAAGAGGTTTTAAAAAGCACAGATGTTTAAAATGTGTAAAAAAGAGGTTTTAAAAAGCACAGATGTTTAAAATGTGTAAAAAAGAGGTTTTAAAAAGCACAGATGTTTAAAATGTGTAAAAAAGAGGTTTTAAAAAGCACAGATGTTTAAAATGTGTAAAAAAAAAGGTTTTAAAAAGCACAGATGTTTAAAATGTGTAAAAAAGAGGTTTTAAAAAGCACAGATGTTTAAAATGTGTAAAAAAGAGGTTTTAAAAAGCACAGATGTTTAAAATGTGTAAAAAAGAGGTTTTAAAAAGCACAGATGTTTAAAATGTGTAAAAAAGAGGTTTTAAAAAGCGCAGATGTTTAAAATGTGTAAAAAAAAGGTTTTAAAAAGCACAGATGTTTAAAATGTGTAAAAAAGAGGTTTTAAAAAGCACAGATGTTTAAAATGTGTAAAAAAGAGGTTTTAAAAAGCACAGATGTTTAAAATGTGTAAAAAAGATGTTTTAAAAAAGCACAGATGTTTAAAATGTGTAAAAAAGAGGTTTTAAAAAGCACAGATGTTTAAAATGTGTAAAAAAAAGTTTTAAAAAAGCACAGATGTTTAAAATGTGTAAAAAAAAGTTTTAAAAAAGCACAGATGTTTAAAATGTGTAAAAAAGAGGTTTTAAAAAAGCTCATATGTTTAAATAAAAAAAAATGTGTACAACAACCATTTTTTAAAATACGAATGGAATATTAAGTATAGCAACAATAAAAATTGTAAGGGGGCGCTGTTGTTTCTTTGCTCTCTGAGGGGGGCTGACTCTCCCACACTTTGAAAAGCCCTGGTATACTCTATAAGGTGCCATAATGTTTCATGAAAAGTGATTTGAAATTTTGTCATAAAAGTCATATAATAGCAGCTTTTTCCATAACTTTGAGCTCCTGGTGCCACCATTAAACTTTTGGATTTTATCAAAATATTTCACCCAGTGTGTTTTCTTACCAAAAGGAACATAAAAACAAAAATGCATCATGATCGGAGGAACTTTTCATTTTTAGGGGGCAACTGATGCACCCTAGAATGCATACTATATACAGTAAGTGCAAGCCCTACACTATCTGATCTCTAAGCCATGTTTTCACAGCACGTTTAAACCCATCCAAACTAATGATTACCTTAATATTACCTGGTAACTTATTCCACAGACTAGTTGCAACATGTAAAAAGGAATCCTTCTCTATTTTAGTTTGCACTCTTGGAGGAACAAAATCTGTGGAACACCCCCTAGTGAAGTAACTATGAACGTCCCTCACTCTACAAAAAAAAATTATTTAAATATTTAGGGACATCTCCATTTGCAATCTTATATACCATGCTCAATTCAATTTGAGAGACTCTATCCTCTACCCTCAACCATCCCAGCCTCTTAAAATGATGAGGATCAAGGTATAATAACCGAGATGAAGTCGAGATACCAATATTCACTTATCCTGACGCGGATAATTGTTTTAGTATAAATACACAGGTGGTTATTTAAAAGTGTCATATAAAGGTGATGATACACGGGGCAACTTTTTGGGCAATGTTGCCGAGCAATGTTGCTGGGCAATTGCATTTTGACTCTTTTCTATTGAGATTGGGCAACATTGTTTCTTTCTGAGGGGTGTTCACACAGCAACTTTTACTCCGGTGTAGCACCGGGGCTGCCCCGGTAGAGCGTTCACACGGTACAAAGCTGAAAGCTGCTTAAACTGGTGCAAATCTAACTCTGCTCGGGAGGTGGTTTAAGAAATTTACTCTGGAGTAAATGCTAGTTTGCGGGGCAGCACCGATATAAAATGGGCCGTCTGAACGCTACGGGGTAGACTCGCTACGCGTGAGGAGAGTTGATTACATACGGGCATTGCATAATTTGCATCCTGGTATTTTGCGCTTCCAAAATGGCGAATATCAACAACAACAGAACTGCGTGTCTTCCAGTGTTGCCAGATTGGGCGGGTTTAAGTGCAATTTGGCGGATTTGAACATATTTTGGGCTGGAAAACGTCAGCAGTATCTGGCAACACTGGTGTCTCCATCCACGTTGTTTTTCCTGGCGCTTAGTGATGCCATGACAACCAGGAAAAGGAAGTACATTTTCACGCATGCGCATATTTCATTTCCGCATTATTACTATCGTATAGCACGGTCGCAAAAACTGCCGTGTGAACGCAAGTGGGGCTGCACCGGTGCTAACACGCTTCTCTCTAGTAAGCAGGGTTGTGACGTGTGAACGCTCCACAAAATGTACACCGGTGTAAGATACGGTATATCGCAACAAAATACATCGGTGCAGCATGGATGCAAATATGTGCCGTGTGAACACCCCTATAAAAAAGTGTTGCCAGGCAAAACAAACCTCACCCAGCAGCACTTATTTTATACCTATATGTCGATAATGGTAATATTTCTCAATCATCAGCTGTCCGGTTATAGTCCTATGAAAATCCATGACCTTGAGTTTGACATTTCAAAGTCATTCAAGGTCAAACGTCATGGCGGCAACTGAAAGCCCATATGGGACTTCTGATATGTTGATAATGGTAAACATCTGGCTATCATGAACCATTTTAAAGTTATAGCCCTTTGAAAACCCATGACCTTCAGTTTGACCTTTCAAGGTCAAAGATCATGGTGCCAAATGAAAGCCCGTATGGCCCTTCTTATAAGTTGATAACGGTAAATATCCGTCTACCATCAACCGTTTTCAAGTTACAATTTTCTCTGAAAATCCATGACCTTGAGTTTGACCTTTCAGGGTCACTCAAGGTCAAAGATCATGGTGCCAAATGAAAGCCTATATGGGAGTTCCTATACGATTCATAATAGTAAAGATCTGTCTCTCGACAGTTGTCTTTGAGTTATCATGGAAAAAGTTATTTTGATCAAAAAGTTGACCTTTCCGGTGACCTTGACCTGATTAAATTTTGGGGGGTAATCTACGTATCATTGCCCACCTCCCCTGAAAATTTGAAGTCAATCAGTGCAACTGTCTAGACGCTAGATTGCTAATAGACAGACATGCAAACAAACCGCACTGATTGCAATACTTCGCCACACCTACTCCGTCACGGGCGAGGTAAATTATTTATTTCAGTCTTCAAAAGTGGCATGTAAAAGTAATAAAGGCACACAGGCTTGTGTCACTTATTGACACCAAGTCACATAAAATACTTTGTTTTGAAATCGATAAAATAAATCACAATCCCACCTCGCCTTTGAATAGTTTTAGACCAAACGTCGTAGCATCTTTAGCGCTTTTAGGAACAGCGTTTTCTTTCATAACCTGTAATTCTTCCTCACTTACGGTGACGAAGCGATCGGCCGCCGTTTTGCCGAGTCGCTCGAGGTGATTATCGAGAAATAGTCTGAATTTCTCGACCAATCAGCACGCACGATTTTCTATAATCACCTGCGTATTTACACTAAAACAATTATAATTGCTGCCAAATTGCTGTGATGTAAGAGAAAAAACACTTCAGGGTGTCCATGTATGGGAAAGTAATCAGTTTCAGTTTGGTACCAGTAACTAAGCTAGTGTTGGGACACATCTTATCGCCTGATTGATTGATTGATTATAAGGGTTTAATTCTTAATTTAGTTTAGACATGAGGTCAGATAAGGAGAGTTTGGCTCCTTTGTCACGTTCTTCTGTGTCCTGAAACACACCAAAACAAATAGATATTGCCAGCTTAGCTTAGGTCAGGATGACTGGAAAGAGACGCATGACTGGCGGGAACACGCACACATACACAAATGTCTCACGTGGACTCAAACGCTTATTCATAACACACACAGATCCACGCCTCATGAGCTTTATCACGCTAGAGCACTGTCACACTGATGTGTCCGTTCCTCCTGTGTGTGTGTGTGTGTGTGTGTGTGTGTGTGTGTAGCATTGCTGGCAGTATGGCCGAGAGCTACGATACAGAGAGCGGCTTTGAGGACGCCGAGAGCTCAGACGTGGCTAATTCAGTGGTGCGCTTCATCAACCGCTTTGTGGATAAAGTGTGTAATGAAAGCGGAGTGACCAATGAACACCTGAAGGCCCTTCACATCATGATACCAGGTAGAGACCACACAGCGTGCAACCTAAACCCTGTGGTTAGTCGGCTGAAACTGACGAGTGATCAAAGGCTCGACCTACAGTGTGTTCCATACATACCGGTTAAAAACCTTAACAAACACAGCAGCCGCATCAGACGGTTTATCAAGTGCTCAGAATTACGTTTTCTCTCAGAATATACTTAATTTCTCAAAATCATTCAAAAGTTAAAGTCCAGTCAATATGACAGTAATGTGTGTGTGTGTGTGTGTGTGTGTGTGTGTGTGTGTTATTTACCAGCTGGGAGGTCCGTATGGTGAAATACCGTGACCGAGGTCTTGAAAGTACTGAGCGAGGCCCTCTGGGCCGAGGTCAGTATTCAAGGCCGAGGTCACGGTATTTCACCATACGGACCGACCTTAAGCTGGTAAATAATATATTTATTTTTTTCTTTACCAAATTCTAACAGAAAACGAGAGCGCCCGAAAGGGAAAACCGAGCCGAGCTGCCATTTTGAATCCTCATTCACAGCTGTAATGCAAATGGCTTCCTCCTCGGTATACAAGTGCACTTCCATGGCAGGAAAAACACTACATTTTGCCGCCTATGTAGTCCCCTATTTATACAAATAGGAGTCATTCAGGATTCAGCCATGTTTTTGCTCGGTGTTAGCAACAGTTAGAGGTTTTTAGCTTTCTCCTGAAATGTTTTCTTTTATTTCTTCTTCCTCAGGGTAGTAAAACTCGCTTTTGCTGTGAACACTGTCGTTATCGCTATCCATGCTGTAAAATTAATTCTATTCTCCTGAGAAATGCTGGCAAAAATTTTGGATAATCTTATAAATAAATCTTATTAAAAAAAAAAAGGTAAATGTTGACAAAAAATGCTACTATGTTTGTTGTTGTGAAAGAGCGAGTCGCCAGAGGTTCGTAACCGGGGTCCAGAGCGCAGGATTTGATGGAAACCGGACCACAAAAAAAAAATTAACAGTTATTCCACGAAATCGAGTCGGACATGGCGACAAGACGCGTAGCACCGAGTCAGCTATAAGCCATGTACGACGAGATTGAGTGGAATAACTGTTTTATTCTATCCACATTCACTGGATTTTGAGAAACGGAGCATTTTTATTTATATTTTTTGCAAAATCACTAAATAAAAACTTCATACAAAACGTCCGACAAAATCATTTCCACTTAGAATGTAAACAAACTGGCAAAATGACAGGAGTAGTTTGTGAAAAATGTGATCATTCTTGGAAAAAAAAAAGATATGCTCTTCATATCAAATAGTTTTATTCCATATTTTGTTGCTTATTTTGGGGTGGGTTTATTTTCAAGTAGAGTTCTTATTTTGTCTTCTGTTGGTTCAGCAGCACGCGCTGCCATTTTCTTCTTCTGCTTTAGGGATTTTTGGTGGTTGGCAAACCAACATAAGATAAGATAAGAAGACCTTTATTATCCCATAATGGGGAAATTTCCTGTTTGCAGCAGCACAGTGGATACGGTAGCAGCAGAAGAGGACATATCAAGTCACACAAGTTTAAAAAACAAAAACGTACATACACATGCATTCCTTTAGCTATTTCTGTTTCTTTTAAATACTTGATGACAAAATGATATCTGACTTGCTGTGCGCCGCCATTTTGTTTTTCTCTACTCACGGTATATGAGCTGATATCCTACAACCCCGATTCCAAAAAAGTTGGGACAAAGTACAAATTGTAGATAAAAACGGAATGCAATGATGTGGAAGTTTCAAAATTCCATATTTTATTCAGAATAGAACATAGATGACATATCAAATGTTTAAACTGAGAAAATGTATCATTTAAAGAGAAAAATTAGGTGATTTTAAATTTCATGACAACAACACATCTCAAAAAAGTTGGGACAAGGCCATGTTTCCCACTGTGAGACATCCCCTTTTCTCTTTACAACAGTCTGTAAACGTCTGGGGACTGAGGAGACAAGTTGCTCAAGTTTAGGGATAGGAATGTTAACCCATTCTTGTCTAATGTAGGATTCTAGTTGCTCAACTGTCTTAGGTCTTTTTTGTCGTATCTTCCGTTTTATGATGCGCCAAATGTTTTCTATGGGTGAAAGATCTGGACTGCAGCCTGGCCAGTTCAGTACCCGGACCCTTCTTCTACGCAGCCATGATGCTGTAATTGATGCAGTATGTGGTTTGGCATTGTCATGTTGGAAAATGCAAGGTCTTCCCTGAAAGAGACGTCGTCTGGATGGGAGCACATGTTGCTCTAGAACCTGGATATACCTTTCAGCATTGATAGTGTCTTTCCAGATGTGTAAGCTGCCCATGCCTCACGCACTAATGCAACCCCATACCATCAGAGATGCAGGCTTCTGAACTGAGCGCTGATAACAACTTGGGTCGTCCTTCTCCTCTTTAGTTCGAATGACACGGCGTCCCTGATTTCCATAAAGAACTTCAAATTTTGATTCGTCTGACCACAGAACAGTTTTCCACTTTGCCACAGTCCATTTTAAATGAGCCTTGGCCCAGAGAAGACGTCTGCGCTTCTGGATCGTGTTTAGATACGGCTTCTTCTTTGAACTATAGAGTTTTAGCTGGCAACGGCGGATGGCACGGTGAATTGTGTTCACAGATAATGTTCTCTGGAAATATTCCTGAGCCCATTTTGTGATTTCCAATACAGAAGCATGCCTGTATGTGATGCAGTGCCGTCTAAGGGCTCGAAGATCACGGGCACCCAGTATGGTTCTCCGGCCTTGACCCTTACGCACAGAGATTCTTCCAGATTCTCTGAATCTTTTGATGATATTATGCACTGTAGATGATGATATGTTCAAACTCTTTGCAATTTTACACTGTCGAACTCCTTTCTGATATTGCTCCACTATTTGTCGGCACAGAATTAGGGGGATTGGTGATCCTCTTCCCATCTTTACTTCTGAGAGCCGCTGCCACTCCAAGATGCTCTTTTTATACCCAGTCATGTTAATGACCTATTGCCAATTGGCCTAATGAGTTGCAATTTTGTCCTCCAGCTGTTCCTTTTTTGTACCTTTAACTTTTCCAGCCTCTTATTGCCCCTGTCCCAACTTTTTTGAGATGTGTTGCTGTCATGAAATTCCAAATGAGCCAATATTTGGCATGAAATTTCAAAATGTCTCACTTTCGACATTTGATATGTTGTCTATGTTCTGTTGTGAATACAATATCAGTTTTTGAGATTTGTAAATTATTGCATTCCGTTTTTATTTACAATTTGTACTTTGTCCCAACTTTTTTGGAATCGGGGTTGTAGTAGCAGAGTTGCCAATCAGAGCGTGCAATTGCTCATATCCAGTGAACATGTTTAGAATAATTTATATTTGACCACCGTGCTGGTGAAGTTTCTAATCGGTTTGGTTAGAAGGTGTTGATTTTGTTTTGTGTAGCAGCAGCTTTGACAGTAGTGCTAACTGTAAGGCAAATGCTGGTTTATATGAATTCACCCGTTCTAATAGATTGTTTCTTTAGTAACACAATAGGCCATTTGCAGGAATTGGTCACGTGTCAATTTTCCCCATCGCAACAAGCCCGTGGTGGCCAAGCTAACGTGACATTCCTTGACAACCGTAAGAGTTTGACTGGCGATGCGAAGTGATCCATTTCTATAATAGCTGTTTTTACCTTTTCTACTGTCTTTTTTTTTTTTTTAACCCGAATTTTCGTGTGTACTTGGAAAAAGTTTGTGGTTTTAACTTCTGTCATAAGTCAAAAGGGGTGTTCACACGGCACATATTTGCATCGATGCTGCACCGATGTATTTTTTTGCGATATATCTTACGTCGGTGTAAATTTTGTGGAGCGTTCACACGTCACAAACCTGCTTACTAGAGAGAAGCGTGTTAGCACCGGTGCAGCCCCACTTGCGTTCACACGGCAGTTTTTGCGACCGTGCTATACGATAGTAATAATGCGGAAATGAAATATGCGCATGCGTGAAAATGTACTTCCTTTTCCCGGTTGTCATGGCATCACCAAGCGCCGGGAAAACAACGTGGATGGAGACACCAGTGTTGCCAGATACTGCTGACGTTTTCTAGCCCAAAATATGTTCAAATCCGCCAAAATGCACTTAAAACCGCCCAATCTGGCAACACTGGAAGACACGCAGTTCTGTTGTTGTTGATATTCGCCATTTTGGAAGCGCAAAATACCAGGATGCAAATTATGCAATGCCCGTATGTAATCAACTCTCCTCACGCGTAGCGAGTCTACCCCTGTAGCGTTCAGACGTCCCATTTTATATCGGTGCTGCCCCGCAAACTAGCATTTACTCCGGAGTAAATTTCTTAAACCACCTCCCGAGCAGGGTTAGATTTGCACCGGTTTAAGCAGCTTTCAGGGGCTACACCAGTATCACTTTGTACCGTGTGAACGCTCTACCGGGGCAGCCCCGGTGCTACACCGGAGTAAAAGTTGCCGTGTGAACACCCCTATACATTCAGGGTGGATTTTCTTATTAATGCTTCAAAATCTCAGATTCCTAGATTTGAATCGTTGAAAAGTGCATGAAATGACGTTTAATTGCCATGGATTTTTAGTAGTATTTTAATACAGACTTTATCCAGTGAAGGAAATAAAAAAATTTTTTTTAACATTTTCCTGAATGGGGCACTTATGTATTTTTCTTTTTGTTTTTGCAACAGTGAGTTGCTAGGGATAAATTTGATAATTCAAAGTATGCACAATTTAAATATAATTTCCATAAAGCTGCTTTGAGATATTGTTCATTGTTAAAAGCGCTATAATTGAATGATTGTTGCACACTTGAAAGATTACACAACACTGGCAGCCGCGAGATCCGTTCGGCCCCGGTCACACTGCAGCTCGTGACTGGTTTGCGAATACTTGGCGATGGAAAAACTGGTCGCGTCACCACCAATCGTGTAATGCATAACGAATGTTCTCCGAGCTTCGCGAGTTGTTTTTTGTTGTGTCTCCGCCTTGTGAGTGGCCAAAAATGTCGTGAAAAATTTCAGTGCATGCGTTGAAATTTGGTGGCGATATTTTTGCCAGGGAAAACTAACCAGCGAATACTGGCAGATGGGTTTGGGAATATTTCCCGAAGCTGGGAGAATCTTCATCGAGCCTCTTGAGATGTCTCGAATCCATGTCCCCGATGCTCGCGGAAGCATGATTAACACAGCGGCTTGGCATCGCGTCATCTTCGCCAAGACTTAAAGTGCATTTACATTCGGGCATCCTTTGGCGCGCATTGTGTGTGCTCTTGAGACCCAGTCGTTATGGGAAACACCTGATGCTGACTTGAGTGCAATGAGCACGCGCATATAAGGACGCTGTTTTCACAGAGACTTTGTGAATTATTGTGCAGCGATAGATGGATCCGAGTGCAGGAAGAGTGTTCATTTACTATCAGGCGTGATTATTTACTAAAACAAAATGTCAGGCGAGGCGAGAGTAATAAAACACAAACGAAGCCAAAAGCAGAACAGAAAGCAGAGGATTTCACCAGAGTCGTAAACATGGCGAGAAACAAACATGACCGTGATTATGATAATACTTCGCAAAGCCTCTGTGTCCTTGTATGCATGTGCTGATCGCACTCAAATCAGCATCAGGTGTTTCCCATAATGACTGGGTCCTGTGAGCGCCTGTAAATCGCCATCAAAATGCCTCATTTTCATCGATAACCCATCGCAAAGCATCACGAATTATAGTGTGACCATAGCTTTAGCAGTTTGTGTGTTCAGCGTGTTGACACTGTTTTTTTTTTTTTTTTTCCCGCACAGATATCGTTCAGATGCACATCGAGACGTTGGATGCGGTCCACAGAGAGAGCAAGAGGCTGCCTCCTATCCAAAAGGTAACCAACTCAAAATTTTACATTGGGCTGGACTCAACAGGCAAGCTAGAACCCCAGCCAGGCAGGCATGCCCACTCCCACCTATAGCACGCCCACCACAACAGAGTGCCACAGCAGGTACGTCTGTGTGACGGCACACTGAGCGGTGCATGCTGGGTTTCGTAGTATTTCCACCCTTCTCTCACTCTCCCACCCTGCTGGAATGAACACAATCTGACTGACTCTTCAATCTGCTTCTGAAACTCGGTGATTTAAAGGAAGGATTCATCCCCCCCCAAAAAAAGTGTGACACCACTAACGCTTGTGTACAAGTATGTGGAATGTGGTTGGAGCCCACCTGGTTGAAGTTTGCGTCTGAGAATTCCTCCATAAGTCGTTGCACAGCCTTGGCTGTGAGTTTGGCTGCTCTGCTAGACGTCGCATTAACTGTCCAACCCCGGACTGAACACAACACACATCACGCTCAGTCTCGTCTTTCCAAATACTATGACGAGTTTGTATTGTGTGTGGGTTTTTTTTTTTTTAATGGCAAAGGATTTCCTCAATAATCTGCTTTATACTTCACCTTACTAATCAACCAGTCATTCAAAAATGTCGATTAGTTGTTTTACAAAGCAAAAAACGCTGGATTTTGTTTTAGGTTGTATTATTTGTGCAGCAAAGATCGCAACTCAAACCACACTTCAGTTAGCAGGTGTACACAGGCTACAACATCATCGTTACATACAGTCTCAGAAAATAAAGTCCATTATTTTGTACCTTCGGTGTACCGTGAGTTGGCCTAGTGGTTAGCGTGTCCGCCTCTTGATCGGGAAATCACGAGTTCTACTCACGGGCGGGTCATACCAAAGACCACACTGCAAAAAATGATCTCTTGTTGAGAGAAAATATCTTTAATATGGGTGAATTTATCTATTATTTCTTATGAGAAGTTTACTAGAACTCAAATATAAGATCATTTAGCTTACTTTGAGACGCTTTTACTAATTTCAAGCCTTAAATTTTCTTATTCTATAGAGATCTTGCAGTCACGTGACCGGAAAGTACACAGCCGCCATCTTGTCGGTATAAAACACAGCTGAATATTGCTGCACTCGTGTACAGAATGGATCAATTTCAACCGACGGACTACACGGCTCATTTTTCTAATGAACAGATAACTAGATATATGTCTAAAATAAACGATCTACAGATTAGTGACCCTTATGGCTTACCGGACGGAGTTTTCACGACCGTGTCAGTGGATTTTGAACTGCCAGCGGAATACCCAGACGTGTATAATTACCTCATCAACTTTCCCTCGCTGTTCAGTGGAAGTGCTTATAAATCTCTGGACAGTTATCTTTACAGAAATTCAGGATTTGTCAGCCCCCCTCAGATGTGGCATCTTGTAAACAAGAAAATAACAATCCTCATTGGATGGGTAAGTCACTTAAGTATTATCTAGTATAGCACTGACCAGCCGATTATAGAATAGAATAAGGTAATTCCAGCTGTAATTCCAAATCGTCCGTCCTGTTTACCATGGATCTGGCGTTGGAGAGGTAGAGGCGGCAGTGGAGATTTGAGTGGCTGTTTTCTGAGCTTAGTCAACAGGCCGGCTCTGCCTGCAGCCTCGCTTTTGCTTCCTCTCCCGACGCCGCCTCCTTCGCCTGCCAGACCCGATAACAATCCACGGAGACCCCGCTGGTCTCGCTATCTCGTCCGGAATGTTGTGCATGCGATGGAAATCGCTACAAACCGTCATTTTCTACTGGAAACCAATGTCCAGTAAGTCCATACGGTTATAGTGGATATTGAAGTCTGGTACAGACGAACAACACGCAAAAATACACACAAAAAACATAAAAAACGTGCACAGGTAGGGAGAGCTTGTAGCCGCAGCCGTTGTAGTAGAATTGTAGTAGGGTTTCCAGAAGAAAAGGTAGAAGTAGAAGGCGGAAATATGGCGTTTGACCGACAAGATGGCGTCTGTCACAATCTGGATCGGCTGTGACGTCACATGCAAGTGCTCCATTGGCAGATAATTTTGCTTCTTTCTAGAATTGAATGCTTAAAATGAGCAAAGTTATCTGCCTATAGAATAAGAAAATTTAAGGCTTGAAATTAGTAAAAGCGTCTCAAATGCCGCTTTTCCACTACAAACGCGGCTGAGTCGGGCTGAGCCGTGCCGTGCTGAGTGGAGCTGAGCGGGGCTGTTGGAGTTGCATTTCGACTACAACCGCGCTGAACCGTGCTGGCTGGAAGTGGGTGGACACATTGGGTGGAGTTAGCGAAAGTGGGTGGACGTCAGGTGATGTCGTTAAGCAGCGCAAACAGTGACATCAGTGAGCTTTTAAGCGGTAGTCTCACAACCCGGATAGTAAACAATAAACATGGAGGACATGGAGTCGTTAGTGTTGCTGGTCTTGGTGCTGTGGCTTGTTGTCACCGACAACGCGGACAGATACTGGCAAGAGCGTATAGATGAGGCGAGGCGCATGAGGCTTCAGAAATTCTCGTAATTCATAATTATTATTCTTCCGGGTTTGCGGTGTTTACAGATCCCAGCGCGCTCGCGGGGCGTGTGTGGGCATGCGAGGACACTCCTCCTCACCAATCAGTGCACAGGGGAGTGTCTTCTCACGCCCCCAGCCTCACTTGGCTCAGTTTGGCTCGCTTCAGCCCCACTCCAAAACGGTGCGAGTTTTAGGGGCTGAGCAGGGCTGAAGCGAGCTGAGTCGTGCTGGTTTTTGGTAGTCGAAACGCGAGCCGTGTTGGGCTGAAGTGAGCTGAAGCGAGCTGAAGTGAGCTGAAAAAGGGTAGTGGAAAAGGGCCAAAAGTAAGCTAAATAATCTTATATTTGAGTTCTAGTAAACTTCTCATAAGAAATAATAGATAAATTCACCCATATTAAAGATATTTTCTTTCAACAAGAGATCATTTTTTGCAGTGCATCGTAAAAATGGCACCTACTGCCGTCTGGAAAGACGAGTGGGGAGTCAAACTCTTGCAGTTACCAGAGGACCCGCCCCCCCGACTGTAACCATAGCTATGTAATAGGTCAGAGGCCGAGGGCTACGGAAACGGAGATCAGCGCCGCCCTATGCACCACATGGCGTGGGAAGGACTTTGATTTGATTGTACCTTCAAGGGTACAATGGCTCATCACTGGGGTACTTATTTGTACCATTTTTCTGATTGGCAACATATTGCTGGGTTTCACGTGACATCACATCTGCCTCATTAGTTATTCAAAACTTCAGCTGGTGGTCTCCCAAAGCTCAGTTGACAAAGCGTTTGTACGGAGAAGCTGCATTGCTCGCATGAAAAACGCCTTACGCTGATAAGTTTCTTCAGGGTTCCCCGTGAACTAATAAAAAGAAAAAAACCTTCCAGGGTTATAACTGCTGCTGTTTTCTTAAGTTTAATAGTTCTCATTCAGGATGGTTCCAGAAACCTTTTTGTTCCTCAAAAGGTTTGTGGACCTCGATGAAAACGTGCCTGATGTGTGTGTTTTCATTTCTTTTCGTGCTGTGTGTGTCGTGGCGCGCTTGTTTTAGAGAACTCATTGTGTTTAACATGTCTGAGTATGCTTATGTTTAATATATCATGCTAGACCTTGGACCATGACGAAATATAAAATGTCTAATTGGTTAAATGTTTTTAATAAGTAATTTAAATGAAAAATTAGATCTCTCTCTCTCTCTGTCCAGCCCAAGCTCCTGAGGCCGACTCTGTTAGCAGGCGAGGAGTTGGTGATGGATGGCATGCGCGTGCACCTCCTGTCAGACGGCCGAGACGAGGCCACGGGTGTGATGGGTGGTCCACCTCTCCTGCCCGCCGAGGGTGCCATCTTCCTCACCACCTACAGAATCATCTTCAAGGGCATGCCCAACGACCATCTAGGTAGGAGAGGGTTACTCTTACAGACTCTGCTCGATGCTTCACACATACTTAAACCAGTTTAACACGGCACTCTCAAATGTAGCAAGCACACAATACTCTGTTTGAGATTCTCCATCAATATTTATACTGACATGGTGTAAAAATTTTCTTATTAGTAACCTGTTGTGCCCCATTAGCCAATTTTTTTTTTTTAACATAAAATGTGTTAATGAGCTCGTGTGAGTTTTGATTGAAAACCTATATAACGTTCAGAAATTATTAAACTGACTCTTGGGTTATGATGCAAGCAATAAAACATAACTGATGTCAAAAAACTATCAATGACGAGGCGGTGTGATTTAGAGCTGCAGAGTTAAACTTACCGCTCCGTTATCCATTTAGAATTGCATTTAAAGTCGTGAGTTTTGTAAAGTGCTCACTCTGGAGGCTCCTTCTGTCACTGTGAAATCACTCTGGTAAATAAATAGGTTGTGTTGAGCGAACGCCATGCAAGTTCCTGTGTATGATTTGGTTACTATAGAAACCATACAGTAGGAGAATGATGTCATGTCTGTCAGAGTTGCTGTTATAGAAAATTAATCACTGTGGAGACGGAGCAACGTGCACACACTCGACTTTTAGAGATGAGGAAGAATTTGAGTGTGTGTGTGTTCATTCAGCACAACATTAACCGTGTGTGTGTGTGTAGTTGCAGAGCAGGTTGTGACGCGGTCCTTTCCCATCGCTTCCCTCACGAAGGAAAAGAAGATAAACTCGAACGCTTTACCCATCGACCCGTCATATCAGGAAGGCATGCAGCTCCGCTCCTGCACCTTCCAGGTACTGAACATGAGCAACACCATTACTGTGACAGTCCCAGTGTTTCCTCTCACTTCACTCACTGATCATGTCCTCTCTCTCTCTCTCTCTCTCTCTCTCTCTCTCTTTGCTCCTTCCTTCCTTCCTTTTTCCTTTCCTTCCTTTCTCTCTCTCCTGCCACCCTTCCTTACTTTCTACCTCCCTCCCTCCCTCTCTCTCCCACCCTTTCTTCCTCCCTCCCTTGTTCTCTCTCCCCCACCCTTCCTTCCTTCCTTCCTTCCTTCCTTCCTTCCTTCCTTCCTTCCTTCTCTTTCTCTCCCCCTTCCTCTGTCTCTCTTCCCCCCACCCTTCCTTCCTTTCTCTCTCTCTCCCTCTCCCCCCACTCTTCCTTCCTTCCTCTCTTTCTCCCCACCCTTCCTTCCTTCCTTCCTTCCTTCCTTCCTTCCTTCCTTCCTCTCTCCCCCTTCCTTCCTTCCTTCCTTCCTTCCTTCCTTCCTCTTTCTCTTTCCCTTCCTTCCTTCCTTCCTTCCTTCCTTCCTTCCTTCCTTCCTTCTCTTTCTCTCCCCCTTCCTCTGTCTCTCTTCCCCCCACCCTTCCTTCCTTTCTCTCTCTCTCCCTCTCCCCCCACTCTTCCTCTCTCTCTCTCCCTCTCCCCCACTCTTCCTTCCTTTCTTCCTCTCTCTCTGTCTCTCCCTCTCCCCCCACTCTTCCTTCCTTCCTCTTTCTCCCCACCCTTCCTTCCTTCCTTCCTTCCTTCCTTCCTTCCTTCCTTCCTTCTCTTTCTCTCCCCCCTTCCTCTGTCTCTCTCCCCCCCACCCTTCCTTCCTTTCTCTGTCTCTCCCTCTCCCCCACTCTTCCTCTCTCTCTCTCCCTCTCCCCCACTCTTCCTTCCTTTCTTCCTCTCTCTCTCTCTCCCTCTCCCCCCACTCTTCCTTCCTTCCTTCCTTCCTTCCTTCCTCTTTCTCCCCCACCCTTCCTTCCTTCCTTCCTTCCTTCCTTCCTTCTCTTTCTCTCCCCCTTCCTCTGTCTCTCTCCCCCCCACCCTTCCTTCCTTTCTCTCTCTCTCCCTCTCCCCCCACTCTTCCTCTCTCTCTGTCTCTCCCTCTCCCCCACTCTTCCTCTCTCTCTCTCCCTCTCCCCCACTCTTCCTTCCTTTCTTCCTCTCTCTCTCTCTGTCTCTCCCTCTCCCCCCACTCTTCCTTCCTTCCTCTCTTTCTCCCCCACCCTTCCTTCCTTCCTTCCTTCCTTCCTTCCTTCTCTTTCTCTCCCCCCTTCCTCTGTCTCTCTCCCCCCACCCTTCCTTCCTTTCTCTCTCCCTCTCCCCCCACTCTTCCTCTCTCTCTGTCTCTCCCTCTCCCCTGCTCTTCCTTCCTTTCTTCCTCTCTCTCTGTCTCTCCCTCTCCCCCTACTCTTCCTTCCTTCCTTCCTTCCTTCCTTCCTCTTTCTCTGTCTCTCCCCACCCTTCCTTCCTTCCTTCCTTCCTTCCTTCCTTCCTTCCTTTCTCTCTCTGTATCTCCCTCTCCCCCACCCTTCCTTCCTTCCTTCCTTCCTTCCTTCCTTCCTCCCTTCCTCCCTCTTTCTCTCTCTTCTCTCTCTCTCTCTCTCCCTCTCTCCCCACCCTTCCTTCCTTTTTCTCTCTGTCTCTCCCTCTCCCCCACCCTTCCTTCCTTCCTTCCTTCCTTCCTTCCTTCCTTCCTCTCTCTCTCTCTCTCTCTCTCTCTCTCTCTCTCTCTCTCCAGCTGATGAAGATAGCGTACGACGAGGAGGTGGCGTCAGACCTAGCTGAGGTTTTCCGGAAGCACATGCACAAACTGCGCTACCCCCAGCACGTACACGGCACATTCGCCTTCACCGTGGGTCAGTCAGCTAAGATGGTGGTGGAGCACAAGACCAAGGACAAGAACCAGTCTCTAAAGTGGGTCTCGCACGTCTCTGTCTTCATTTGTGTGAACATTTCTCTCACACACACGCGCACACATCAGATAAATCAGTAGAGCCTTCAAAAAGCTTCACGCTAATCACTCACCAGAGAAAGGAAAGGAAACGCAGGACCAAACTAATAAATATCGGTGCTCGGCGAGCACCTCAGTGTGATCAGCTGTTCGTTTAGCGACAGAATGATGGAACTGTCAGTGCACGCTCAAAGGGAAACCTGCGCATGCGCGCACACACACACGGACTTCCTCTGTCTGCTTGACTGCGCGAACCGAGTGGTTTCCTGCACATTATTTACTTTAATCCCCACAAATTAAATAACTTCCCAGCTACAGAATGGCCTGATATTTTGTGAGATATTACAGAAATAAACATATATCACAATGACCAAATTTCACCAATTTTATGAAATCGAAAGGCCGTCTGGCTTTAATGGACTAATTCGTTATTTTAAGCATCAGCAACATGTCACACTTGATCCAAAAATTCACTTCCTGTGTGTACGTTTACTTGTTAGACACACAACCCACTTTGAGTGCGTGTGTGTGCGCGCTCATTTATTTCGTTTTCTTGTTTCCCCCTCTTTGGTTCTTTCTTCAGTCAGTCAGAGCGCTTTGTCCCTCATGATGATGCATTAGAGGAAGGAAACGGAGTGAGCGCTGAGTAATTTAACACTGGAGACTCTGTTTTTTATCACATCCCCTGTGGTTGTTACTTCACACCTTTAATACAGCTAGACATCAACCTGTTTCATCATTTCTGCCAGAGAATAAGCAGCTTGCTCTCTCGCTCGCTCGCTCTCAGTAACACACTCGACCTGCCTGTTTTCATTTTCCAAGAGAAAAAGCAGCTCTACGTTCCTAACCAGACTCCAGGGAATCTCAGGATGATTTATGGTTTGAAATATTCACCGTATGATAAGTTCGACTGAAATTTCAGTTTCATGGTGTTAATCAACCATTAAAAAAAGCTATTTATAGTCAGAGGGAAAACACTGGGAGTGACGTCATCGGAGTGAAATATCGGGAATTATTATACATACAGGACACTTTTTCAATAATAATAATAAGTTAAATTTATATAGCGCCTTTCAAAAACCCCAAGGACGCTTTACAATTATAGACAAGGAAAAATAAATAAATAAATAAATATATAATAAGTAAAAAGTCCACCAAGTAGGGGTCAGGATGTAATTCCCGTGGTGTAGCAGCCACAGTCCCACCAAAAGGCGCACAAAAACAAGTCCCACATCTCCAGCACCGCCGCCGTGACGCCGTCAGCAACATCGCTCGAACACCACGCCGTGGATCCACACAGCGAGCAGAGAAGCTCCGCCACGCAGAGCGCTAGTGTGTCCCAAACCGCCTGCACAGCCGCCGCGACGCCACTGAGCAACATCGCTCGGAACATCACGCCAAGCGTTAAAGCGCAGAGCGCTGGACAACCACGATGTAAATTGAGCAACAGGCTCACTGCAGTCCATAGCTGGGAGCGCAGGCATCACCCACAGCGAACCAAGGCCTGGAGGGAACCGACGCCCCAAACTGGATCCGGAGCTACACCACAACCGGCGGACAAAACACTCAAACACCAAACTACACAAACACACAGGAAAGAAAAAAAAATAGAAAAAGAAATAAAATAAGAGCTCCGGTGAGAAGCGGCAGCCAGAACGCGCACGACGTACTCTCAACCAGAAACGGAAACGAAAAAAAAATGGAATAAAAACGTGTTCTATTCCCTTCGAGCGGGTTTCATTCATTTGGTTTGATAGCATGTAATATTGTCAGCATATCGCTTATCCTGCGTGTATTGCGTCACTCTACCCAGTGCAGAATGAGCGTTGGATATGGTTTACGATATCGCATGGTTGTCAAGACAACATGACGTCACAGGTCGGAGCTGATGCGAATATCCAGCGAGAGAGTTTTCTGCTGCGCATGCACACAAGCATTTCCGCGTTCGCCGGGAAAGAGAAAGACATGTTGAACACCCGAAAGGCTACCGAAACTTCATTAGATTGTCTTCATGCATATTTACAAGAGAAAAACATACCAACGGACATCGAAAAACTGGAAAAGAGTGTGTATGTATAATAATAATAATAATATTGGCTGGCTTTTTTGGTGGTCTATCAGATACACTATATTGCCAAAAGTATTCGCTCACCTGCCTTGACTCGTATATGAGCTTAAGTGACGACATCAAATTCCTAATCCGTAGGGTTCAATATGACGTCGGTCCACCCTTTGCAGCTAGAACAGCTTCAACTCTTCTGGGAAGGCTGTCCACAAGGTTTAGGAGTGTGTTTATGGGAATTTTTGACCATTCTTCCAGAAGCGCATTTGTGAGGTCCCACACTGATGTCGGACGAGAAGGCCTGGCTCTCAGTCCCCGCTCTAATTCATCCCAAAGGTGTTCTATCGGGTTGAGGTCAGGACTCTGTGCAGGCCAGTCAAGTTCATCCACACCAGACTCTGTCATCCATGTCTTTATGGACCTTGCTTTGTGCACTGGTGCACAGTCATGTTGGAAGAGGAAGGGGCCAGCTCCAAACTGTAAAACCAGTCTGCATGCCTAAGTGCTTGATTTTATACACCTGTGGCCATGGAAGTGATTGGAACACCTGATTCCGATAATTTGGATGGGTGAGCAAATACTTTTGGCAATATAGTGTATATTCCATTCAGCTGCTCGTCTTCAACTCATCCAGTATCATGCGAGCTGAATGGAATACATCTGATATACTATGAAAAAGCCAGCCAATGTTATTTAAATACGTCACTCAGATCCGCGATGCATTTTGTATGGAAAAAAATACGAGTTTTTCAACACGAGAAGTAGGGCTGTGCGATGTCCCCTTAATTGGCATCGACGATGTTTACAGTGCAAACATCGTGATGGACGATGATATCGTGGGCGGGGGATTTTAATACCACGTTATTAAATATATTATTATTATTATTATTATTATTAAAAGTATTAGATACTCATCCGAGGCTTTGGCACGTAAAGGAAAAAAAAGCGCTAGGTGATGTGGAATATTTGGCCTTGATAACGGATATGTGGTCCAGCTGCAACATGATGCCCTATATGTCAGCTACCGTACATTATGTGGACCGAGAGTGGGCAATGCAGTCCAAATGCCTGCAGACGAGTTTCATGCCAGAGACACATTCAGCGGACAATTTAGAAGACGCATTGCGCGAGACACTTGCCAAATAGAAAATAGAGGAGAAAAAGATCGCCTGTATAACAACGGGGCGAATATTGTCACAGCCATCAGGCAATTGAAATGGCCGTGGTTAAGTTGTTTTGGGCACAATTTGAACCTGGCCATAACCAACTGGCTTGCGCAACAGAGGGCCAGTACAGACCGAGCGTTTGGAGTTTGCCGAGCAGTCAACACTGCGTTTGCGCACAGCTGGCTTCGGAGAAATGAGCTGCGCAAAGCGCAGGTGGAAACGAACCTCCCCGAGCACTCACTGATCACGGCAAGATATTAATCGGCTCTAACAATGAAAGACTAGTATTCAAACTATGAGAAGAAACTACACTTAAGCTATTACTCATTGTTTATTTACACCATAACAACTGAAGATGCGTTTCGGCCTTTAGTGCGCACTTAAACGCGCTAATTTTTCCAATTTATTAGTGTTTGAATTACTGCAGCCGCTTTTAAAATCATGATTTAATTTTTTTTTTTTACTGTCTTTACATTTATCAGAATCACCTTCATTCTTCCATTTGGTTTGACATTATGGCTTAGAGTGGACCATTTTGAGTCTGAAAGTAGGCCTATTTACCAGATTAAAGTTATTTGACTTCTGCCGAAGTCTGCGCTTCACTGCCGTTTGATAAGGTGCAATATTTCCCGACTGAAGTCGTTAATAGTGGCTATTTGTTTGAACAACATGACAAATTTTACATTAAAAGTATAGTGTAGGCTAAAAAATGAAGTCGAAATTTATTATTAGTAGCATACTGTATTTGTGTAACCACGTTATGTTCACTAGCACGTCCCTGCACCATAGCCTACGTGAACAAGCGGTAATAGGATATTACTTTATAATGATTTATATAATTATGTATTTATATATATACATGTTATATAATATATTTATATATTAAACAAAACTAACTAACTAAACTAACAAAAAACTAACTTTTTAGGTTAAATAGGCCCAGATGATACCGTATGCATGATTATGACAGGAGGGGGCGTGGTATCACGATGGTGGCTCTCCATCGCGATGGATGACCACCATCGTCGATGGACGATGGCATCGTCTATCGGCACAGCCCTAACGAGAAGATAAACTTCATATCTTCAAGCTAATGTGCGATTTGTCTTTTTATTATATCGACACATTCACAAACAAAAAGTCCCCAAATTTATCAAGACAATTCATCAATTTCCTCCTGAGTGAAGATACTGGAAAATATCACTCAAAGTCCCAGATATAGTTTGTGTGAAAAATACAAGTGGCGTATTTCCCAGTAAAACACTCTTATCTATTTAACATGTACAAAAACCACAAACCACAATGAAACAGGAATATCAAATACTTTTGGACATGAGCCAAAAAAAAAAATCCAACTGGCTTTTGATGATCTGTAGCGCTGCTTAGCTTTAAAAAAAAAAAGTTCTGGTCAGCGATGGTGTGTTTGGTAGCAGTTGTGTGTGATGAAGTCATGAATGTGTTCGGCGTGGCAGCAGATGTCGACTCTTTAATCCACTGAAAAGCCGTTTCGTTGGTTGTCCTAAAACGAACGGGATTTAACTTTGTTTCAGAACCCTCTCTAAAAACCTGGTGAAGAGCGCCAAGAAGACCATCGGACGACAATACGTGACCCGGAAGAAGTACACTCCTCCGACCTGGGAGCACCGGAGCAGTCTGCAGTCTGAAATGGACGAAGACGAGATCTCCGGTATCTCACACACCATCTTACCCTTCATACACACACGGTGGTGTTTCTCTTTCAGGGTCTGATCTCGTTTAGTCGGTTTGCGTTTTTGATGTTGAAGCGGCGCCGTTTCTTTTTAACAATATATTTGGTCTTTGAGTTCATTGTGCAGATCGATATGCACCGTATTCTCCTGCAGAGTCACGTACACGAGAACTGAGGAATGAAAAGATCCCCATTAATGTCATTGATTTTGTTTGTTTATTTAGATCCGTCACAGCATCATGTCATTGCTACGGGTTTTACTTTACAGGTTTTCAGCTAATAGAGAGAGAGAGAGATGGATAAATGGATAGATAGATGTTGTTGTTGGCTCCTTCTATCTCGAAAGATCATGGTGATCTGCACCAGGGGTCAGCCATCAGTTATTGAGTTGCAGCGCCTAGTATGACTGTATAGGCCGATGCGTGAGCCACACGGTCTGCTGCAGGTGAAGTTGCTTGGTCGGGTGTCTGTTGGTGTCGTCTGCAGTCTCCGCTCTCTCCTTTCCTCGGCTTCCCCAACGACGGCCTTGGTGGTGGACCGCCAGCCGGCGCGGTCTGAGGCCGCCGTCTCCAGGTCTGCGGGGTTGAAGCCACCTGCCTTCAGGTAGCGCTTGCACACGTCCTTGTAGCGTAGTGTGGGTCGTCCTGTGGGTCTGGAGCCTGTGGCCAGCTCACCATACAGCACGTCCTTTGGGATGCGGCCGTCGTCCAGTGAGTTTACGCCAATCCGCTCTAGGCTTTGAACTCGTAACTGCTGTCTTCCCGTGTTGTTGCTGCCGCTAGTAGCGACACTGGAGTGACCTCTCCAGGGCGCAGGCCTGGGCGATGATATGGAGATCCTGGGATGCCCAGTCGTCAGGATCCCCCTCTCGGCTTCGCTGGCAGTCTCCAACGGAAAGGACGAGCCGATACGGTTGGCGCCAGCACAGCTGCAGGAGTTGCCAGATGGTGACGCGGTGCGATGACCATCCGCCTTCGGGGCTCCACTCCGAATTTTTCTGTCGGGGTTGTCTCCCTTAGCCTTGTTCACTCCCATGACAACCACAAGGCAGTGGTGCTATCTGCCCATAGCTGGGGGTTTGGTTTGTGGGCATCAGGGCGTGTTCAACCATAGAGATGGGCCATGCATGCCGCACATCAAGGGGGCCAGACCTCCTCGCCTCGTCCCTGTAGTACAGCCAGTGTCCGATAGGTCACTGTTACCAGGGATCAGCTGCTGGTGAGAGGCTAATATGCTGACAGGACAAGACTTGCGCACTCTGCTTGCCTTTTCGCAGCGTTGCTAGTCAACGGTGAGGGCTGAAAGCAAGACGTGACAAGCACATGCACACTTCACCAACACACTAGACGCATCAACCAACCATTTCATACCTATAGATAGATGCATAGACAAATAAATGGATGGATAGATAAATAAATGGATTGATTGATCAATGGACAGACAGATAAATGGATGGATGGATGGATAAATAGATGGATGGACAGACAGATGGATAGTTGGATAAATGGATGATGAGACATAAATGGATGGCTAGATGGATGGATGCATAGATAAATGGATGGATAGATGGATAAATGGATGGATGGATAGACAGATAAATGGATGGATAGATAAATAAATGGATTGATTGATCAATGGACAGACAGATAAATAGATGGACAAATGGATGGATAGTTGGATAAATGGATGGATGATAAGACAGATAAATGGATGGCTAGATGGATGGATGCATAGATAAATGGATGGATAGATAGATGGATGGATAGATAGATGGATGGATAGACAGATAAATGGATGGATAGATAAATAAATGGATTGATAGATAAATAAATGGATTGATCGATGGACAGACAGATAAATAGATGGACAAACGGATGGATGGATAGATAGATGGATAGACAGATGGATGGATAAATAGATGGATGGACAGATGGATGGATAGTTGGATAAATGGATGGATGGATAGACAGATAAATGGATGGCTAGATGGATGGATGCATAGATAAATGGATGGATAGATAGATGGATGGGTAGATAAATGGATGACTGGATAAATGGATAGATGGATGGATAGACAGATAAATGGATGGATAGATAAATTGATGGACAGAGATGGATGGATAGATAAGACTTATAATGTAAGTATTTAACTCGCACAGGAAGGTGGTGATAAATTTTAAACTTGGTATTAAATATTTAATTTGAATGTTCATGTGTTACTTTCCTGCTTTATCTACTTTTGTATTGCTGTTTTTTTTCCATAATGACATAATTTGTTTAGTTCATTATTATTTTTTGAATGATTAATTCTTGGCCTTTTTTACATTTTTATTTTTGTATTTTCTGCTTTTTTTCTCTATGCTGCCTTTTCTGCCTTTTGCTCTTCATTCTTTCATTTCATTAAAATGCCTTTTAGCTGCGTATTGGTTAAACGTGCTATACAAATAATTTTATTTTTCTATTAATATGAATAAATGCTTTTGATTGACCATCATGGTTTCTCTGCGATGACTGACTTGTCTTCTCTTGTAACTGTGCTGTCCTGATTGCTCAGTGTCTGAGGAGCTGGAGCAGAGCTCGCTCACGCTTTCCTCCACCATCCGATCGTCCGACCGCCAGACCATGAGCAACGTGGTGGAGCGCGCTTGTTGTCGTGACTACCAGCGGCTGGGTCTGGGCACGCTCAGTAACAGCCTGACGCGCTCGAAGAACGAACCTTTCCGCATCTCCACTGTCAACCGCATGTACACCATCTGCAGGAGGTGAGGCTCGGGTAGAACAGAGATGACTACATGTTTAATCCTGTAATCAGGGTTTGCACAGGGCACTGTTTTCCAGAACGACCGGATAAAATCTTATTTCTCTTTTGTTTGCACTTCTTTAACCGTCTCTCTCTCTCTCTCTCTCTCTCTCTCTCTCTCTCTCTCTCTCTCTTATGACTGTTTGTATTAATCCACCTGTGTGTGTGTTTGTGTCAGTTATCCGGGCCTGCTGATCGTACCTCAGAGCATCCCTGACTCGACACTCCACCGCATCTCTCGCTGCTACAGACAGAGCCGCTTCCCCGTGGTGTGCTGGAGGAACTCGCGCACTAAAGCCGTGCTCCTGCGCTCGGCCGGTCTGCACGCCAAGGGAGTCGTGGGATTCTTCAAAACTCCCAACGCCCCCAGTGCAGGTCAGCAATTCTGACCAACATCCAGATTTTATAGACAAATCATAACTTTATTAGCCGTCACAGGGCAGGTCAGTGCTCCAGTGTTCCGTGTCTGTCGCTTACAAAACACTGACACTGGAGACTCCTTCCATGCGTGTTCAACAGCTCGACATTAGAAGTGCTTCCTGTCTGTGTTCCTAACTGAATTTAGTTGTTGTTAAATTCTGTGATTTAAAATATCAATGCAGAATCTTTTGAAGGAATTTTAATAATTATTCAGTACAGCCATAAGTAATGGAAGAGGGTTTGAAGTGAAGAACACATCCTAGCCTGACTCGTGTGTGTGTGTGTGTGTGTGTGTGTGTGTGTGTGTGTGTGTGTTTTTCAGGTCCTTCTCAGGCTGATTCTACCAGTCTGGAGCAGGAGAAGTACCTGCAGGCCATCATCAGCTCCATGCCCTCTTATAGCGAGGCCAGTGGAAGAAACACACTGAGCAGCTTCTCGTCCATGCACATGAGCGCCTCAGGTCAGCAAAACACACACTCGGGAATCTCAGTGTCATTCTTAATACAGGGACTAGCCGAGAAATTCGCCAGATTAATACCAAGTGTGTGTGTGTGTGTGAGAGAGACAGCGAGAGCGCGCATGTGTGTGTGAGACAGCGAGAGTGTGTGTGTGTGTGTGAGACAGCGAGAGCGTGCGTGCGTGTGTGAGACAGCGAGAGCATGCGTGCGTGTGTGAGACAGCGAGAGCATGCGTGCGTGTGTGAGACAGCGAGAGCGTGCGTGCGTGTGTGAGACAGCGAGAGCGTGTGTGCATGTGTGAGACAGCGAGAGCGTGCGTGCGTGTGAGACCGCGAGAGCGTGCGTGCGTGAGACCGCAAGAGTGTGCGTGCGTGAGACCACGAGAGTGTGCGTGCGTGCGTGCGTGTGTGACAGCGAGAGCGTGCATATGTGTGTGACAGCGAGAGCGTGCGTGCGTGCGTGTGTGAGACAGCGAGAGCGTGCGTGCGTGTGAGACAGCGAGAGCGTGCGTGCGTGTGAGACAGCGAGAGCGTGCGTGCGTGTGAGACAGCGAGAGCGTGCGTGCGTGTGAGACAGCGAGAGCGTGCGTGCGTGTGAGACAGCGAGAGCGTGCGTGCGTGTGAGACAGCGAGAGCGTGCGTGCGTGTGAGACAGCGAGAGCGTGCGTGCGTGTGAGACAGCGAGAGCGTGCGTGCGTGTGAGACAGCGAGAGCGTGCGTGCGTGTGAGACAGCGAGAGCGTGCGTGCGTGTGAGACAGCGAGAGCGTGCGTGCGTGTGAGACAGCGAGAGCGTGCGTGCGTGTGAGACAGCGAGAGCGTGCGTGCGTGTGAGACAGCGAGAGCGTGCGTGCGTGTGAGACAGCGAGAGCGTGCGTGCGTGTGAGACAGCGAGAGCGTGCGTGCGTGTGAGACAGCGAGAGCGTGCGTGCGTGTGAGACAGCGAGAGCGTGCGTGCGTGTGAGACAGCGAGAGCGTGCGTGCGTGAGACAGCGAGAGCGTGCGTGCGTGAGACAGCGAGAGCGTGCGTGCGTGTGAGACAGCGAGAGCGTGCGTGCGTGTGAGACAGCGAGAGCGTGCGTGCGTGTGAGACAGCGAGAGCGTGCGTGCGTGTGAGACAGCGAGAGCGTGCGTGCGTGTGAGACAGCGAGAGCGTGCGTGCGTGTGAGACAGCGAGAGCGTGCGTGCGTGTGTGTGAGACAGCGAGAGCGTGCGTGCGTGTGTGTGAGACAGCGAGAGCGTGCGTGCGTGCGTGTGAGACAGCGAGAGCGTGCGTGCGTGTGTGTGAGACAGCGAGAGCGTGCGTGCGTGTGTGAGACAGCGAGAGCGTGCGTGTGTGAGACAGCGAGAGCGTGCGTGCGTGAGACAGCGAGAGCGTGCGTGCGTGAGACAGCGAGAGCGTGCGTGCGTGTGTGTGAGACAGCGAGAGCGTGTGTGTGTGAGACAGCGAGAGCGTGTGTGTGTGAGACAGCGAGAGCGTGCGTGTGTGTGACAGCGAGAGCGTGCGTGTCTGAGACAGCGAGAGCGTGCGTGTGTGTGTGTGAGACAGCGAGAGTGTGCGTGCGTGTGTGTGAGACAGCGAGAGCGTGCGTGTGTGTGAGACAGCAAGAGTGTGCGTGCATGCGTGTGTGAGACAGCGAGAGCGTGCGTGTGTGAGACAGCGAGAGCGTGCGTGTGTGAGACAGCGAGAGCGTGCGTGTGTGAGACAGCGAGAGCGTGCGTGTGTGAGACAGCGAGAGCGTGCGTGTGAGACAGCGAGAGCGTGCGTGTGTGAGACAGCGAGAGCGTGCGTGTGTGAGACAGCGAGAGCGTGCGTGTGTGAGACAGCGAGAGCGTGCGTGTGTGTGACAGCGAGAGCGTGCGTGTGTGTGAGACAGCGAGAGCGTGCGTGTGTGTGAGACAGCGAGAGCGTGCGTGTGTGTGAGACAGCGAGAGCGTGCGTGTGTGAGACAGCGAGAGCGTGCGTGTGTGTGAGACAGCGAGAGCGTGCGTGTGTGTGAGACAGCGAGAGCGTGCGTGTGTGTGAGACAGCGAGAGCGTGCGTGTGTGAGACAGCGAGAGCGTGCGTGTGTGAGACAGCGAGAGCGTGCGTGTGTGAGACAGCGAGAGCGTGCGTGTGTGAGGCAGCGAGAGCGTGCGTGTGTGAGACAGCGAGAGCGTGCGTGCGTGTGAGACAGCGAGAGCGTGCGTGCGTGTGAGACAGCGAGAGCGTGCGTGCGTGTGTGAGACAGCGAGAGCGTGCGTGCGTGTGTGAGACAGCGAGAGCGTGCGTGCGTGTGTGAGAGACAGCGAGAGCGTGCGTGCGTGTGTGAGAGACAGCGAGAGCGTGCGTGCGTGTGAGAGAGACAGCGAGAGCGTGCGTGCGTGTGTGAGACAGCGAGAGCGTGCGTGCGTGTGTGAGACAGCGAGAGCGTGCGTGCGTGTGTGAGACAGCGAGAGCGTGCGTGTGTGAGACAGCGAGAGCGTGCGTGCGTGAGACAGCGAGAGCGTGCGTGCGTGTGTGAGACAGCGAGAGCGTGCGTGCGTGTGTGAGACAGCGAGAGCGTGCGTGCGTGTGTGAGACAGCGAGAGCGTGCGTGCGTGTGTGAGACAGCGAGAGCGTGCGTGCGTGTGTGAGACAGCGAGAGCGTGCGTGCGTGTGTGAGAGACAGCGAGAGCGTGCGTACGTGTGTGTGAGACAGCGAGAGCGTGCGTGTGTGTGACAGCGAGAGCGTGCGTGTGTCTGAGACAGCGAGAGCGTGCGTGTGTGTGTGAGACAGCGAGAGTGTGCGTGCGTGTGTGTGAGACAGCGAGAGCGTGCGTGTGTGTGACAGCGAGAGCGTGCGTGTGTGTGACAGCGAGAGCGTGCGTGTATCTGAGACAGCGAGAGCGTGCGTGTGTGTGTGAGACAGCGAGAGTGTGCGTGCGTGTGTGTGAGACAGCGAGAGCGTGCGTGCGTGTGTGAGACAGCGAGAGCGTGCGTGCGTGTGTGAGACAGCGAGAGCGTGCGTGTGTGAGACAGCGAGAGCGTGCGTGCGTGAGACAGCGAGAGCGTGCGTGCGTGCGTGAGACAGCGAGAGCGTGCGTGCGTGAGACAGCGAGAGCGTGCGTGCGTGAGACAGCGAGAGCGTGCGTGCGTGTGTGTGAGACAGCGAGAGCGTGTGTGTGTGAGACAGCGAGAGCGTGTGTGTGTGAGACAGCGAGAGCGTGCGTGTGTGTGACAGCGAGAGCGTGCGTGTCTGAGACAGCGAGAGCGTGCGTGTGTGTGTGTGAGACAGCGAGAGTGTGCGTGCGTGTGTGTGAGACAGCGAGAGCGTGCGTGTGTGTGAGACAGCAAGAGTGTGCGTGCATGCGTGTGTGAGACAGCGAGAGCGTGCGTGTGTGAGACAGCGAGAGCGTGCGTGTGTGAGACAGCGAGAGCGTGCGTGTGTGAGACAGCGAGAGCGTGCGTGTGTGAGACAGCGAGAGCGTGCGTGTGTGAGACAGCGAGAGCGTGCGTGTGTGAGACAGCGAGAGCGTGCGTGTGTGTGACAGCGAGAGCGTGCGTGTGTGTGAGACAGCGAGAGCGTGCGTGTGTGTGAGACAGCGAGAGCGTGCGTGTGTGTGAGACAGCGAGAGCGTGCGTGTGTGAGACAGCGAGAGCGTGCGTGTGTGTGAGACAGCGAGAGCGTGCGTGTGTGTGAGACAGCGAGAGCGTGCGTGTGTGTGAGACAGCGAGAGCGTGCGTGTGTGAGACAGCGAGAGCGTGCGTGTGTGAGACAGCGAGAGCGTGCGTGTGTGAGACAGCGAGAGCGTGCGTGTGTGAGGCAGCGAGAGCGTGCGTGTGTGAGACAGCGAGAGCGTGCGTGCGTGTGAGACAGCGAGAGCGTGCGTGCGTGTGAGACAGCGAGAGCGTGCGTGCGTGTGTGAGACAGCGAGAGCGTGCGTGCGTGTGTGAGACAGCGAGAGCGTGCGTGCGTGTGTGAGAGACAGCGAGAGCGTGCGTGCGTGTGTGAGAGACAGCGAGAGCGTGCGTGCGTGTGAGAGAGACAGCGAGAGCGTGCGTGCGTGTGTGAGACAGCGAGAGCGTGCGTGCGTGTGTGAGACAGCGAGAGCGTGCGTGCGTGTGTGAGACAGCGAGAGCGTGCGTGTGTGAGACAGCGAGAGCGTGCGTGCGTGAGACAGCGAGAGCGTGCGTGCGTGCGTGAGACAGCGAGAGCGTGCGTGCGTGTGTGAGACAGCGAGAGCGTGCGTGCGTGTGTGAGACAGCGAGAGCGTGCGTGCGTGTGTGAGACAGCGAGAGCGTGCGTGCGTGTGTGAGACAGCGAGAGCGTGCGTGCGTGTGTGAGACAGCGAGAGCGTGCGTGCGTGTGTGAGAGACAGCGAGAGCGTGCGTACGTGTGTGTGAGACAGCGAGAGCGTGCGTGTGTGTGACAGCGAGAGCGTGCGTGTGTCTGAGACAGCGAGAGCGTGCGTGTGTGTGTGAGACAGCGAGAGTGTGCGTGCGTGTGTGTGAGACAGCGAGAGCGTGCGTGTGTGTGACAGCGAGAGCGTGCGTGTGTGTGACAGCGAGAGCGTGCGTGTGTCTGAGACAGCGAGAGCGTGCGTGTGTGTGTGAGACAGCGAGAGTGTGCGTGCGTGTGTGTGAGACAGCGAGAGCGTGCGTGTGTGTGAGACAGCGAGAGTGTGCGTGCGTGTGTGTGAGACAGCGAGAGCGTGCGTGTGTGTGAGACAGCGAGAGTGTGTGAGACAGCGAGAGCGTGCGTGTGTGAGACAGCGAGAGCGTGCGTGTGTGAGACAGCGAGAGCGTGCGTGTGTGAGACAGCGAGAGCGTGCGTGTGTGAGACAGCGAGAGCGTGCGTGTGTGAGACAGCGAGAGCGTGCGTGTGTGAGACAGCGAGAGCGTGCGTGTGTGAGACAGCGAGAGCGTGCGTGCGTGTGTGAGACAGCGAGAGCGTGCGTGCGTGTGTGAGACAGCGAGAGCGTGCGTGCGTGTGTGAGACAGCGAGAGCGTGCGTGCGTGTGTGAGACAGCGAGAGCGTGCGTGCGTGTGTGAGACAGCGAGAGCGTGCGTGCGTGTGTGAGACAGCGAGAGCGTGCGTGCGTGTGTGAGACAGCGAGAGCGTGCGTGCGTGTGAGACAGCGAGAGCGTGCGTGCGTGTGTGAGACAGCGAGAGCGTGCGTGCGTGTGTGAGACAGCGAGAGCGTGCGTGCGTGTGTGAGACAGCGAGAGCGTGCGTGCGTGTGTGAGACAGCGAGAGCGTGCGTGCGTGTGTGAGACAGCGAGAGCGTGCGTGCGTGTGTGAGACAGCGAGAGCGTGCGTGCGTGTGTGAGACAGCGAGAGCGTGCGTGCGTGTGTGAGACAGCGAGAGCGTGCGTGCGTGTGTGAGACAGCGAGAGCGTGCGTGCGTGTGTGAGACAGCGAGAGCGTGCGTGCGTGTGTGAGACAGCGAGAGCGTGCGTGCGTGTGTGAGACAGCGAGAGCGTGCGTGCGTGTGTGAGACAGCGAGAGCGTGCGTGCGTGTGTGAGAGACAGCGAGAGCGTGCGTGCGTGTGTGAGAGACAGCGAGAGCGTACGTGTGTGCGAGACAGCGAGAGCGTGCGTGTGTGCGAGACAGCGAGAGCGTGCGTGCGTGTGTGAGACAGCGAGAGCGTGCGTGCGTGTGTGAGACAGCGAGAGCGTGCGTGCGTGTGTGTGAGACAGCGAGAGCGTGCGTGCGTGTGTGTGAGACAGCGAGAGCGTGCGTGCGTGTGTGTGAGACAGCGAGAGCGTGCGTGCGTGTGTGTGAGACAGCGAGAGCGTGCGTGCGTGTGTGAGACAGCGAGAGCGTGCGTGCGTGTGAGACAGCGAGAGCGTGCGTGCGAGACAGCGAGAGCGTGCGTACGTGTGTGAGACAGCGAGAGCGTGCGTGTGTGTGAGAGACAGCGAGAGCGTGCGTGTGTGTGAGACAGCGAGAGCGTGCGTGTGTGAGAGACAGCGAGAGCGTGCGTGTGTGAGAGACAGCGAGAGCGTGCGTGTGTGTGAGAGAGCGTGCGTGCGTGTGTGTGTGTGAGACAGCGAGAGCGTGCGTGCGTGTGTGTGTGAGACAGCGAGAGCGTGCGTGCGTGTGTGAGACAGCGAGAGCGTGCGTGCGTGTGTGTGTGAGACAGCGAGAGCGTGCGTGCGTGTGTGAGACAGCGAGAGCGTGCGTGCGTGTGTGAGACAGCGAGAGCGTGCGTGCGTGTGTGAGACAGCGAGAGCGTGCGTGCGTGTGTGAGACAGCGAGAGCGTGCGTGCGTGTGTGAGACAGCGAGAGCGTGCGTGCGTGTGTGAGAGACAGCGAGAGCGTGCGTACGTGTGTGTGAGACAGCGAGAGCGTGCGTGCGTGCGAGACAGCGAGAGCGTGCGTGCGTGTGTGAGACAGCGAGAGCGTGCGTGCGTGTGTGAGACAGCGAGAGCGTGCGTGCGTGTGTGAGACAGCGAGAGCGTGCGTGCGTGTGTGAGACAGCGAGAGCGTGCGTGCGTGTGTGAGACAGCGAGAGCGTGCGTGCGTGTGAGACAGCGAGAGCGTGCGTGCGTGTGTGAGACAGCGAGAGCGTGCGTGCGTGTGTGAGACAGCGAGAGCGTGCGTGCGTGTGTGAGACAGCGAGAGCGTGCGTGCGTGTGTGTGAGACAGCGAGAGCGTGCGTGCGTGTGTGAGACAGCGAGAGCGTGCGTGCGTGTGAGACAGCGAGAGCGTGCGTGCGTGTGTGAGACAGCGAGAGCGTGCGTACGTGTGTGAGACAGCGAGAGCGTGCGTGTGTGTGAGAGACAGCGAGAGCGTGCGTGTGTGAGAGACAGCGAGAGCGTGCGTGTGTGAGAGACAGCGAGAGCGTGCGTGTGTGTGAGAGAGCGTGCGTGCGTGTGTGTGTGTGAGACAGCGAGAGCGTGCGTGCGTGTGTGTGTGAGACAGCGAGAGCGTGCGTACGTGTGTGTGAGACAGCGAGAGCGTGCGTACGTGTGTGTGAGAGACAGCGAGAGCGCGTGTGTGTGTGTTAGACAGCGAGAGCGTGCGTACGTGTGTGTGAGAGATAGCGAGAGCGTGCATGTGTGTGTGTGTGAGACAGAGAGAGAGAGAGGGCGCGCTCAAAAGTGAGAGTGAGTGAGAGAATGTGAGAGGGAGAGAGAGAGCGCGAGAGTATGAGAGGGAGAGAGTGTGCGTGAGAGAGAATAGTTTTTTGCACACTTCTGGCCACGAGCTTCACAATTTGAATCTTCAGAATTTACACACAGTCTATGTGCCAACTTCTAATGGATGCACAAACTTTTGCACACACAACACTAAACTTTTATGAGCAATTCATAGAGCAACAATTAGAAAAGTTCACAGCTTAATGTTTTTTTTTTTTTTTTATTTATCAAAGAAACTTAGCAGCAGGTTCCAGGAAACGGTTGTGATTGGCTGGTTGTCAGTCACATGACCTTTTCCTGAGGCTGTAGGTGATTTTTGGCCACGTTTAGTGACGAAACTAACGCAGAAGCGAGAGATCTGCATTGTGAGACGACGACAGATCTAACTGGTGTAACGTCTGTGTTTTAGACTCGTCTGACAAACTGAGACAACCGAAAATCGGAGCTCTTATGAAGCAAGTTATGGGCACTAAAGAAGATCTGCCTGGAACCTTCAGTCGAGGAGGTAAGGGAGCGCTTAATTAGTGTGCGTGAGAACCAGAAACGTGGGTTCTGTCTGGAACATCCACTTGAGTTTCATATAAAGTCTGTACTAGCATAGTTGACCCAACCTCATAGAGAGAGAACAGTAGCGATAGCGTAGTTCTATTTCGTTTCTACTGACCGCCAGAGGCGGTGCTTTCAGCACATGGATATCCATCACACGAACGTGCAGGTCGAGTAATAGTAACAACAAAGTCACGTGTGACCTGGGTGACGTCACCCCGTGACCCCGGCATAAAAGACCGGTAAACCCAGGAAGTGACCTCTTACATCTTCTCGCGTTTGCAGGTTGCGAGTTGGATTGAAATTTGGACAAAGCGCTGTGGTAGTTTCGTTACCCGTAGGGTTGGGGCTGTGCTTATGCACCCTCCAAGAAACTGCGCTAAGTCCACCAACTCTTTTCTTCTTGTCGTTATATTCGTATTGATTTATTACTCCGTAAGCTGAGCGCTCTCGCTCGGTGGAGTTAGCTGATTAGCCCTCCGGGGCGGTGTCCTCACCGCTGGAGGCCGGCTTGTTTTCGCTTCAGGTAAGCGGGTTTCATTTATTTAAATTAAAGCGGCGTTCCTCTCGCCGCTGTTTATCAGTTCTGCGGCGCTCGGCGCCTATCCTTGTTAATATTATTAACCACCTTGTTTTGTGTAGCCTCGCCGCCGGCCTGTTCACAGGCCGGCTGTCTTGTGTGTTGTATTCGTATTGATTTATTACTCCGGAAGCTGAGCGCTCTCGCTCGGTGGAGTTAGCTGATTAGTCCTCCAGGGCGGTGTCCTCACCGCTGGAGGCCGGCTTGTCTTCATTCAGGTAAGCGGTTTTCATTCATTTAATTTAAAGCGGTGTTTCTCGCCGCTGTTTATCAGTTCTGTGGCGCACTGCGCCTATCTTGTTAATATTATTAACCGCCTTATTTTGTGTAGCCTTGTCTCCGGCCTGCTCACAGGCCGGCGGTCTTGTGTGTTGTATTGTTTGTTACTCCGTTAAGCTGAGCGCTCTCGCTCGGTGGAGTTAGCTGATTAGTCCTCCGGGGCGGTGTCCTCACCGCTGGAGGCTGGCTTGTCCTCATTCAGGTAAGCGGTTTTCATTTATTTAATTTAAAGCGGTGTTCCTCGCCGCTGTTTATCAGTTCTGTGGCGCACTGCGCCTATCTTTGTTAATATTATTAACCGCCTTATTTTGTGTAGCCTTGTCTCCGGCCTGCTCACAGGCCGGCGGTCTTGTGGGTTGTATTCGTATTGTTACTCCGTTAAGCTGAGCGCCCTCGCTCGGTGGAGTTAGCTGACTAGCCCTCCGGGGCGGTGTCCTCGCCGCTGGAGGCTGGCTTGTTGTCGCCCAGGTAAGCGGTTTTCATTCATCTAAATTAAAACGGTGTTTCTCGCCGCTGCTTATCAGTGCTGTGGCGCACGGTGCCTATCCTTGTTAATATTCCCGACCACGGGTGTGTTCGCCCGGTCGTTTTTCATTACCGCCTGATTGTTTATTTTGGGCTGCTTACTTGGGGTGTTCTCGCCCTATTTTTTAAGTTCCCTTCTGCCAGCCAGGCGTCATGGACCTCTTCTCTCGCTGCGCCAACTGCCGGTCCCCCTCGAACCGGAGGACGGCCACCGCGAGTGCCCCTCATGCCTGGGTATTGATCACCTGCGGCAGGGGCTGACGGACATGGCCTGCGCAGACTGCATGTGCCTGAGCGTGGCTGCGCGGACCGCCAGGCTGGCTCGGCCGGATTCTCCGTCTGACATCCCCCGGGCCTCGGGGGGACAGGACACGGTGTCGGCTGCAGCAGCGGGGCCCAGCAAGCGCCGTGGGTTCCCCCACACGTCTTCGCTTCTAAGGCGAAAAAGAAGCGCTCGGGCGATTTGGCTCAGAAGGTGGAGGTGATGTCCACCGAGCTGGAGGAGATGAAGGCCCTGCTGGCGAATCTTCAGCCTCCGCCACAGGGGGCAGTGTTCCCGCAGCCACCCCTTCTGCCTGGCAGCCCGACTGTTCACCATCACCACCGCTTCTGTCACCGGCCGTTGATGCACGCGGCCTGGATGAACTGTCGATCCGGGCTTCGGAGAGCCTTGACTGCGGTGGGTCCGATGGTCACGGCTCCACCTCTCCGGCCGGTTCCCAGGTCACCAGCCATGGCACCGTGGCAGCGTCGGAAGGCGGATGCTCATCCATCCAGCCAACGCTGAGGGCTGCATTGGCCCGTCTGAGGTTGGACACGCCCCGGTGGCCCAGCATCAGAGTGCTTTCTTCAGAGGTCCCACATAGCCTTCCTCGTTGTCTGTTCCGCCCTCGGCCTCATACATCGAGGAGTTACAGAGGTGTTGGGCGGACCCTAGATGCCTTCCCACCTCCCTAGTGACTGCAGGGCCCTGGCGGCAATGCAGGACACCCCTACCTATGGCCTCCTGCAGATGCCCAACATTGAGAAGCGGCTTTCATTCATTTAAATTAAAGCGGTGTTTCTCACCGCTGTTTATCAGTTCTGAGGCGCACAGTGCCTATCCTTGTTAATATTATCAACCGCTTGTTTTGTGTAGCCTTGTCTCCGGCCTGCTCACGGGCCGGCTGTCTTGTGTGTTATATTCGTATTGGTTGTTACTCCGTTAAGCTGAGCGCTCTCGCTCGGTGGAGTTAGCTGACTAGCCCTCCGAGGCATGTCCTCGCTGCTGGAGGCCGGTTTGTTGTCGCTCAGGTAAGCGGTCTTCATTCATTTAAATTAAAGCGGTGTTTCTCGCCGCTGTTTATCAGTTCTGTAGCGCACGGCGCCATCCTTGTTAATATTCCCGACCACGGGTGTGTTCGCCTGGTCGTTTATTTTTTATTTCCGCCTGATAGTTTATTTTGGGCTACTTACTTGGAGCGTTCTCGCCCTATTTAAGTTCCCTTCTGCCAGCCAGGTGTCATGGACCCCCAGACGCTGGAGGGGACGAGCGCGGCATCACGGGAGCTGTGTGACGCGGCTCCAGGCCTTTGCCTACTCGTCGCGGGAACTGGGCCGGCTGATGTCGTATCTCACCCTCGGTCGCCAGCAGATATGGCGGGCACAGTCCCCTCTGGCCGAGCCCGACCGGCATGTGCTGCACTCTCTCCCTGTTGTCCCCGGGGAGCTGTTTGGCGAAGCCACTCAGCAAGCCCTGGATCGGAGTGCCCAGGTCATCTAGGCGTAACAGCAGTTCGCTGGCCCCCGCCAGGCCCACCACCATGGCAATGCTGCCCAGTCCTTCAGGGGGCCCACACCGACTCTGTCTCGGCCACGCACCCGCCAGGAGACCAGATGGGTTGATGACTTTCGCCGCCCCACTACCTCCCGAACCCGCGGTGCCGCCCCCTACACCCAGTCCACTCCTCGTCGCCCCCATGGTGACCGACGGGGGCGCTCTGGACGGCGCTGACATCAGCGCGCCGGCGGTCGGCCGCTTTTCCAGCGAACAGCTCCAAAGCTGGAGAGCGTTGACCCCTGGGTGCTGGTGACCCTCACCGAGGGTTACCGCATCCAGTTCTGCCGCCGTCCACCACGTTTCATGGGGTCAAACACACCACCGTGAGCCATCCGGGGAAGTCTCTCGTCCCCTGGCAGGAAATCACCACCCTCCTGGAGAAAGGAGCAGTCTCTCCCGTCGACAGGCAGAGACAGCAAGGTGGGTTCTACTCCAGGTATTTTCTGGTTCCGAAGGACGGCGGTATCCACCCGATCCTCGACCTGAGGTCCCTCAATTCCCACTTGAGGACCATGAGATTCCGCATGCTGCGTACAGTGGATGTCTTACACCACATCCAGGCGGGCGACTGGTTTGTCACCTTCGACCTGAAAGACGCCTACTTCCATGCTCCCATTGTGCCACACCACAGGCAGTTCCTGCGGTTTGCCTTCGAGGGCCAGGCTTTCGAGTTCAATGTTCTGCCCTTTGGGATATCGCTGGCACCCCGTGTGTTCACCGGGTGTGCGGCAGCGGCATCAGCACTACTTCAGGCAAGGGGTTTGCGTGTCCTGCCTTACCTGGACGACTGGCTTGTCTGTTCACGGTCAGCAGCTCAGGCCCGCACCAACATCGCGACTGTGCTCTCGCATGTCGTAGAGCTGGGGCTCAGGGTGAATTACAAGAAGAGCTCGCTGGTGCCCAGCCAGGAGACGACTTTCTTGGGCATGCACCTGGATTCGAGGTCGTTGATGGTAACTCCCTCCCAGACCAGGATCCACAACATCCGCCTACTGCTTGGCCGCTTCGGACGGGGTAGGTCACTCGCCCTGAAGACCTTTCAGCGCCTGCTGGGCATGCTTACGGCAGCCTCCTCTCTGGTCCCGCTGGGACTTCTGGACTTACGCCGCTTCAGAGGTGGTTCAACGGTCTCCACCTCCACCTGGTGCTGCACGGGCGCAGCACATGAACGTGCTGGAGCTACGGGCTGTGTTCCTCGGCCTACAGCACTTCCTCCCAGGCCTGACCGGCAGACACGTTCTGGTGCGGACGGACAATGCTACGGTAGTGTACTACATCAACCACCAGGGAGGCACAAAGTCCCTCCAGTGCTTGGAAGTGGCTGGCCAACTTCTGCGGTGGGCCCATCGACATTTCTTGAGCCTGCGTGCCATGTACTTGCCAGGCACTGCCAACAGGGCAGCAGATCTGCTGTCCCGCCAGGACCCCGATCCCGGGGAATGGAGACTCAACCCAGCGGTGGTCCTCGCCATCTGGGAACGTTTTGGCAGGGCAGAGGTGGACCTCTTTGCCTGCCAGGAGTCGACACACTGCCCTCTGTGGTTCAGCCTCCACGGCCCCAGTCCCCTGGGCTAGGATGCGCTGGCGCATGCTTGGCCAAGGCAACTGCTGTATGCCTCCCCCCCTCTGCTGCTGATCGTGCCAACCCTACACAGGGTTGCGATGGACCACCACGGGCTGCTGCTTGTCGCCCCCCCGGTGGCCGGGCCGAGTGTGGTTCCCAAGTTGCTGCAACTTCTGAACAGCGACCCCTGGTGCCTGCCAGTGAGGACTGACCTGCTATCACAGCTGGGAGGGCAGATCTGGCACCCGGATCCAGCCCGTCTGCAGCTCTGGGTATGGCCGCTGAAGGGCCGGACCCCCTGCGAGGTCCTTGTGAGCCGGCAGTGGTCAATACCATTGCAAGCTCTCGGGCACCCCCCACCAATGCCCTCTATGCCAACAGATGGAGGCTTTTCTCCAACTGGTGCTTAACTCGGGGGGAGGAGCCTACATGCTGCCCCCTGCCGACCATTCGACTGTTCCGCCAGTCTCTGCTTTGATAAGGGTCTTACCCCCGCCACCATCAAGGTCTATGCAGCTGCCATCTCTGCTCAGCATGCCAGAGTTGGGGGAAGGACCGTGGGGTCCCACGCCTTGGTGGCACGTTCTTGAAGGGTGCTCTCCGGTTGAGACCCCCCCGACGGAGCCGGGTACCCACATGGGACCTTCACTTGGTGCTGCAGGCTCTCTGCGACGCACCGTTTTGAGCCCCTGCTCACGGCAGACGTTTCAGGGCTCTCCCTGAAGACTGCCTTTCTTCTGGCCATTACATCAACGAGGCGCGTCGGGGAACTACACGCGTTGTCAGTCAGTGGGGAGTGCCTGCAGTGGCACTCTGGCGACAGTGGGGTCACCCTGTGGCCTAACCCCTCTTTCCTCCCGAAGACCCTCTCTGCTACCTTCGTCAACCAGCCCCTTAGCCTTGCGGCGTTCGAGGCGGGCCATGGTGAGAGGTCGGAACTTTTGTGCCCAGTTCGCGCCCTCAGGGTGTACGTGTCGCGTACAGAGGGCTTCCGTAGGAGTGACGCCCTGTTTCTGTGCCACACAGGACCGACGAGGGGTCTGGCGCTCTCTAAGCAGAGGCTATCCAAGTGGATAGTCGAGGCCATATTACATGCCTACAGGCACAGTGGCTTCCCGATTCCTCCGGCTGTCAGGGCGCACTCTGCACGGGGCGTGGTGGCCTCATGGGCATCACTGAAGGGCGTGCCCCTTTCAGACATATATATGCAGCGCAGCCTCCTGGGCTTCCAGCTGCACCTTCACCAGGTTTTACCGTCTTAATGTCGTCCCACATAATCCTGTGGCGACGGCTGTCATTCCAGGCCCGTCGCAGCAGCACTGGGTACGGGTAGGCACTCCTCATGACCTGGTTGGTATTAGTCATCCATGTGCTGAAAGCACCGCCTCTGGCGGTCAGTAGAAACGAAATAGAACGAGGGTTATGTATATAACCGCGGTTCTATGAGTTTCGGATGACCGCCAGAGCTTGGCAGTCACTCGGAGTGTACACGAGAAGATTTGCCAAGAGGTCACTTCCTGGGTTTACCGGTCTTTTATGCCGGGGTCACGGGGTGACGTCACCCAGGTCACACGTGACTTTGTTGTTACTATTACTTGACCTGCACGTTCGTGTGATGGATATCCATGTGCTGAAAGCACCGCCTCTGGCGGTCATCCGAAACTCATAGAACCGCGGTTATATACATAACCCTCGTTGTCCGACAGCATAGCTGTGCTCTGTGTAAGGTGTAAAACACTTCAGGGCACGCTGTTATGGGAAAGTAATTAACAATATCGTACAGTTAGTCTTACCATCCCGAAGTGAATTATTTTCTCTCTTCTTTTTTTTTTTTGTTGTAATATTCCTCTTTTACCACAGCAGTTTTACAACTTTTACTTTATTAATGAACGACACGTTTGCATTTTATCCGTTTCTAGTTACACCTCATGTTCCCTCACCAGCCTCTCACTTCCTCTCTTTCCTGTGGCGCAAATCTCGCTGACTGTTCCAAAGCACTAATGCCTCGGTCACAGCCGGCCGTACGTGCTCCTACAGCCGGTCTACGTGCAAGAAACGCACGGAGGGCGCGCATGTGACGTGCTGATTTTCGAGCCGCAGACCGGCCGCAGAGATTATTTGTCATGTCAAACAAACTCTACGGACGCTTACGTTTTTTCAGGTTGCAAGACAAACTTACGGCCAACGTGCGTCTTTCTCCACGAACAAAAAAAAAAACGCAGCGATTTGGGAAACGCCAAAAATCGCACGTCCGGTTGTGACCTAGGCTTAACACTGGTGACTCCTTCCATAAATATTAAATAAACATCTTTTATCGACTTCAACACACTTGTAATCTTCATCTCACTACATCATAGATGAGTTGTTACTATAGAAACGATAACGATCCTTCAGCAGAGGGTCATTTATGCGAGTGTAGTGGTAGTTGTAGCGGAGCTGTGCTAGAATATGTGCCGACAGTAACGGGTATCTCTTTATTCTCTGGCCCTAGCACGGGGTCAGAGGGCAAAGGTCATCTCCCTCTCTCAGCCTAAGGTTTCAGTCAAGGCCCGAGGCTCACCCCGAGGTACAGTACAGTCCGAAACAGCCTGACCCCCTGCTCTCCAATCTAACCAATCAGGTTTCTTAACAGTGATGTCAGCGTGTGTGAGCTAGCGCCCACCCAGGATCGCTGTCCTTTCCCCTGGGCTAACCGTTCACTTTGACATTCTGTGTCCTAGTCCTCATCTCTGTTTTTGTCCGTCTAGCCTGGCATCTCTTTGCACGTCACCCACTGTGTTCTGAAACTCTGGCAGTGCTCTTGTTGTCTGACATGCTGTTTGATTGATTGATTGATTGATATGTTCTGACTGCATCGAACAAACCATTAATTTGCAGCTGATATGTGAATGTAATGAAATGCAGTCGATCTTTACGTCAGCACAGCCTGCATGTCCTGTCCGGTGAAGTAAGAAGTGTATCGCCTTTGTGAATGCGTTGTGTGTGTGTGATTCAGGAAAATGGGGCAGTATCCGGGGCAGCGGGCGACTCACCGGCTATAATCCTGAAGTGGGGAACCGGCTAGCAGGAAAAGACCCCCCTCAGGCAAACGGTGGGCCGGCTGAGCCGTACTTCCTCCGCCAGCAAAGAGCGTATCTCTACATCATCGGGGACAAGAACCAGCTCAAGGTATTGTGAAAACGCTACACAATGGGCTGAAATGACTTGAGCATTCTGTTGTGCTGTATGGTGAGCCAAAAATTGCGACTCTTAATAAGACAAGATTTATCCTGGAACATTCTGGAATAAAACACGTCGACATGTACTGTTATAGGAAACTAATCAGTGACCACTCATGCAGTGCTGTCTGTCAGCATTATTTAACGATTATTCACAGGAGGCGACGTGATTATCGGTGAATAGTATCCGAAGTCGAGGTTATTTTTTAAATAATATTGTCTGATGTTGAGTGGTCTATCAGATATATTCCATTCAGCTAGCATGAGACTGAACGAGTCGAAGACGAGTAGCTGAATGGAATATATCTGATCGACCATGAAAAAAAGCCAGCCAATATTATTATTATTATACATACACATTCCTTTCGGGCGTCTTTCAAAATTCTCTCAAAGTCTTCCGTAGTTAACGAAGCAAACCTGGCGGCCATGTTTGTTTACAAATTGTCACAGTCGCTCGCTCGCTAGCACAGAAGTTTTACGTCTCCGACGTGCGACGTCGTGTTGTCTTGACAACCATGCAGTATCGGAAACCATATTCAACACTCATTCTCCATTGGGTAGAGTGATGTAATACACGTAGGATAAGCGATATGCTAACAATATTGCATGCTATGAAACCTGCGAGAGGGGACTAGAACACATGCTTTTATTCCATCGGAAAAGTGTCCTGTATGTGTAATCACCGATGTTCACTGAGCCTCACGCGGATAATTGTTTTAGTATAAATGCACAGGTGATTTTTTTTTTTTAAACTAATTTATTTCAAACTTCAAAAGTGGCATGTACAACCCCGATTCCAAAAAATTTGGGACAAAGTACAAATTGTAAATAAAAACGGAATGCAATGATGTGGAAGTTTCAAAATTCCATCTTTTTTTCAGAATATAACATAGATGACATATCAAATGTTTAAACTGAGAAAATGTATCATTTAAAGAGAAAAATTAGGCGATTTTAAATTTCATGACAACAACACATCTCAAAAAAGTTGGGACAAGGCCATGTTTACCACTGTGAGACATCCCCTTTTCTCTTTACAACAGTCTGTAAACGTCTGGGGACTGAGGAGACAAGTTGCTCAAGTTTAGGGATAGGAATGTTAACCCATTCTTGTCTAATGTAGGATTCTAGTTGCTCAACTGTCTTAGGTCTTTTTTGTCGTATCTTCCGTTTTATGATGCGCCAAATGTTTTCTATGGGTGAAAGATCTGGACTGCAGGCTGGCCAGTTCAGTACCCGGACCCTTCTTCTACGCAGCCATGATGCTGTAATTGATGCAGTATGTGGTTTGGCATTGTCATGTTGGAAAATGCAAGGTCTTCCCTGAAAGAGACGTCGTCTGGATGGGAGCGTATGTTGCTCTAGAACCTGGATATACCTTTCAGCATTGATGGTGTCTTTCCAGATGTGTAAGCTGCCCATGCCACACGCAGTAATGCAACCCCATACCATCAGAGATGCAGGCTTCTGAACTGAGCGCTGATAACAACTTGGGTCGTCCTTCTCCTCTTTAGTCCGAATGACACGGCGTCCCTGATTTCCATAAAGAACTTCAAATTTTGATTCGTCTGACCACAGAACAGTTTTTCACTTTGCCACAGTCCATTTTAAATGAGCCTTGGCCCAGAGAAGACGTCTGCGCTTCTGGATCATGTTTAGATACGGCTTCTTCTTTGAACTATAGAGTTTTAGCTGGCAACGGCGGATGGCACGGTGAATTGTGTTCACAGATAATGTTCTCTGGAAATATTCCTGAGCCCATTTTGTGATTTCCAATCCAGAAGCATGCCTGTATGTGATGCAGTGCCGTCTAAGGGCTCGAAGATCACGGGCACCCAGTATGGTTTTCCGGCCTTGACCCTTACGCACAGAGATTCTTCCAGATTCTCTGAATCTTTTGATGATATTATGCACTGTAGATGATGATATGTTCAAACTCTTTGCAATTTTACACTGTCGAACTCCTTTCTGATATTGCTCCACTATTTGTCGGCGCAGAATTAGGGGGATTGGTGATCCTCTTCCCATCTTTACTTCTGAGAGCCGCTGCCACTCCAAGATGCTCTTTTTATACCCAGTCATGTTAATGACCTATTGCCAATTGACCTAATGAGTTGCAATTTGGTCCTCCGGCTGTTCCTTTTTTGTACCTTTAACTTTTCCAGCCTCTTATTGCCCCTGTCCCAACTTTTTTGAGATGTGTTGCTGTCATGAAATTTCAAATGAGCCAATATTTGGCATGAAATTTCAAAATGTCTCACTTTCGACATTTGATATGTTGTCTATGTTCTATTGTGAATACAATATCAGTTTTTGAGATTTGTAAATTATTGCATTCCGTTTTTATTTACAATTTGTACTTTGTCCCAACTTTTTTGGAATCGGGGTTGTAAATACAGTTAGGTCCATATATATTTGGACACTGACACAAATTTTGGTTTTTTTACCTGTTTACTGAAACATATTCAAGTTATAGTTATACAATGGACATAAAGTCCAGACTTTCAGCTTTCATTTGAGGGTATCCACATTAAAATTGGATGAAGGGTTTAGGAGTTTCAGCTCCTTAACATGTGCCACCCTGTTTTTAAAGGGACCAAAAGTAATTGGACAATTGACTCAAAGGCTATTTCATGGGCAGGTGTGGGCAATTCCCTCGTTATGTCATTCTCAATTAAGCAGATAAAAGGCCTGGAGTTGATTTGAGGTGTGGTGCTTGCATTTGGAAGATTTTGCTGTGAAGAAAACATGCGGTCAAAGGAGCTCTCCATGCAGGTGAAACAAGCCATCCTTAAGCTGCGAAAACAGAAAAAAAACATCTGAGAAATTGCTCCAATATTAGGAGTGGCAAAATCTACAGTTTGGTACATCCTGAGAAAGAAATAAAGCACTGGTGAACTCATCAATGCAAAAAGACCTGGGCACTCACAGAAGACAACAGTGGTGGATGATCGCAGAATAATTTCCATGGTGAAGAGAAACCCCTTCACAACAGCCAACCAAGTGAACAACACTCTCCAGGAGGTAGGCGTATCAATATCCAAATCTACCATAAAGAGAAGACTGCATGAAAGTAAATACAGAGGGTTCACTGCACGGTGCAAGCCACTCATAAGCCTCAAGAATAAAAAGGCTAGATTGGACTTTGCTAAAAAACATCTAAAAAAGCCAGCACAGTTCTGGAAGAACATTCTTTGGACAGATGAAACCAAGATCAACCTCTACCAGAATGATGGAAAGAAAAAAGTATGGCGAAGGCGTGGTACAGCTCATGATCCAAAGCATACCATATCATCTGTAAAACACGGCGAAGGCAGTGTGATGGCTTGGGCATGCATGGCTGCCAGTGGCACCGGGTCACTAGTGTTTATTGATGATGTGACACAGGACAGAAGCAGCCGGATGAATTCTGAGGTATTCAGAGACATACTGTGTGCTCAAATCCAGCCAAACCGATTGGTCGGCGTTTCATAATACAGATGGACAATGACCCAAAACATAAAGCCAAAGCAACCCAGGAGTTTATTAAAGCAAAGAAGTGGAATATTCTTGAATGGCCAAGTCAGTCACCTGATCTCAACCCAATTGAGCATGCATTTCACTTGTTAAAGACTAAACTTCAGACAGAAAGGCCCACAAACAAACAGCAACTGAAAACCGCTGCAGTAAAGGCCTGGCAGAGCATTAAAAAGGAGGAAATGCAGCGTCTGGTGATGTCCATGAGTTCAAGACTTCAGGCAGTCATTGCCAACAAAGGGTTTTCAACCAAGTATTAGAAATGAACATTTTATTTACAATTATTTAATTTGTCCAATTACTTTTGAGCCCCTGAAATGAAGGGATTGTGTTTAAAAAATGCTTTAGTTCCTCACATTTTTATGCAATCATTTTGTTCAACCCACTGAATTAAAGCTGAAAGTCTGAACTTCAACTGCATCTGAATTGTTTTGTTCACAATTCATTGTGGTCATGTACAGAACCAAAATTAGAAAAATGTTGTCTCTGTCCAAATATTTATGGACCTAACCGTATAATAAAGGCGCGGTGCAGACTTGTCACTTATCTACGCCGAGTCACATAAAATACTTTTGTTTTGAAATCGATCAAATAAATCACAATTCTTTGAATAGTTTTCGACCAAACTTAATAGCATCTGTAGCACGGGCGATTGCTCTAAGACAACGAGGGAGGCTCAGCCTCCTCTAAAAATGACGAACATCGTGTAGGATGAATTGCGCTAGGCTTATGTTATAGCCGACCTTATAACATTGCTATTTCAGATCCAGAATCATAGAAATATATGTGCTGAACCCACTACAGTGCGAAATCATTCCGTTATAACTTTCCCCAGTTCGCCTAATGTGTGCGTGAGTTTCTCCCCCTCGTGACAGCGCGATGCAGCCCAGCCTCAGTGGACTTCAATGGCATTTGGGAGCTCTGCGCTTTTCAATATCAAAATGCAAGATGATTATTGGACAAATACTGCGAAAATGCCCGCCTACGGACTCCGAGCCTCACACTGGGAGGGACATGGCAGTTTCCGCGAGGAGACTGGTGATTGGTGAAAGCGGCCGGATATTTTCTTTGATTGACAGCTCGTTTCAAATATAGACAGGCAGCGGTGAATTTCAGTTCAGTCCCATGCAGATTCGCAAGAGCTGTGGTGTATTGTAAGAGATCAGCTTACATTTCGTTTTCATTCATTACATACGGTTTCTACCAGCTTTTTTAGTTTGTATATATTTTCATTGTAAATAAAGTGTAAATATAGTGTTGTCAAGTTTGCTATCTTAGTTCCAGAAATTTCGTTTATTCGAGTGACTGAACTTGAACTTGAGGGGGCTAGTCAGCTAGCAAGAAAGCTGCGCACGGATGCCAAGCATTGCTGATTTAATTTTGGCGAAGCCATTTGCCAGTCTTCCTTTCGAGGAAAAAATTAAAATTAAAGAGCAGCGTAGACCAACGCCTCAAATTGACTTGGTGAAAAAGGTAGGGAATAATACTCGTTCCTTTCAGCTCTCCTGGTACGAGAAAGTGAATTGGCTAACAGCAAGTGACCCACATCAACAACAGTAAATAGGCTACTTTAGTAATATGTCATGGATGGACCAAAAATATAGAATCTATTTAAAATGTTTATGCTGAGTATATTATATTGGAATATATATTTTTCTGGATATGAATTAAACACAGCTACAATTTGGAAAACATTTTTAAACAAAAACACAGCCGAGAACATTTCACACTACAGACCTGGATTAAAAGTGAAGGGTTATCAAAATTGTCAATAAAACATTTCTCAGTCAAAATAAGTAAAATATAGGGAAAGTGTCATTGAATGAAATGTGTGGCACCCAGCTCCATGTTTGGCTCCCCAAGGTCAGTGCTTGTGCCTATTCCAGAACACTCTGCTGTTACTGCTGAGGGTCCTGACAAAGAGATGCTTTCAATAATGATCAATTTTTAAACAACATGCCACAATTTTAAAATATAAAATGTTAAAATATACCCCCCCCCCAACACCACCATCATGTATATTGGACAGTAGGCTAATGGGCCAAAAGAACCTGTTATTTCACAGTTTGTGACGCTGTCAACAATCAGCCAGATCAGAGGCAAGAGTATGGGCAAAATTGATGTTTTTTTCTTTTAAAATCTGGAAATATCGTAACCGACCAGCCTCCCCTGTTTGAAAGACTACCAGCCGCCACTGATCTGTAGTGCTTTTAGGAACATTTTCTTTCATAATTTGTAATTCTTCCTCACTTACGGTGACAGCGATTGGCCGCCATTTTGCCTATTTGCTTGAGGTGATTATTGAGAAATAGTCCGAATTTCCCGACCAATCAACACACGCGATTTTCTATAATCACCTGTGTATCGATATGACCAAAGGAAGGCTGTCTGTCTGTTCACCTGTGCAAATCGTCATGGTTGGACACACGTACTCCATACTTGGCAGATGGATTGGTGACACCCCAGAGGGGCCCAAGACACCATTCTCGATTTTCCAAAACATGCTAATCCAACACACTATTCATTTCCCATAGGCTACATGCTCGCACTAACACACTGCGCGTAGCCTCAGCAGGGAATCCCCTCCCCCACTCGCCCGGGAGCTTTGATTGTACGGGACCTCACAATTCTGCTAGGGCCAAGTCTCCGTGTCCTCCGTGACGGGCGATAACTGCTAGTTTAGACTAAAATAAAATAACCTTGAGCTCGGGTGTGTGTGCGCAGGGAGGAAAGCAGGACTCGTTCCAGCAGTGGGAGGTGGTACCCATCGAGGTGTTCGACGTGCGGCAGGTGAAGAACAGTTTTAAGAAGCTGATGAAGGCCTGCGTTCCTTCCTGTTCTTCCTCTGAACCCAATTTGTCCTTCCACCGCTGCTTAGAGGAGTCTGAATGGATGAATCTGGTAAAGCACTCACGCACTTTTCATACGGTTACGTATGTTCTTAACCTTTTATTTGTTATTTTTATTTATTTGGTGATTTGTTCTAGAATGTAATTTTTGTTTCAGGAACTTTTTATACAGATTCAGTTCAACTCTATTTATTGTGTTTGTGTTGTAGCTTCACAGGCTCCTTCAGGTGTCCGTTCTCGTGGTGGGGTTATTGGACTCCGGTTCCTCGGTCATGGTCAGCTTGGAGGACGGATGGGACGTCACCACTCAGGTACGGTTGAAGCAGTGGTGCTGTGTTTGTAGCGTTTCAGCATTGTGTCGGTGCCGGATCTGAGCTCTGTGCGCTGTTCTGCGTAGGTGGTGTCTCTGGTGCAGTTGCTGTCAGACCCGTACTACCGCACGTTCGATGGCTTCCGGTTGCTGGTGGAGAAGGAGTGGCTGTCGTTCGGCCATCGCTTCAGCCACCGCGGCGCTCAGACGCCAGCTAGCCAGAGCAGCGGCTTCACTCCAGTCTTCCTGCAGTTCCTCGACTGTGTACACCAGGTACTGTTAAATCCTTTAACGCTTTTCCGGAAACAAAGTCCTGGACTTCAGGCAGGTCGGGGTCCTGAAACATATGGACCGTGTACAGTCAGTTAAAGAAGCTTGTTATTTTATTTTAAAAGTGCTTCACACTCTGCTTTTTCCAGATCCATCATCAGTTCCCGATGGAGTTTGAGTTCAGTCAGTACTATCTGAAGTTCCTGGCTTATCACTATGTCTCGAATCGCTTCCGGACCTTTCTGCTGGACTCTGATTACGAGCGTATAGAGCTGGGTGGGTCTCAAATCCCCTTTACCTAAACCTTCATCATTCTACTGAATAGGAAATGTTTTGAAGTCGCTACTTTTTTTTTTTTTTTTTAAGGCTCATTTCAGACTGGAGAGCTGAAGTGAAATTTCTGAGCACCAGGGCATCAGTGTATTTTGGAAACGATATCTTACCATGTTGTGAAAGTGAAAATACATCAAATTAAAATTATGTGAAATCAGTGACCTTAAGTGTTAAATAGTCTTATTATATGACATGAGCTACTTCCTGTAAAATCGTGCGCTCTGATTGGTTCCTTGGCAGGCAGAATTTTCCCATAATGCCTGTCGGCGTTTACGGACTTTCCTTCCAAGGCGCCGTCTTTCAACGTTGCAAAAAAAAAAAGACAAAAAAAAGATTAATTGGAAATCAAAACGGAATCAAAAACAGCCAAAAGACAAACGAGTCATTCAAGAAATGAGCAACGAAGAGCATTATCTATATTTTATACATAAGAGCATTATCTATCTATCTATCTATCTATCTATCTATCTATCTATCTATCTATCTATCTATCTGTCTGTCTGTCTGTCTGTCTGTCTGTCTATTTATCTATCTATATATATGTTATTTACCAGCTGGGAGGTCCGTATGGTGAAATACCGTGACCGAGGTCTTGAAAGTACTGAGCGAGGCCTTCTGAGCCGAGGTCAGTATTCAAGGCCGAGGTCACAGTATTTCACCATACAGACCGACCTTAAGCTGGTAAATAATATATTTATTTTTTCTTTACCAAATTCTAACAGAAAATGAGAGCGCCCGAAAGGGAAAACCGAGCCGAGCCGCCATTTTGAATCCTCATTCACGGCTGTAATGCAAATGGCTTCCTCCTCGGTATACAAGTGCACTTCCATGGCAGGAAAAAAAAAAACTACATTTTGCCACCTATGTAGTCCCCTATTTATACAAATAGGAGTCATTCAGGATTCAGCCATGTTTTTGCTCGGCATTAGCAAATTGGAGGTTTTTAGCTTTCTCCTGAAATGTTTTCTTTTATTTCTTCTTCCTCAGGGTAGTAAAACTCGCTTTCGCTCTGAACACTGTCGTTATCGCTATCCATGCTGTAAAATTAATGCTATTCTCCTGAGAAATATGAAAATGTGTTGACAAAAATTGCTACGATGTTTGTTGTGAACGAGCGAGTCGCCAGAGGTCCGTAACCAGGGTCCGTATCGTAGGATACGGACCCGCTCGCCAGCCAATCAGAGTGCAGAATTTGGACCGCGAATAAAATAAAAATATATTTTTTTTCCTTTTTTTAATGTAAATATTTTTATCTGATTTTAGAAGTAAGGTGAGAGAGAAACGGCATTTCGATTCTCCTATATGTCCTGGATATATAGTGAATTGACACTAAAAATCTTTGAATTCAGAAACCGTGAACAGAAATTCAGTTTTGAAACCGCTAGCCGTTTATTCTGCATGCGTGACTGAACTATGCTACAAATATCTCGTGACTGAAAGCAGCGTCACGCCTTGTTATAATGACTGTTTATTTTAATCTTAGAAAATTTTTTTTTTTAAAAAGCCAGATAATAAACTCCTTATTAACCTCGCTTGCTCGGTCTTTATGGGAAAATATCAGACCGAGGTCTTGACAGTACGGACCGAGCCGTGGGCGAGGTCTGATATTTTCCCGTAAAGACCGAGTCGTTATTCGTGTGGAATTTACACAATTTTTTTTTCCCTTTTTATTCTTAATCTGTTGTTTGAATCACATACAAAACCAAATCAATCAGTTTGATGTTATTTTTCACCTAATGATTTAAATCTCTGCACCCAGGGATGAGAATTTTCCGTGGATCTGTGGAATTCCGAGTTTTTCCTGCTGAAAATGTCATTTTTGTGAAACATGTAAATCCGTTGAGAAAATTTCGGGGGGTCGGCGCGAGGCGAGGCCAGGGTTCCCGTGGGTCCTTAAAAAGTCTTAAATACAACTTTCGGTTTTCAAGGCCTAAAAACGTCTTAAATTGTTTGTAATGACTGGAATTTTCGAAAGGGAGGTATTAAATTTAATATTGACCGAACGAGTGAAATGTCTCCATCCGGTTTGGGGTATTTTTTTTAAACTGTAATTTTAAAAGTGACCAGCGTACCTTTTGGGGGCAGCATTGGTTCTGTGCGTCTTCTGTGTATTCCGTAGATCAAAAACTAACGTTAGGAGGCTACTGGAGGCAGTGTGGTGTGGTGTGGTGTGGTGCGGTGGTTGTGAAGAGTGAGAGATGCGCAGGTAGCTTACATGGGTGCTATAAAGCGTTGATAATTATGGAAAGATGTCTGTTTAACAATAAGTGGTTGGGGGATGACAAATACCCCCAAAATAAGGAGAAGAATCGTTTGCGATAAAAAGCGCTGGATCGCACAAATGTGTTTAAAGCCGGTACCGCAGCGCTGGGGACACGCCCACTGGGAAACTGGTTTTTCATGGACACGAGGCGCGCGTGTTAGAGGTCGAGCACTCCGGAGTGAAACGCAGGGGGGTTCGCGCATCCGCACAAGAGTCAAGTGGAAAATGGGGCTCAAAGGAAATAATAATAATGATTAGCATCATTTTTTTTTTACATAATTAACATTTGTTTATTGTACCAAGTTTAATATAAATATATAAACAACCTTTATTTCAAAACTCAATTAAAAAGAACTCCAGAAAATACAATAATCCTAAATATAGTACAGTATAAATAATTTGTACAAAAAGTTTGTTTTATTACTTATCGTCTACAACAGTGTTTTTAATATGATAAGAATAATATTAACAACCACTAATAATAATTAGTAGTAATAGTAATTATTATTGATTATTAATCATTACTACTTATGAATTAGTGATTAATAAGTACTAGGGATTATTAAATGTTATAAAAGTAAGTTTATAAAAATTTTAAACCATCATTGAATTTGAAAACATTCATATATATATATATATATATATATATATATATATATATATGGGAAAGTTGGCAGACATTTCAGAGTTTTTTTAAATGTCCCATTCTCATCCCTGTGCACCGAATGCTTCATGTCCTCTCTATAGGTGTTATGTATGAGGAAAAAGGAGAGAGGAAGAACCCTCAGGTGTGTAAGTCCGTGTGGGATTACATCGACCGTCTCCACAAGAAGACCCCCATCTTCTACAATTACATGTTCTCTCCAGAAGAAGAGGAGGTAAAGATGTTCAGATGATACGCACGCCTTCGAAGTGCCACGTCTTTCAGAGAGCAAGCCTAACTCTCGCCACCTTTTCTTACTCCCCTAGGTCTTAAAGCCCTACAGTTTCATCTCCAACCTGAAGGTGTGGGACTTCTACACGGAGGAGACGCTCTCGGAGGGGCCGTCCTACGACTGGGAGCTGGTGCAAGGCAAAACCGAGGCGCCGGATGAAGAAAGAACCGAGACGGCCGCTCCTAAATCACAGAGGCAGGTGGTGTGGCCCTGTTACGACAACCTGAGCAAGGTGCTGCCGGACGCCATCACCAAACTGCTGCAGGTTTGTTCTGAGATCAGGGAGATCAAGTGCTCATGGGACAAGGACGACACTGTTGGATGTGCAGCCCTGATGTATGTTGTATTTTCATGTCCTTGTGTGTGTTTAGGATGTGCAGAGCCTTGAGGCTGAGCTTGGACACACCTCTGAGAAGTGGAAGGAGACGTGGGATAAGATAAAGACCACGCAACGCACCGAGACCAGACTGGAGAGTCGGGTACGGAACAAAGACGTGCATTAGGGAGACTATTCAGATAGGATATGTTTGCATGAATCACAGAGTTGCTCACACACACACCTGGACCTTAATACGTCATCTTTTCTCCCCTCTGGACCATCAAAAGCATATAAAACGCACACGTTTTATGTAAACAGTCAGAATGCAACAATATAAGTTGATTCTGTATATAAGTGCACTTTATCACGACTTGCACGGTCCAGCTACTCACTTTATCACTTTGCTCATGCTACGTTACTTCCTGATTTCCTAAGCTACGGGGGAGGGGCACAGAACATACATGAGTTAATCGTGCATCAAAAAAAAATTATTGGTGTTAAAAGGAATTTGCGTTAATGCGTTATTATCGCATTAACTTTGATATTGATTGATATTCATACAAACTGACTGGTCTTTAAGAGTTTGTTGTAACTCTGGCAGACGCTTCAGTTTGCGCTTGATCGTTTGTAGGTCACATGACCATAACGTGTCTGTAGGTTTTACCTGTTTATCTTACCTGAACCTCCCAGAAGCATCACTTCTCTGACCGTTCCTTTTAAACATCCTTTTTAAAGATACAGTGCTGTCCATGTTGTGCACTTTCATGTGAACAAATATCATTCGGGTCCATCAGGGAATTCTAGATCCTGTCATGAGCGGAGTCTTGAGTTAAATCGGGCGGGAAATAAAGTGCAGCGGAAAAGAGCACTTGTGGGGAAAAAAGTGCAATAGAAGAGAAATCATTCTCTCTCTCTCTCTCTCTCCCTCCTGTCTGTCTGTCTGTCTGTCTTTCTCCCTCCCTCTCTCTCTGTCTGTCTATCTGTCTCTCTCTCTGTGTCTCTCCTCCCCTCCCTTTTCTCCCTCTGTCTCTCCCTGTCTATCCGTTTGTCTCCCTCCTCCTCTCTGTCTGCCTCTCTGTCTCTCTCTCCCTCTCTCTTTGTCTGTCTGTCTCCCTCTCTTTCTATCTGTCTGTCTCCCTCTCTTTCTGTCTGTCTCTCCTCCCCTATCTCTCTCTCTCCCTTCTCTCTCTTCCCCCTCTCTGTCTGTCTCTATCTCTCCTCTCTCTGTCTCTTCTCTCTCTCTCCCCTTTCTCTCTTTTCTCTCTTTCCCCCTCCTCTCTGTCTGTCTGTCTATCTCTCCCTCTCTCTCTCTCTCTTGCTCTCTCTTTCCCCCTCCTTTCTGTCTGTCTGTCTATCTCTCCCTCTCTCTCTCTCTCTTGCTCTCTCTCTCTCCCCTCCTCCTCTCTCTTTTGCTCTCTCTCCCCCTTTCTCTGTCTCTTCTCTCTTTCCCCCCTCCTCTGTCTGTCTGTCTGTCTGTCTCTGTCTGTCTCTCCCCTCCTCCTCTCTCTTTTGCTCTCTCTTCCTCCCCCATCTGTTCCTCTCTCTCTCTCTCTCTCTCTCTCTCTCTCTCTCTCTCTCTCTCTCTCTCCTCCTTCTCCTCTTCCTCTCTCCCCCCAGCCGTCGTTCTCCAGCTCGCTCCTCATGTCGTCCAACCTTACCCACCAGAGGTGCACTCAGGGCGTGTATCTGCAAGAGAGCGGCGTCGGCTCCTCCATCAACCTGGCGCTGGAGTGTGAGGCCAGCGCAACCTCCACACCCGCCACCAGCCGCACCAGCACCAGCGCACTCTACTCCCAGTTCAGAAGCACTGAGAGTGAAAACCGGTGTGTAACCTGCTGTCCAGACATGTTTTGGTTTACTAAATATAAATAACACCATGCTTTCACATTCGCTTCTCATTAATCTGAGACGATGTGGAGCATCTTGCATATAATTCACTGTAGAAACGAGTGCTTTAATATAAACCCCCGATTTGCGGTCAGAACTGTTGTCCGAGCTGCTGTTTTAGAAAATACATCAACACCTTCTGTCCAATCAGAATCACAAATTCAAGAACGTAAAGTCAGTTCTCAATATGTAGCGAAGTTCGGAGCTCCTATGTTGGCTACGTATTCATTAACGTTGTCGTGACTCTTGAACGTAACTCTGATCCACCATTTTGTCCCTGTGTTGCTTTTATTCTCAGGAGCTTTGAAGGAATTTTATTTAAGAAAGGAGCTTTGTTGAAGCCTTGGAAGCCACGCTGGTTTGTGCTGGACAAGACCAAGCACCAGGTACGTGCAGCATGTTAGAAATGTCAAGATGATTGGTTACTGATGACATGAAATCAGGAAATGGCAGGAATGCCAACTTGGACTCACTGTCTTTTTTTTTTTTTTTTCCCCCCCGTCACTCTTCTTTACTTTGATCAGTTGAGATACTACGACTCGAGGCAGGATAAAGAGTGCAAGGGGGTTATTGAACTGGCCGAGGTGGAGTTCGTCATTCCGGGTGCTCCTGCCATGGGAGCTCCAAAAAACATAGAGGAAAAAGCCTTCTTTGATGTGAGTATTTCTGGTTGTCAGGAACTGATTTTGCACTCAGGGCCGTATTCGTAGTTGGACAGAGTCCCACCCCACCCCAAATTAGGGCTGTGCGATATGGGGGAAAAAAATGAATATCCCAATACATTTTCTCCATTTCACGATATACGATATACATCTCGATATATTTAAATCTCCTCTAAAGGACCCCATGAAATCTAACTTTTACTCTTTACTGTTTTCACTACAATCCCTGCAGATTAAATAACATTCTTGGTTAACTTTACAGGTGGTTTTCAACAACACATTTTAAATTTTCATGTTAGTGATTTAATCACAATTGAATTGAAATAAGACTATTTTTTATTCAACAAAGATGTGGCACAAACTGCAAAAACAATCTTGAAAATTGCAACAAAGGGGCAACACAACCAGGGCTTTGAACCGGTTCAAGGAACGAAAACGAAAACCGGGAACTTTTTCTATTTCACATGGAACAGAAACGAAACCAGAAACTTTATTATTTTTTATGTTCCGGAACAGAAACGCTTATTAAAAATAATGGTAACCGGTTAATACCGGTTTTTATTTCGTTCCTCAAAGTTTCCGTAGCCTACAAATAAAGTCATTCTTCTCCTGCGCAAGTTTCTATGACCCGCTGGGTAGGGTTGGGCGGTATCCAAATTTAGATACCTTTAAACTGTCTCTGTGTTTTCCCGGGGTATACGGTATTACCGAGAAAAAAATAATATTTTGTTTCGGCCTACTGTGTAACGTGCGCCTATACCGGCGGACCTTGTCCAGACCTGCGCCTATGCCTCAAATGTACTATTTAAAAGCAGCATAACGAATTGTGTGCATTGTGGTATGGATTAAGCAGCAAAGCGAATTTTGTGCATTGATGAATGGATTAAGAGATATTTCAAAGCATCACGCAACTCTTCCTTCATCTTGAAAATAGCATTCAACTGTCGTTTACACATGTCTGCGTTGAAACGCCATTTGCAGCACTATTTCACCTACTCCATCAAAAAAAAGTACACGATGAGCAGGATCATACCCTTTCAAGCATGGGAAATAAAAAAAAGAAAAAGAATCAACCAACACCCAAGTCCGTTTAGACTGCGCGATAAACCATATTCTTCAGCGCAAATGAGGCGAACCTAATTCAAATGCGTGATAGCTGCACAAGGCAAAATCATATGGGCCCACGTCATGCCATGGCGGGGAAATTAATAATCAAATGGCCTTACCTTGCTTAAAACGTTGTCTTGATCACATAACTCCTTACAATTATTCCACTTAAATCCATACGGTTTAACACACCCAACAAAGATAGCAAGCGCATTGCTAATTCCCACCAGAAACCTAACAGTTTACGCTACGATGTTTTCTTCCGTTTCTTCAGTAGATGACATTTCAAACGTTTATTACCCACATCCCAAATGTCATACGTTATATTATTTTACCTTGTTGTTACTCATGTAACCTACTCAAAACACAACTCATTGGATCTCGTGGAAGTGGAGTACCCCAGGCTATGGGGTGCCTTAAAGGACATATTAGATTTTTTCGATTTTTCTTCTTACATACTTTACACACAGCTTCATCTGTGTTTGCTGGCTCTCCCTTTTCGTTTGGTTTGAAACCAAAATACTGCCACACTGCCGATGTTGTTTTTTTTTTTTTTTTTGCCACTAACTCGTTATCTTGACTTGCCATCTTTCAACCGCGGTCTCAGTCTCTTGCGAAGCTTTCTGTCAAACTCCAAATGTCACGCAGGGTTGCCATGGTAACGACATAAACAACCCTGCACGCGATGAGAACTTCTTTAGGAAATTGGTAGAATTAGTGAAAATACGATCACACAGTTATTCGGGATGATCTTCAATTTATTATTTTATATTATGACCTCGTACTCCATATTTATTTAGATATTATATATTTTTTTTAAATGACGGTAATGAGACCGATACCGTTGGTACTTTTGGATACCTCGGGATACCTTCTTACCGTAATACTGCCCAACCCTACCGCTGGGGTTCACTTCCTGTGTGACGTTCGCTGACTGAATGGAGAGAGCGGGAGGGTGGACTACTATCACGTCTCCACATCTTAAATAAGAGGTAAATATTGCAGTCTATCGTTATTCAAAAACATCAATTTCAAACACGATATCAATATATTTGTCCACGTTAATGAGAGGCTCGCGAACATTAAATGACGTTAACCTCTGTTAGCCTATCAATGCATAGGGCCTGACTAGCCTTTGGTAACACACTAAACGAATTCTCTTTCATTTTTGGCACTTTTTCTGTTTGTGTAGATGGGAAGACATACTGAGAATCCAAATCGCCAACATTTGAAATAATAATTGTTTTGAATTATTTCTTGTCTTATTTAATGAAGGTTGTAATAGAATTAGCCTACATTTGGCTTAAGCCGGATGAGACAGAGACATAATTTTATAGCCATTTGTTAAACAGCTGACAGGGAACGTAATTAACCGTTCCAGGAACGAAATTTTTTTGTTCTAGCCGGTTCGGGAACGTCTGTTTAATGGTGGAACCCAAAACCGGAAACGTTAAAATTCCGTTTCTGTTCGGAATGAACCAATAGGAAAAAAATTCTGGTTCAAAGCCCTGAACACAATACAGAGCTGCTCAGAGCTCAAATCAATAAAGTGCAGCTCAACACTGAGAAAGACATTTAGCCTAAATAAGAAAAGTGCTCATTCATTAAATTATTTTTAAAAAATAGATCTCCAAGCTATTAACCTGACTACTGAGAACCACTGGAACATTCACAATAGAGAGAGAGAGATTGAGGGAGAGAAGAGAGAGATCTGCAAAACATTTTTCTCTTTGCACACTTTTGAACTGAATGTTTTCTGGCTCTGCCTCTCAGATGTGTATAATTCCGGAATTGCCTTCTCTGTAAAATGTCTGCGACCAGGCAACTCATATTTGGGATCGAGTGTGTTTAGTAATTTTTGGAAGCCTGGTTTTTCCACTATACTAATTGGGATCATGTCTTCGGCAATGAAGTTAGTGATTGCATCCGTTACAGCTCTCTATCTCTGACTCGTTTTCTCCTATGGGGTGGCTTTGGAGAGCGAGGCCGCTATGGTCATTTGTTTAGCTCGTGGGCAAGTAGTTCGGAGTTTAAGAGACTCTTCATACTGTACCGGGTGAGTTTTCAGGTGATGGAACATATTTGTAGTGCTGCTGCCTTTCGTGATGACAGGTTTTTTTTGCACACTTTACAAATTGGCATTTGCTGTTCCACGTCCTCCTCGCGATATCCAAAAAAATGCCGGATGACTGACCCCTTACTAGTTCTTTTAGGAACCAATTCGTCCGCTTCCATTTTTAATTTGTCGCTGAAATTGACAGAGCTTACACGGTAGCCTATGCAGCACCAGCGATTGCACGAACTGAGTCAGCGCTGTAAACCGGAACCAGGAAATCTTCCCGCAAGTTCCTTTCAGCACCGAGATGTCGCCCGGGATTGGTTGGCGAGTGCGTGACGTTATTGGTTTTTTGTTTTTTTTTTTACCCTTAGGCAGCCTCACGTTACTGCCTGAGGGACAGGGAGAAAACCACCGGGAAATGTTTTAAACAAACACGAAACAAACGCAAGTCGGAAGATGACCATAAAATACTCAATAGTTACGATATAATCATTTTATGTATCTCACACAGAATTTTCGGAGATATATCGAGTATATTCGATATATCGCACAGCCCTACCCCAAATCAAATCAGAGGCGCGTCTCAGTTACTCATGCTTCTGAAGCCTATTTTTCTTGCACGATATCAACTTCAGCAGGGTGCAGTATTTAGGTTAGCGCCTTTAAAGTGCACGAAATGTTTTCCACACAGTCATCAGAAACATCGCTCATCTCAAAGACGATTCTTTTTATGGCTAACGTTATGAACAACACTCAGGGTGTTTTCACACTTAGTCCCTTTCAGCCATCTAACCGAACTCAGATCGATGACTCAGCATTTTTTGCGCATATGTGAACACTCCAACCGTACCCAGACCCCTTTAAAGCGAACCGAACTGAGACCACCTCAGGAGGTGGTCTCAGTACGGTTCGCTAAAAATCAACGGTACGGTTTGCCTAATCTGCGCATTGTGAACAAAAAGCGCACCGGGTTCACGTCGCCTTTTTCACTGTCGTTTAACCTTCTTCGTTTGCCGTAGTTGGTCATGTGACTGTAGCAGGGAAACTCAACTTCCTTTTGGAACTTACCACAGCCGCTTTACAGTTCTCTGAACTTACTGACTGACGAGTCGGCCACAATAATATAACTATATTATAAATAAATAAATAAATATATATATATATATATATTTTTTTTAATAAATATACAATATAATAAATTTATTTTCCTTAATCCGCACTATTTTGATCAAAGAATACAGCAGGGCAAGCATGGCAGCAGACATTTTGATTCAAGAGAAAATTAGCCAGAATTCCGTGCACTGGGGGTCTGAGGGCTCTAGAGGACCTGGTGTGAACAGAAAGAGGACTGAGGCCCCATCAAAGCTTAACTGGACCAGAAAGAGAACCCAGTCCTCTTTGTAATAAATTCACAGTGTGAACACAAAAAGAACTGAGTTCTTTTTCTGTTGGTCCACTTTTTGGTCCACTTAAAGAGGACTGAGTCTGGTTCCTTTAAAGGGGACCAGGTGTGAAAACACACTTAAAGAGACCTGTGAGCACACGAGTGTTTGATCGGTTTATCCTTTAAACTGTCTGCATGTAGCCTGGGAAATCCCATGCTGCTTTGCACAATCGTTCCGATCTGAAAAGACAGCATGGAAACTATGGTCTAAAGGCTCGCCTGAGTTAGGGAGCCAATCAGAGAGTGGGGAGGGGTGGAAAGACGGTGACGCGTACTACTCGACAAACGGAAGCTTGTAGTTTATTTGGGACTGTTTACGGATCACATTTAACATGGCGGCGAGCGATACGAACCAAACTAACCAAACCAGCTTCTCTCATATTTGTCTTGCACAAACGGCAGTAATCGTTCGGTGCCATTGTTTTCCTATTTTTGTTTTGCCTTCTCTTTCCTTCTCTTCTTCTCCTCTTCGTCGCTCTAACTACGTCACCGGGTACAACTGCCATGATTGGCCATGGGCTACGTATACGCCAAATGATAGACATTTGCAACGTCCAATAAACGGCCGTTGACAATCGTAAACCACACCTCCCCTACGAGAAATTCAATAGGCGGATTCCAGACCATATTTCACTTGTGATATGGTCTGGTGTTAACCAGACTAGTCTGCATGTGTTCCTTACAGGAAAGAACTGTGTATGAACAAAAACACTATTACTCTATTCATTTGACTCAAAATAGCAAATTAACAGCACGATAATTAAAAAAATACCATTTCATGACCTAGATTCGTATCCTGTGTGAACAGTTAACAAAATATAGGACTAATTTTTTTAAAAAAATGCTCGATCAAGTACTATTTTATACGCTGATGAGGCAGGAAGCCGCCATTTTGTTCAAGGTACTGACTGCAAAGTCATCTGAAATTCTTAAATCGTTTTAATCTGCATGGTATTTTCCTGTCTCGCAAGAACAATATCATGCGGACGAGATGTGATCATTTTGATGTCCCGAGGTTCGCTTTTCTCCATTTTGGGACCGTTTTCGTCCCTCTTGAGGTAAAACCGTACAATCCTGCGGAAACAGCTGAACACAAGGAGCTTTAATTATGGAACTGTGTCACATTAAGATGGCGACGCACGGAAATCATCGTAACTCTGCTTCGACCTCGGAGAGTTTTGAGTCGCAGGGATGTAATCTGTGGTTGACGTTCGCGAATAGATCCGTCAAACAAAAGACGAATATACTGTATCTTTTCTCTGTTACTGCTTTTGTGTTCTCGTTTCTTTCTCTGTAAGATCAAAACATTCTGTGTAGAACTCCATACTCGCCACCGTGGAATCGAGACCATGCATTCTGAGGCGAAGATAGCTAAGCGCTAGCTAGAATGATTTAGTTATCGGTCCAGAAAAATGACACGTCATGTAACCTTGCTGTATCTTGCAGTCGCACTCACTAGGCAGGCTTTCCTTTTCCTTTCCGCTGGCTGTTAGCTGGAGTGAGGGCGGAGTCCGCCACGTTTGCCCACGCCGACTTGTTTTGGTTAAAAGTAGGTCAAATACGCCCCACGGTGGTCACGTGATATTGTTGCTCACTTGCTTCGGCAAACTCCGGAATCGTAAAACATGGGACGCTTTTTATCTCAGCAGAACATTTACACGCAGGATACACGGTGTGTGTGTGCGCAACAGCGAAACATCTCGAAACTCCAGCAGCAATAGAAATAGAACATTTTTGCCCAGAATTCAACTTTGCACTCAGAACTTTTAAATTGAACCAGATTTGCAGTGATTATTGTGATAATTGCAATAAAAGCATTACAGTCAGCAGAACGGAGAATCGTGATCTCGCGATACGAACGGTTGATCTCGCGTTACCAAAGGTACACAAGAACGAGTGGCGAAGCTACGATGTCATCGTGTTGGAAGAATGAGCGTAACAAGAGTGAAACTTCGTAACTAATCAGCACTTATCCTGATCAAGTTCGACCTTTTTTTAACGAACATACACCGTAGAAAACAGCACTGTCGCCTCACAGCAAGAAGGTCCGGGTTCGAGCCCCGTGGCCGGCGAGGGCCTTTCTGTGCGGAGTTTGCATGTTCTTCCCGTGTCCGCGTGGGTTTCCTCCGGGTGCTCCGGTTTCCCCCACAGTCCAAAGACATGCAGGTTAGGTTAACTGGTGACTCTAAATTGAGCGTAGGTGTGAGTGTGAATGGTTGTCTGTGTCTATGTGTCAGCCCTGTGATGACCTGGTGACTTGTCCAGGGTGTACCCCGCCTTTCGCCCGTAGTCAGCTGGGATAGGCTCCAGCTTGCCTGCGACCCTGTAGAACAGGATAAAGCGGCTACAGATAATGAGATGAGACACCGTAGAAAACAATGAACAACAGTGTGTGAAAAACGAACCAATCCATTTTTGTGGCTACTGCCTCATAGAGGCAAAGCGAGGCGGTAGCCGTTGTGTCACTGTGTTGTAAGAATGAGTGTAACAATAGCGTGCTGCGCATGTGCATACCGTACGCATAAGCATTACAATAACCAGAACGGCGAATTGTGATCTCGCGATACGAACAGTTGATCTCGCTTTATCAAAGGTACACAAGAACGAGTGGCGAAGCCATGATGTTATCACGTTGTAAGAACGAGTGTAAGAATAGCGAAATTTCATAACCAATCAAGCTCGATTACCCGTTCTACTTCTTGATAAACTTCGGAACCAATCAGAACCAGAAACGAAATAAGAGAAACCTCGTTATAACTTCATAGTATCGGAAGATAATCGGCAGATAAAAAGATAAACGAAATTCACCTCGTGGTTCGCCAAGGCTACTGATTCGATATCAAGTATGTGGTGTTTATTTTAAGAAAATTGACCTTTTGATTATCACAGCTTTTGTTTGGTCCTTCTGAAAGGTCAGATGAAAGGTTTTGTAAGTGTTGGGTGGTTGTTGTTTTTTTAAGCTTTTTGGCAGATATATTGAAAAGCCGATATCAAACTTCTGCTATTCGCGTTAATTTTTTAATCTTATTTTCGAGTCTTTACACTACACTTGTGAAACAAAATGTGGTCATTAGTACTAAATAATGCTTCTAAGACCATTCATGAACAAGTGCTTGCTTTCTTACTATTTTGAAAATAGATCGAGTTCACAGCACTGTATTTTGAACAAAACACAGTAAATAAAATTAGTAACCAAAATACTCCAAGCCCTGATGCTGCTCACAGCTTGGTGATGCTTGCAGGAGATGAGGCGAGTATAAGTGATAACATGTATACGGGTCCGTCTCAGAAACCGGTCTCTCATTTGGGACATTATGGTCAAAAAATAAATTTTCTAATTTTACTTTTTTTTTTTTTTTTGCATTTCCCTAACACTCAATGTTTCTTTTGTCATGTTTAATAAGAATAAAGATAGTATCTTGCTTTATCTGGCCTCCACTGTGGAAAATCTTTTTGATTACAATTCAAATGCTTTTGTAAAATTGATTTCCATATAAAATAACTGCAGCATGAAGAATTAAAGCCCCTCCTTCACAGATGAGTGAAAATATTGAATAAATTTCCTCTTTTTGATTGCTTGGGTTAAAAATGCCAAGTTATGATGACTGAATTGATTATTCACTTAAATATGAATAATATGATACATTTTGGGTATTTGATATGGCAAAATAGGACACAATGGAAAAATCAAGAACACACCGGAAAGATGAGAATAACGGCGGTGGTAAAAGAACAGCGACTGTACCGGCTGAAGGTCGCGCGGGTCTCTGCTGCGGCGCGCGAGCAACGGGACATCACTACCGCACCGGACGGAGCGCGAGGCGGGGGCAGGGCAAAATGACTGGCCGTAGATTCTATCAAAAGTTCGATCTAAATTGACCATGGTTGCAAACTATTGGCCAAAAATACGCAAACACTACGAAATATGAAAGTAAGATGAAAAAGAAACATTCTATTGCCTTATACTGCAAGACTAAAACAAAATAAAACTGTCAAAACTCACCTTTTCAGCGATAACGTCCGAACAGATCACCCGCGTAACAGAAAGACCGCAAACGGAAGCACGATCAACTTCTAACTGTTGGAGTGGAAAATAGAGGTTTGCGCGGGTCAGATTTTTCAGTCCCGCCCGCGCCCGCATTGTGCAGTCCCGCTCCCGCCCGCGCCCGCAAAGAATTATGATTTTCAGTCCTGCTCCCGCCCGCACCCACAAAAAAATTATGATTTTCAGTCCCGCTCCCGCCCGCGCCTGCCATATTTTGTCCCGCTCCCGCCCGCAAATCCCGCATGATGCAGACGTTTGCGTTATTTCTCAGGAAAGTTCTTGTCTTGACACAGCGTGATGGTGCCCCGCCCCCTACTTTGAGTGGATTTGAGCATAAATATCTACAGCTCACGTTTGTTACTGTTTACCTTGTTTCTGAATTCAGCATGTAGTATCTCTAATAATAATAATTAGTGCTGTCAAATGATTAAAATATTTAATCGCAAATCACACTTTTATCATATGAGAAACCATTGTAATTCTCTGATCAGCATAAAAAAGTGAATGGGCTTGCTTTGTACCAATGTTTTTTTTTTTTTTTATTGCAAAGCAGAGCTAGTAAAAGAAATGAATTGATTTACTGCTTGCGTTAGTCTACAACTTTAATCAGAGAGACATGTTACACAGTGACGGTAGGCTTGACTCAGTGCTGTCCCAGAAATCCTTCCTGTAATATGCAAATTTGGCTGTCCAATCAGAGGCGGCCAAATTTGCATATTACAGGAAGGATTTCTGGGATAGCATTGAGTCAAGCCTACCGTCACTGTGTAACCTGTCTCTCTGATTAAAGTTGTAGACTAACGCAACAATTAAATCAATTCACTCATGGTTCTCTTGCTAGCTGGGTGTGAACTGCGAGTCATTAGAGTGATCAAAGAATTTCCCCTTAGGGTGATCAGTGGCAAGTTTAAGATGCCATTTCTCACTCAATCTGGCAATCTGACTCTCTCTGCAAATTTAGGCATTTTAAAATGTTTTTATTAATGCCAAATAAAATATCCAGCACAAATTATATATGATAGACATAAATTAATAATTTATAAATTTTATTTCAAGCACGTTTTTAGTTAGCGGGACTGCAGCTTATCACCACTCCCACCCGCGCCGCATATGTGCACTCCCGCTCCCGCCCGCGCGCGCATATGTGCACTTCCGGTCCCGCCCGCGCCCGCAATGAGCTTTCAAAATTTGTACCGCGCCGCACTGCTTTGCGGCGGGTCCCGCGGGACTCCCGCGGGAGTGCAGGGCTCTAGTGGAAAATTCCATTCTACACATGCAAATTGTTAATGTGTGTCCTTCCCCGCACACAAATAACACGCTACGGTAAAAAATAGACCACAACTCATTTTATAGCTCAGAAATTCATACAAGACCAGCTACCATCGTAACATATTCTGTAAGAAACATATTCTATACCTAACTTTCAGCTTTCGTTTTAAAAAACAAAATCGCAGATTTATAACTAAATGTTTATACGGCGTACTGATTTTAAGTTGCTACTTTTGGTGAGGTAGTGACCTTGACCCTGAGGCTTTCCGTTTAGATCAAAACACACGATCGTATTGGTTTTGGGTTTGCGGAAAATGGAGTTACAACGGTGATCAAATATTTTGCATGATGTTTTATTCCGGTTATGATTATTCTGTGAGCGCACCAATCCTTAGGTGGATAAAGTTACAACTTAAAATACAATTAGTGATAACTGTAGACTTTTCAGTGGACTACAACCTTTTTAAGGGAATGCGATGTAGTCAACCATTTATCATGTCCCAGATCAAGCCGCCATTTTTGCCAAATTCTGAATAGAGTATTCACATCAAAGATTTAGTTTTATCTGTATTATTTCTTTCATCATTTTATTTCAAATTAAAACCAACATCACCATTCAAAACCATATAGTTTATGGACTGTGAGTATATTTAGTGAAGGACCCCCACAGTACCCAGTTTCTGAGACAGACCCATACGCGATATTTACTGCATGGACATGGGATCAGAAAACAATTTTATTTATAAGCAGTAGCCACATGCACCCATAGAGTGAGTATTTTTTTTTTTTTTTTTAATTGTCTTGTTTCTGCTGTACTATATTACATTTGAGGAATTTGCAAGGAGGAAAAAAACTGATTTGCTTCTTAAGTCTGTATTTTCTATCCCTGAATTTTTGGGGGGCTTAAAGGCAAGTGCTGGTGTTTTAAAGGTGAGATCTAGACGCTATTGGAAAAACTCAGTCTCGGATACTTTGTACTTAAGAAAAACCTGGCAACCACTGAGGCATACACGTACAGGTCCTCGTGTAAATACTGACTTAATTATTGAACTGGAATTGAACTCTGAATACTAAACGGAGTGTGTTATTGTACGTATTCCAGGTTTATGTGAATCTCATCAGCTCTTTTCTCTTTCCTCAGCTAAAAACGACCAAACGAGTGTACAACTTCTGTGCGCAGGACAGCCAAAACGCACAGCTGTGGATGGACAGTATTCAAAGTTGCCTATCTGATGCATAGATGAGGGGTGTGTATGTGTGCGTGCGTGTGTGTAAGAGAGACTTTACTGTGATTGGACACATGGGTGATGGCCATGGCTCTCAGCCGACGATGGAGTAGAGAGAAAATGATGTTGCTGATGTATAAAAAAAAAAAAAAGTTGCACCTCACCACATTTCAGTGTTTTGTTTTTTTTTTTTGTACAAAATAAATGACAAAAAGAAGAATTCCCTGAAAGACTGACATGGACACGAGTAGTCTAACCACTATACACACCTCCTGGATGTTCTCTTGTGCTCTGTGGATACAAGGCATGGCATCACTAATAAAAATCTCTCGCTCCCTTTCTCCCTTCCAAACTACTGCCAGATAAACGAATGCTATGCAGGGGTGTGAGCATGCCCGGTCCAGCACCTCACCCAAGCAATGACTTTTTATTATACTGGTCGCATCACTTCTTCAGCTCTACACTGTCATATTCCACTTCACGTTTAAGACACGCCCATTTCCCTCGAATCACGGTTCTTCTCCGCACTCGGATTCCTTTTCGCTCATCACTCCTCGGACGATGCCGAAGCGCACAGAAGCACGACGTCCTTTCAACGGTTCATGAAGGAGCTTTGATTTCGTGTACAGTGATTTAAAAAATGATCAGTATATATCCAATGTTAGTCATTAATCCCTCCACATGCCAGTTCTCACATTAGCGTGTTTACAAAAAGCATCTGATACCAATAAGAACCACTATTAACTTAAAAAAATGTAAGGATTTGTTGTGTTGAGGTGATTAACTTATGCTTAAAATATATATATATATTTTTTTTTAATATGACATGCACATTAGAAGGTTAAGTGGTCTCTTAATGGATGTCCATTTCAACAAGTTTACACCGGTTACGGGATCCACAACCGTCTATCAGCTGATATTTACCAGTTTTAAAAACATTAGAAAATTGAAGGAAGTTAGCCAGAGTTGCAAATTTGGATTTTTTTTTAAATGATCTATGTGGATCTAAAGGTTTAATAACCTTTTTTTTTTGTTTGAATTGAACTGACGCCATCATTACAGTACGGTGGAGTTTTAATAACTCTGGCAACCTGCTCTTATTTTCTCTATGGACCCTACATTAAAATAGCAGTTTTTTTTTTTTTTTTTTAATTAGAATTGTTAATCGGAAGCTTGGGGTCACCTGATCTCTAATCTCACACCCTGTCATTGTCAGAACTAGTGTTTTTAGCTACAGTCTGTTACTTTCTCTCGAACCCTGTACATAGAGGAGTTTCCATCTGTATTATTTAGAAAGAGTTTATTTCGTTGGTCTTGGTGAGGATGCAAATAAGTGTCACTTTTTTTTTTCCCCCGTTTTTTATACCGAATACAAAATACAAAACTAACACACCCACATATATGTATGTATGTATGTATGTACACACACATACAGTGTAAAATAGGGTAATACCGCTGTCATGTTGAACATAAAATTTGAATTGTAGATTTATTTTTTTTTGTTCTGATAACTCCCTTTGTACATAATATCCAGATTTCTATGTTTGTTAGTAATTTATTTAACTTTGTCTCCTCAAAACACCACTTAACGTTTTGAATTAGAAACTCCAATATGTGCCATTTGTTTATTTCTGTATTAACTATTGACTAATGCAGTTTTTTTAAATCCTCCAGATATGATTCAAATAAATCCTCAGTGTCTTTTTTTTTTTTTTTTCCCTTTTTCTTCTCCCTCTGCCATGGTGGTCCTCTTGTAGTACAAGTCTGTCCATTGTGTGAGACCGTACACCTTCTCCTGAGGTGGACTGGTGTTATATGAATGGGATTACAGAGGATGTATTGTTCTCATAAACAGTACACTAATCCATTCATAGGGGAGAGCGGGGAAACTTGGGACACGTTTTCAGCTTTTGTAGACTGTGTGAAATTCTTTGCAGGTAGCGTCACATTCGTATTGCATTAGAGAGGATTTACTCGACTCTCTTACCACAACGTTAGTTTCTCAGCTCGTCACATATCCTGGCCTTCAGGACTCGCCTTTTTTTTTGTTATTTTGTGCAGGGAGACATGAGACGAAAGCAAAATACCTCGCTTAATCCGACAGGTTTCACTTTTGTTTATCTTGTAAACTTGTAACATCTGAACTGTATGAGCACACAATGCTGGTACGGCGACGGAAAAACGTCCGTTTACCCAAAACCTGACTCGACGAAACGGTTCCATTCTCAAGAAGGAATTAAATAAGTTTAATCCTCATGCAGGGACACGCCCACATTTTTCACAAACATTTTTGAGCTATTTTATATTTGTAAACCATAAGAAAAAACTGTAATATGATGAACTGTCCCAACTCTCCCTGTCTGGACATTTAGAAAGGGGAAAAAAAAAAATCCTGAAATGTTTTTCCCCTACGGAAGCCGCGAGAGGCCCTTCATATAATCTTTTTTTATTCAGCTTGTTATCCCGAGATAATGACATAAATAATTCAGGATCTCGAGAAAACAAAACAATCATTCCGTGATCTCGAGAAAACGACAATTATTTCATGATCTCGAGAAAACAGCTGAGATTTCTAGCAGAGCTGCGCCCCCTGTGGGTCAGACAACGAAGACCTAAGGCCAATTTATACTGACAACCCAGTCCTCGCAGATAGCGTCTGCGTAGCCCCCCCACCTTCGCAGACGCTCTGCGCGCACCTCCCAAAAATTGTGACCACCGCAGAAGCCTCGCAGACAAGAGGGCTCTGATTGGTCCACTCTACATCTGCTGTACACGCACTTCCACTTCCCTACTTTCCCGGTTTGGTTTGTTTTCACTACCGCCATTTTTAAAAACACGAGCGAAGATGGAGCAGCACGAAGAGCGGGTGATCGAGGAAGTGAGGAAGTACGTACATCTATACGACTCCAGTTCTAGTTGTTATAAGTAACCGGAGGATAAACACTCCACTAACCACACCCACCAACTACTCCTAGCGATTTCGCGACTTCGCGCCCCCTTGCGTTGTGGCGGTGAATAACATCGCGCACGCCTATTACTCCCCGCTCAACGATAAATTACAACTGTCTGCGAAAAGCTATCTGCGAAAGCCTTGTCGCAAGAACATGCAGAGGCTCTTAGAAATTGTCGGACATGTAACAGAGCAGAAATGGCTTTTTACGATGCCTTGAGAGAGAGGGGGGCCAGTCTTCTGCGGAGGTGCCGCGGACTAATTTTGAAATTATCCCTTATTAAAAGACTTAATGCAATCTCTCCCTGCGTCAACCCCTGATCAAAATATTGCCTTATTAGGTGATCGATTATTCCAGACATTCTAATGACCAAAGTTGCGTCTATACAGAATGAGAAATAGCCCCTAAGTCAGCATATCACAAGTCTCTTGGCGCACCTGAATGAACCATTTCTCAGCTGTTTACTCGAGATCTCGAAATAACGTTGTTTTCTTGAGATCCTGAATTAATTATGTCGTTATCTCGGGACAACAAGGTGAATAAAAAAAGGATTATATGAAGGGCCTCTCTCGGCTTCCGTATTCCCCAGAATTGAAGTGTAATCAATTATCCTATCCCTGATAACTCCAGGCTTCTAAACTTCTTTAATTCCTAACAAATCCCTGATTCACCAGCGTACATTATACCGTAGAATGGAAATGGAGGCGAAGTAGGAAATACAAGTTTTGGTTGGGAGAAATATTGACCTGCACAAACCTTACTGCAGTGTCCAAAGGAACTCGGTTACTCTCAGTGGCGACATCGAACCTCTGATGTCATCTTAAATCTGATTGGTTGAATTTATTTCTGGGAATACAAACTATCCCAAGTCTCCCATATCTCTCAGTTCTCCCCGACTGTTGCAATAAATCATATCCAGCTCAAAGAATCCCCTTAAAGAGAGGTTTCAGGGGGCCAAGCACAATGTATTGGGAAACCAGTTTCTAATTATTTTTATGCCTTTTTTTAAAATACATTTTTCTCCTTCCAAGCTAGGTTCTGTTGTTAATCATGTAATGTTCTATAGGATTAAATCAAGAAACACTGGGTTTCATTGCCCCTTGATTTTGCTAATTATTCATTTGGTTTGTGCTGTGGGTGCAGGATATTTGTATACATCTGGGAAGTCTGGGAACACAATGGAATTTCATAGTATTGGTTAAATATGTAAGTTTAGAAAATGTTTCTGAAGCAGGAATAGACATTCTTTTGTCAAAGATAGCTGTAAAATTTAAAAGTCAATCAGAAGTTAGAGTAATTAACTGTTTTGGTTATTTATTGGTCACAAAGTTCACTGTTACAATATTCCTGCAGCTTGCGACCAATAAATACTGTCAAGACACGACGGTGAGAATGAAGTGAAAATGGCAAATAACATGAGAAAATAATCCTGTTTCAACAACTGTCCAAAACAGAAAGGAAGTATTGTACAGCCTTTGTGTTGGTATAATAATGATGACGATGATGATGGATAGATGGAAAGAAAGGAAGAAGACCTATACGAAAAAGAAAAATACACTGTATAAAAGAAAAACTGAAATGATCTATGTAAAAATAACCATAGTAGTAAAAGTTCGAAAAAAATGATCAGAGACTGGACTAGAAAAGGGAAAAACAGAACAGGGAAGGAGAGCGCTATAAAGATATGTAATGAATGTAGGTAAAGTTGAAAAAAATAAGATGAAGTAATGAAAGGGAAAAGAAGTCAGATTACTACGTTTCTTGGGGTAAGTTTGATCGGATATAACGGTTTAACACAAGCCAAATATGGGCGGCACGGTGGTGTAGTGGTTAGCGCTGTCGCCTCACAGCAAGAAGGTCCGGGTTCGAGCGCCGTGGCCGGCGAGGGCCTTTCTGTGTGGAGTTTGCATGTTCTCCCCGTGTCCGTGTGGGTTTCCTCCGGGTGCTCCGGTTTCCCCCACAGTCCAAAGACATGCAGGTTAGGTTAACTGGTGACTCTAAATTGACCGTAGGTGTGAATGTGAGTGTGAATGGTTGTCTGTGTCTATGTGTCAGCCCTGTGATGACCTGGCGACTTGTCCAGGGTGTACCCCGCCTTTCGCCCGTAGTCAGCTGGGATAGGCTCCAGCTTGCCTGCGACCCTGTAGAACAGGATAAAGCGGCTACAGATAATGAGATGAGATGAGATGACAAGCCAAATACACGCGATGCGAGTGGTAAGATGGCGGACAGATGGCTTCACTCTGACGAGCCTATAAGCTCTTCAGATTTTATATACTAGTGCATCTCAAAAAATTAGAATACCATGAAAAAGTTCCCTTTTTTCATAATTTAATTCAAAAAGGTAAACTTTCATATATTCTATATTCATTACATGTAAAGTGAAATATTTAAAGCCTTTTTTGTTTTAATTTTGATGATTATGGCTTATAGCTCTTGAAAATCAGAAATCCAGTATCTCAAATTATTAGAATATTCCCTAAGATCAATCAAAAAAAGGATTTACAATACAGAAATGTCCAACTTCTGAAAAGTATATTCATTTATACACTCAATACTTGGTTGGGGCTCCTTTACCATGAATTACTGTATCAATGCGGTGTGGCATGGAGGTGATCAGTCTGTGGCACTGCTGAGGTGTTATTGAAGCCCAGGTTGCTTTGATAGTGGCCTTCAGCGTATCTGTGTTTTTGGGTCGGGTGTTTCTCATCTTCCTCTTGACAATACCCCGTAGATTCTCTATGGGGTTCAGGTCAGGCAAGTTGGCTGGCCAATCAAACAGTAATATCATGGTCAGCAAACCATTTGGTCGTAGTTTTGGCATTGTGGGTAGGTGCGAAGTCCTGCTGGAAAAGGAAATCAGCATCTCCAAAAAGCTCGTCAGCAGATGGAAGCATGAAGTGCTCTAAAATCTCCTGGTAGACGGCTGTGTTGACTTTGGACTTGATAAAATACAGTGAACCAACACCAGCAGATGACATGGCACCCCAAATCATTACAGACTGTGGAAACTTCACACTGGGCTTCAAACACCTTGGATTCTGTGCCTCTCCACTCTTCCTCCAGACTCTAGAACCGTGATTTCCAAAGTAAATACAAAATGTACTTTCATCTGAAAAGAGGACTTTGGACCACTGAGCAACAGTCCATATCTTTCTGCCCTTAGCCCAGATAAGACACTTCTGACATTGTCTCTGGCTCAGGAGTAGCTTGATATTAGGAATACTAAAGTTGTATCCCCTTTCTTGAAGATGTCTGTTCGTGATGGGTCTTGATACACTGACACCAGCCTCAGTCCACTCCTTGTGAAGCTCTCCCAAGTTCTTGAATCAACTTTTCTTGACAATCCTCTCAAGACTGCGGCCATCCCTGTTGCTTGTGCACCTTTTCCAGCCACCCTTTTCAGCAATGACCTTTTGTGGTTTACCCTCCTTGTGCAGGGCATCAGTGATCATCTTCTGGACAACAGTCAAGTCAGCAGTCTTCCCCATGATTGTGGTTGTGTGTACTGAACTAGACCGAGAGATACACTGTGTTCATACTGTTTTACTCAAACTCGAAATGAAATATTCTAATATTTTGAGATGGGTTTTTTATGTTTTTGTATTGTATGCCATACTGATTAAAATTAAAATAGAAAAATGCTTGAAACATTTTAGTTTATGTGTAATGAGTCTATAATATATAACATTTTCACTTTCTTAAATAACTGATGGAAAATATTGAACTTTTTCACAATATTCTAATTTTTTGAGATGCACTAGTAGAGCTCAGTGGGGGCACATCAGGGCACTTGCCGTGATCAGCAAACTGCATTTATTTTTGGGGTTTGTTTGACTTTAATGATTTTCTCTGCTCGCTTCCTGGTTTGTGAGATGTAGAAGTCCTGGAGGCTGGGCAGGAGCGCTCCAGTGATTCTTACTGTTGGCTGGAGTTTGTCCCTATCCTGTTTTGTGGCTGCTCCAAACCAGACTGTGATGGATGTGCACAGTATGGGTTCAGTGATTACGGTGTAGAACAGAGTCAGCAGCTCCTGTGACAGACCAAACTCTCTGAGTTACTGCAGAAAGTACATCCTCTGCTGGGCTTTTTGAGGATGGAGTTGATGTTTGACTCCCACTTCAAGTCTTATGATTATCATCATCATCATCATCATCATCAGATTTTTAAATCTTGGAATATCGAAATTGGTCTCTGTCTTTAAAAATCCCAAATCAGTCTGACTCGAGGCGGCACGGTGGTGTAGTGGTTAGCGCTGTCGCCTCACAGCAAGAAGGTCCTGGGTTCGAGCCCCGGGGCCGGCGAGGGCCTTTCTGTGTGGAGTTTGCATGTTCTCCCCGTGTCCGCGTGGGTTTCCTCCGGGTGCTCCGGTTTCCCCCACAGTCCAAAGACATGCAGGTTAGGTTAACTGGTGACTCTAAATTGAGCGTAGGTGTGAATGTGAGTGTGAATGGTTGTCTGTGTCTATGTGTCAGCCCTGTGATGACCTGGCGACTTGTCCAGGGTGTACCCCGCCTTTCACCCGTAGTCAGCTGGGATAGGCTCCAGCTTGCCTGCGACCCTGTTGAAGGATAAAGCGGCTAGAGATAATGAGATGAGATGAGATGAGATGAGTCTGACTCGAATATATTATACACTCACCGGCCACTTTAAGAAGAACAACTACTTTATTCATCACACGCTTGTGAAATTCCTCTCTGCATTTAACCCATCTGAAGCAGTGAACACACACATGCCCAGAGCAGTGGGCAGCCATGCTAACAGCGCCCACGGAGCAGTTGGGAGTTAGGTGTCTCGCTCAAAGGGTGCCGTCCCATATTAACCTAACAGCGTGTCTTTGAACGGAGCTCCTGGAGGAAACCCACGCAGAAAGGCCCCCACCAGCCACTGGGCTCGAACCTAGAACCTTCTTGCTGTGATGCGACCGTGCTAACCACTTACACCACCATGCCACCCAGTGGAAACAGGAACATGTTGTTGATTCTAAGATTTCTGTTGTTGGCTGCAGGACTGGAACCCAATGTGTTGTTCTGCTGTTACATGCTGAGATGCTTTTCTGCTCACCATGGTTGTAAAGAGTGATTATATGAGTTGCTATATTTTTCCTTCCTGGCAGCTCGAACCAATCTGGCCATTTTCCTCTGACCTCTCTTATCAACATGGCGTTTGTTTCCACCCACAGAACTGTCGCTCGCTCACTGTGTTTTTTTTGTTTTTCGCACCATCCTGCGTAAACACTAGAGACTGTTGTGTGTGAAAACCCCAGGAGATCAGCAGTTTCTGAAATACTCGAATAAACCAGTCCATCCGGCACCATGTTTCTGATGTTTGAAGAAGTGAACATTCCAGCTCTTGATTTGTATCTGTATGATTTTATGCACTGTGCTGCTGTCAAGGCACTGGGTGATTAAAGAACCGCATAAAAAAAAAAAGAAAGAAAGCACAACTTTATTCATCACACACTTGTGAAATTCCTCTCTGCATTTAACCCATCTGAAGCAGTGAACACACACACATACCCAGAGCAGTGGGCAGCCATGCTAACAGCGCCCGGGGAGCAGTTGGGAGTTCGGTGCCTCGCTCAAGGGCACCTCAGCCCAAGGCCGTCCCATATTAACCTAACCGCATGTCATTGGACTGTGGAGGAAACCCACGCAGACACGGGGAGAACATGCAAACTCCACACAGAAAGGCCCTCGCCGGCCTCGAACCCAGAACCTTCTTGCTGTGAGGTGACCGTGCTAACCACTGCACCACCATGCAGTTGGGTGATGGATGGGTATTCCTGTGTATACTTTAGAGAGAGAGGAGGAGAGAGAGACAGACAGAAGAGACAGAGAAAGAGGGGAGAGAGAGAGAAATACAGAGAGAGGAGGGGAGGGGGAAGAGTGTGTGAGAGAGAGGAGAGATACAGACAGACACAGGAGGAGGAGAAAAAGAAGGGGAGAGAGACAGAGAGGAGGGGGAAAGCGAGAGAGAGAAAGACGGGGAGAGAGAGAGAGAGAGGAGAGATAGAGACAGACAGAGAGGAGGGGGAAAGAGAGAGAAGAGACAGAAAGGGGGGAGAGCGTGAGAGAGAGGAGAGATACAGACAGAGAGGAGGGAGAGAAAAAGAGGGGAAGAGAGAGAGATAGAGAGAGGAGGGGGAAAGAGAGAGAAAGGGGAGAGAGAGCAAGAGAGGAGGGGGAGAAAAAGACAGGAGAGACAGACAGAAAGGGGGAAGAGAGAGTGAGAGAGGAGAGAGAAAGAGAGGAGAGATAGAGACAGACAGAGAGGAGGGGAGAGAGACAGACAGAGAGGAGGGGGAAAGAGAGATGCAGACAGAGAGGAGGGGAGAAAAAGACAGGAGAGAGAGAGGAGGGGGAAAGAGAGAGAGAAGAGACAGAAAGGGGGAAGAGAGTGAGAGAGAGGGGTGAGAGAGAGAGAAGGGGAAAGAGAGAGAAAGACAGGGGGAGAGAGAGAGGAGAGACAGAAAGGGGGAAGAGAGCGAGAGAGAGGGGGAGAGGGAGAGACAGACAGAGGAGGGGGAGAAAAAGATGAGAGAGAAGGGGGGAAAGAGAGAGAGAAGAGACAAAGGGGGAAGAGAGTGAGGGAGAGAGAAGAGAGAAAGGGGGTGAGAGAGTGAGCGAGAGAAAGACAGGGGAGAGAGGAGAGCAGGGGCGTATCAAGCTTTCCAAAAGTGGGGGTGTTCTGGAATGGGGAAGCCATATCATTAGAAATGGGTTTATGGCTCTATACACGCCCGGCGTGGACACTGTGATGGACTGTCAATGACCGATATGGAACTTTTTCATCCCCATGGTCCACGGATGCAAATGAAAGGGAGGACAGCAGAAAGCCTATAAATCCAGTTGACTCCAGCCAAGTTCTGCATTTGATGCAGAGATCTATCATGTTGGGTTTTGGTGTTGTTACTGCCAGGGCTATGCAATTATTCAGTAAGTGAAGGCAAAAAGTATTGAGTGATAATTCTAGGTAACAGGATACTGTTCTATAACAGAGATGTCAGTATTGCTGCCTACACTGGTATACACTGATCTAAACAAAACCAAAAACTTCACATAGCCCAAGAAGTCATACACAGTGTATAGATCATACACCATCATGCATAACAGTTTGGACTGGGATCGCTTTGTGTGAGCAGGAGGCATGGCTCATCAGTTCATGTTGGAGAAGCGCAGCATCCTGGAAGGACCTCTTTAGTATAGCATTCAAATAAGACGGGGCAGTTCCTGCTTTTAATGTCTTTAATTATTCAAACTCGTGTACAAAACTTGTTTGCATCATGCATTACATCAGGTTTAATGCATAAAATTTGAAAATGATGCGATAGACTACACATACAACAAACACTTAATGGCCAAATAACATTACTGTACAACATTTATTGAACATTCATTCGATTTGAAATGCCTTTAAATCTCAATTGAAAAACTCTTCTAAAAAGTGATAAGCAGTTATAATGCATGAAAAGTAGACTTGGTACAAACACACACACTCGTAACAAAAAACTTGCCTCAACTGACTTTACAACTAGTAACTACTATTAACACAATCTTTTAGGGCATGGCACCTGGGACAACTGTTTGAACGACGGCATCGCAAGCGCTTTGAGAAGGGTCTGTCTGCAGAGCCGCAGAGCCAGGCACAGTAAGCACCGCATGCGACGTCAAACCTGGAACGGTGAATCAGGAGCGGGAAAACTGGGGTTGGCTCTGCAGCTCTGCAGACAGATAGAGTGGGGGAAAAAGCCCCCGTGGGGTAATACGCCCCCGACCTGCTTTACCCAAAATAACCACCAGATGGCGCAAAGTTACATTTCTATTGTTGATATGGACTGGCTTGACAACGGGGATATACAAATATCCACTGTGGATCGCATATCAGCAACGCAGGGGAGAGAAATCAAATTTCATGGTAAGTGATATAATTTTCAGATATCAGTAAAACTGTAGGGCGGCACGGTGGTGTAGTGGTTAGCGCTATCGCCTCACAGCAAGAAGGTCCTGGGTTCGAGCCCCGGGGCCGGCGAGGGCCTTTCTGTGTGGAGTTTGCATGTTCTCCCCGTGTCCGCGTGGGTTTCCTCCGGGTGCTCCGGTTTCCCCCACAGTCCAAAGACATGCAGGTTAGGTTAACTGGTGACTCTAAATTGACCGTAGGTGTGAATGTGAGTGTGAATGGTTGTCTGTGTCTATGTGTCAGCCCTGTGATGACCTGGCGACTTGTCCAGGGTGTACCCCGCCTTTCACCCGTAGTCAGCTGGGATAGGCTCCAGCTTGCCTGCGACCCTGTAGAAGGATAAAGCGGCTAGAGAATAATGAGATGAGTAAAACTGTATTTAGATAGCTGCTATTTCGTCAGATATCACAGCTGTGTATGTGGTACTGGATGAGTAGACAAGTCAGTACGTCAAAAAAATACATTAGGTATAAAAAGTTGAATCACATTTTGAAAGTAAGACCCTTTTTTGTAAAAGTGTAGTCTGTGGGGTAAAACGCCCCCTTAATGGCGGGGTAAATGGCCCCCAGGGGGCATCGTTTCCTTTTATCATACACTGTAAGAAGTGATTTTGGAGAGTGGTAAATATAATCTAAGCAAACCAGATAAAATTTACTCGATTATTGCAGTCAGCCAAGGAATATTTAGGAATTATTGCAGTCAGCCAGGGAACTCTCGGACTGCCATCTTCCTCTCTCCGGCTGTTACGGTAGTTTAGTGAGCTACGGTATACCGTAAAACAGGTTCATTACTTGAAATGTTGTGTGAAGCTGTTGTACTGCACTTTATTTTGTGTTTTTTGATCATTTGGTGCATCATTGCTGCATATAAACAAGGCGGTTCAGTTATTTGTTGTATAAATGCACCTGGACTGCAGATTTGGTCAGTCCAGAAACAACATTTGAAGCTGTTAGTTAGTGAGTTATAAAGCAGGTTCATTACTTGAAATGTTGTGTGAAGCTGTTGTACTGCACTTTATTCTGGTTTTTTTATGATTTTATGGATTAAAAACATTGAGATGATGAACCATCTGAAAGTCTTTTTTTGGGGGGTACATCTTACCTTCTCCGAATAAGTAATGGTTACTAAGTGATATTAATTACATTTGATTAGTAATTATCAGGTATTACCTACTAGCAAACAAGATAATTTTACCCAATTTCAATGAGAAAGTAGCTGTTGAATTGATACATATAAATGTGAGGTAAATTTTACCCAATTTAAGTATTTCATAGCTTTTTATTTCAGTTATTTTATACTCAATATATGGAATTAAATCTACCCCAAACAAGTCAATGCAAATTGTTACCTCAGATTTATTGGGTAAATTCTATACGGTAGGTTACACTTTTCAGTGTAATTACTGTATTTCATACATTTCTGAATAGCAGATACATAGTTTTTAATAACATCTCGCTTACCTGATTGAGTAAAGCAAGTAATTTGAACTTAATATTAAAAAAAATTAATATTAGCATTATTTATTGATGCACTTGTTCTTTGTTAATTCATGTTCAATCCACACAAAATTATATTGAAATTAAAATGCGAAATATAATAAAATAATGCATCTATTCATTAATTCAGGGATATTTTCTTGTTTCTTTCACATTATAGGCTTAAGTAAACACTTTTGCTATCCAAACAGCTTTTTTTGAGTGAGGGGGCCTATTGCACCACCTCAGGGAGCCTTTTACCCCACTGGGGGGGTAAAAGGCCCCCTTGGCACAATGTTTGTTTTTGTTAAAAAAAAATTAAGTATTAACTTTAGGCAAACTTTAGGTGGCATTATTGTTCATGTCACTGTTGTCAAAAACTATGATAAAAGTAAACACATGGTTCATTTCAACTTGGAGAAAAACTGAATTTTCCTTAAGGGGGGCTTTTTCCCCCACTCTACTCTACTGTATTATTGAGCGCTTTCGGCACGCTACGCAAACTGGCTGTTATATTCACGCAACTGCTGATTGGTCGGGTGAGAAAAACTGTTTTGAGTCCGTTGCGTGGCTGTTTTTTGTCTAACGTTATGGCAATAGTAGCCCTGTGATGACCTGGCGACTTGTCCAGGGTGTACCCCGCCTTTCGCCCGTAGTCAGCTGGGATAGGCTCCAGCTCGCCTGCGACCCTGTAGAACAGGATAAAGCGGCTACAGATAATGAGATGAGATGAGTTATGGCAATAGTTTACTTCCTTGTTACACATTTTATAGTAGCTGTATAATTTTCATAATGATGTCATTTTAATCTGACAAAAGTGCGGGGGATGAAATTGTGTTTCAACAAAAGTGGGGGGGATGAAACGTACGCATCCCCTGCGGGTGATACGCCCCTGGAGGAGAGGGAAAGAGAGGAGAGATAGAGACAGACAGAGAGGAGGGGGAGAAAAAGACAGAGGAGAGACAGACAGAGAGAGGAGGGGAAAGAGAGAGAGAAGAGACAGAAAGGGGGAAGAGAGCGAGAGAGAGAAAGACAGGAGAGACAGAGAGAGGAGGGGGAAAGAGAGAGAGAAGAGAGAAAAGGGGAAGAGAGCGTGCGAGAGAGAAAGACAGGATAGACAGACAGAGAGAGGAGAGAGAGAAGAGACAGAAAGGGGGAAGAGAGCAAGAGAGAGAAAGACAGGAGAGACAGACAGAGAGGAGGGGGAGAGAGAGAGAGAAGAGACAGAAAGGGGGAAGAGAGCAAGAGAAAGACAGGAGAGACAGACAGAGAGAGGAGGGGAAAGAGAGAGAAGAGACAGAAAGGGGGAAGAGAGAGAGAAAGACAGGAGAGACAGACAGAGAGAGGAGGGGGAAAGAGAGAGAGAAGAGACAGAAAGGGATAAGAGAGCGAGAGAGAGAAAGACAGGAGAGACGGGGGAAAGAGAGAGAGAAGAGACAAAGGGGGAAGAGAGCGAGAGAGAGAAAGACAGGAGAGACAGACAGAGAGGAGGGGAAAGAGAGAGAAGAGACAGAAAGGGGGAAGAGAGCAAGAGAAAGACAGGAGAGACAGACAGAGAGAGGAGGGGAAAGAGAGAGAAGAGACAGAAAGGGGGAAGAGAGAGAGAAAGACAGGAGAGACAGACAGAGAGAGGAGGGGGAAAGAGAGAGAGAAGAGACAGAAAGGGATAAGAGAGCGAGATAGAGAAAGACAGGAGAGACAGACAGAGAGAGGAGGGGAAAGAGAGAGAGAAGAGACAGAAAGGGGAAGAGAGCGAGAGAGAGAAAGACAGGAGAGACAGAGTGAGGAGGGGGAAAGAGAGAGAGAAGAGACAGAAAAGGGGAAGAGAGCGTGCGAGAGAGAAAGACAGGATAGACAGACAGAAAGAGGAGGGGAAAGAGAGAGAGAAGAGACAGAAAGGGGGAAGAGAGCAAGAGAGAGAAAGACAGGAGAGACAGACAGAGAGGAGGGGGAAAGAGAGAGAGAAGAGACAGATAGGGATAAGAGACCGAGAGAGAGAAAGACAGGAGAGACAGACAGAGAGAGGAGGGGAAAGAGAGAGAGAAGAGACAGAAAGGGGGAAGAGAGCGAGAGAGAGAAAGACAGGAGAGACAGAGAGAGAGAGGAGGGGAAAGAGAGAGAGAAGAGACAGAAAGGGGGAAGAGAGCGAGAGAGAGAAAGACAGGAGAGACCGAGTGAGGAGGGGGAAAGAGAGAGAGAAGAGACAGAAAGGGGGAAGAGAGAGAGAAAGACAGGAGAGACAGACAGAGAGGAGGGGGAAAGAGAGAGAGAAGAGACAGAAAGGGGGAAGAGAGAGAGAAAGACAGGAGAGACAGACAGAGAGGAGGGGGAAAGAGAGACAGAAGAGAGAAAGGGGGAAGAGAGAGAGAAAGACAGGAGAGACAGACAGAGAGAGGAGGGGAAAGAGAGAGAGAGAGAAGAGACAGAAAGGGGGAAGAGAGTGAGAAAGACAGGAGAAACAGACAGAGAGGAGGGGGAAAGAGAGACAGAAAGGGGGAAGAGAGCAAGAGAGAGAAAGACAGGAGAGACAGAGAGGAGGGGAAAGAGAGAGAGAAGAGACAGAAAGGGGGAAGAGAGAGAGAAAGACAGGAGAGACAGACAGAGAGAGGAGGGGAAGAGAGAGAGAAGAGACAGAAAGGGATAAGAGAGCGAGAAAGACAGGAGAGACAGACAGAGAGAGGAGGGGAGAGAGAGAGAGAGAGGGCTGACCCAGTGGCCGGTGGGTGTATCTCACTCACAGGTTTGGTTTGGTTATGTTCAGCTGAAAGTGGGATTTTTTTGTTTATAATTGCACCATAATCATTCATCATCATTCATCACCACACAGCCGGGATTCCGCGCAGATCATCAGATTATTAATGTAAATCAGGAAAATTGCGGTTTGCTTGTATTTTGATGAGGTAAATAATGATGGCAGCCATTTTGAAATTCTCTTCCTGTGCCTGCCTTCACCCTCTCTCTCTCTCTCTGAAAACAATAGACTCTCTTTGCTTTCATTTGGGCAGAAGTTGAGGAGGATAAAATGTCCATCTACTCGCGGGTTATCCTCCACGCCACCAGCATTCTGTGCAGCCATAAGGGCTCGCTGGAGCTCTCTCAGCTCTACAGGAAGGTCTACCAGCGCTTTGATATCGATGATGAACATTTCCTGTACATCCTGAGAAGATGTTCGAGGTTCGCCATGGTCAGGACCAAGCTGGGTCCAGAAAAAGGCGAGACAGGTTGTACTGTAGTGGCCAAAACCTCTCTGTGCCTGTGTAAGAACTACGCCAAGGAGAACTGCTTCGGCTGTCAGGACCTGCATCTGTGCAAATACTTCGTGTACGGAAACTGCCGCTATGGGAAAGGGAGGTAAGAACAGGAGATCAGCACACACCACCCGGGAGCCAATACTTTTAGAGCTGCACCGCCTGGTTTCCATTAAATAGGACTGTAATAGTGTTAGAGAGATTTTATAAAACACATCATGAGCTGTTTGTTAGAATTAAAGGATATTCTTCAGTTCAGAGTGGAATTAAACCACAAGGTCCTCTTTTAGGGCCCCTTATTGTTCTCCCAGCTCCTCCCTAACCCTGACAACACCCTCCAGATGTGCCCCTGTTTCCCATGGAGGTTTCCTATGCAGTATGTCGTAAAAGATATGTTATTATCTCATCTCATTATCTGTAGCCGCTTTATCCTGTTCTACAGGGTCGCAGGCGAGCTGGAGCCTATCCCAGCTGACTACGGGTGAAAGGCGGGGTACACCCTGGACAAGTCGCCAGGTCATCACAGGGCTGACACATAGACACAGACAACCATTCACACTCACATTCACACCTACGCTCAATTTAGAGTCACCAGTTAACCTAACCTGCATGTCTTTGGGGGAAACTGTGGGGGAAACCGGAGCACCCGGAGGAAACCCACGCGGACACGGGGAGAACATGCAAACTCCGCACAGAAAGGCCCTCGCCGGCCACGGGGCTCGAACCCGGACCTTCTTGCTGCGAGGCGACAGCGCTAACCACTACACCACCGTGTCGCCCATGATGGGAACATTTATCTCATAATTCTGAGATACGAAGTCATAATTATGATGTCATGATTACAGTAGGATTTCATTATTATGAGATTGAAACTCATAATTATGATGAAGTCATAATTGTGCAAAAAATTCTCATTATTATGAGATATTAAGTCATAATTATGAGAAACCTTCATTATTTTTGGTAGCAGAAACAAGCTTCCATAGTTTCCTGTCTTTTCAGTATGAAAACGTTTATTTGTCCAGACCTTAACAAAGAAAAGCACACCCAGAACTAAAGGGACCAAACTGTAGATTTCCTTGTTGCTGATTTGTTACCACCAATGGTAGGTACATAATTTGTACCTTCAGTTTGTACCTTTTATACTCGTATAATTTAAGGTATATAACAAGAATGTAAAAACCAATTATGTACATTAGGAGTAATGGCAGGTTGAAGTCGGTACAACGGAGTAAAAACTCTGCTGCCGTGATGTTGGGAAACTGCCGGTGCTTTTCTTTTTGAGTCATGGGAAAGCGGTCAGGCTCTCTCTCTCTCTCTTCTGATCGGTTTCCGACCGGGTTACTCGTCAATATCAATCAGATAACTTTTATAGGGACGTTCTCTCGCTCTCACTCTTTCTGATGAAGGATTCGGCAAAATTTTCCGTCTGCTAGTTTTGATGTTATGATTTACGGGAGACTTTTGAAGTGGGTTTTCATAGCTTTACCTACTTATTTTTTCCAATTCAAACTGATTCATGTCAATAAATAACTATATTTTAGAATATAACTGTAGTTGTTTTGATGAAAAATATTGAGATCTTAGTGGTCGGAATGAGATTTAAAAAAAAAACCGCAAGTCAGAAACGCGAGCGTCAATTTCAGTTCAGTTAATGTGAATTGTTTATTGGATGTGGATCAGACAGGTTCTCCTTGAAAGCTGTGAATATTAATCGAAATAATAACTTATATTCTTTTATATAAACACTAGTACACCCGACTTTTGAGAAATACAGAGCACAAAGAGGGGATTAGAAATAATCTTTTATTGTTTTTTTTTAAATTTTGATAGAGAATGGTAGATGTGAATGACGTTCAATGCTTATTTATGCATATTTTAGCATTAACATTGATTTCTCCTTCTTTGTGATGTATAAATGAGAGTTAAGATCAGCTTTATATTGCACAAATAAAGCCATTTGGTGAAACTTTTGAAGAAGAGAGTGGACCGATTTAACGTTTTTACCTAATTAGCATCATTAATTTGCACAATTTGTTTTTGTTCACTCTTCAAACTTTGTATTCGGTATACAACCATCTACGTGCCTGCAAATTTCCATGTAAATATCTTGGAAAAAAAAAAGTTATTAAGAAAAAACATTTGATCTCATTGGTTAATGAGGCCTGTCTTGGACCATGTGATCCTCATACAGAATATTACGGCCGTTTTCTAAAAATAAAGCCATTTTTTCAATCTTTGATTTGTAACATCTCAAGAACGGATAAACAGATTTTAATTCCGTAAAAAGTACGTTGTTTAGCGTTCAATTCTGAATTCAGTGAGTGAGAGCAGTTTCAAGCAATTTGGATTGAGTTTGAATATTCATCTGATATGCCTACATGAGAAACCAACTATTGCATGTATTTTACATACTGAATAGGAATATGGAGTTGCGACCGCATGATGAATTATAAAACGTTTCTGGTTCCCTGTTTTTGTGCCGCATGTCCTACTTCATTTCCCCTTTTTGGATTTTCCACATGAATCGAGAACAAAACAGCGCTCGTTGTAATATATTATAGTGTCTGTAGGGGCGTACACAGCAACTTGTACGGCAGACACGCCACATAAACAGATTTTTAAGACAAAAACATTATGGAATTGTTGATCTGGTGTGTATTATTTCAGCATTTTGTTCTCGATGTTAAGCTGTAACTTTAAATTTTCCACCACAGGGTAGGGCTGCACAATATATCGAAAAAGTATCGATATCGCGATATCATAGTTTGCGATACACATACCGCAAAAATTACTTAAATTTCGATAAAAGGCACATTCTGTGCCGTCCAATCACATTTGAATGTCAACAAGCGCCGCGGGATAACTCCGCCCCCTATTGCAAAACAAGTAAAAGCCTCGTGGTGATGGCGGAAGGTGGGAGCGGTAGCAAGTGTGGTGAGACAAACTTGTGTGAGGAGGAACTGGTTTCCAAAAAAAAAAATGCACGTCTGCTATTTGGAAGTACTTTGGATTCAGGAGGGATGACGTACTGCAAACTCAGGTACTTTGCAAGACATGTAAAACAGTGGTGGGGCGGCTCACTGGGACAAACACTGCTGTACAGCAGCATAAAAACATAAAACCGCGCTCTCTCTCTCGCACACACAACCGCTCTTAGGCTACGTTTACATTACGTCGAATCAGCAGATCATCAGATTAACGTTCTTAAAACGATTCACGTTTACACTAAAACCGTTAGCCGTGCACACAGCAACGCCAATACGCGGATACGCTCGGCTCCGCAGGCATCCTGCGCTCCAAATCACTCCGCCCTGAACAGCGAGTGCCCTCTGGAGGGTGCGCACTCCGGCCCTGCGCAGCTCACAGAGCGCGCGAGTGAAGTGCACAAGCCACGATTCGGGACTGAGCCGCTGTGTGTGTGATCCCAGCGCATATCACTTACTACTTGCAAGTGGAAGGATGGCAAGCCTAAAGACAATCATAACTACACAATGGGCAGTATTTGCATCAGTATTTGCAGTATTTTCATAAATTTAATACTCTTTAATGAAAGGTGATACAAGGCGGAAGTCCGCGCCGTTTTTCAGCAGTCGCGTCACATGACCAACGCCAGCGAATCAGGAAGGTGGATGTCACAGTGACGTTGTCCAATGAGACGCCAGCTAGAGCTCAGCACAGCGTATCCTGAATGTTTACACAGCACCGGAGCTGACACGATCTGGATTGAATACGTGGACGCTGGCGGATTCCTGTTTCCAGGCGGTTTAATGTAAACGGACAGTGCATCCGCGAAGAAAACGAGACAGATACGGTCTAGTGTAAACGTAGCCTTACTCTCTCTCTCACACACACACACACACTCACACACTACCGCTCGCTCACTCACACACACACCACTGCTCTCTCACCCGCATGTGTTATTAACAGATTGTGTTTGAGTTTATGGTGAATCTGTGTCGCTCATCTTCATCTCCCGGGAGCCGCTGAAATTGCCATTTTGAATGCTTTATGTTAATGTAATGTAGTTTTCAGTTTTTTGTTTACTTCAACTTAAGACATTTTCTGCTGCGCTCAGAAAAATTAAGAGATTTAAAGATGATTGATGGACACCATTGCAGGTGTAGCCATGTTTTTCCAATAAAAAATAATGTTGGAATGGAAGCGATGCATTGGGTGTTTTTTTTTAAATGCTAGATACAGGGCAGAACGGCGAGTAGAGGTAAGAAAAACATTATATATTTAATTATCGTGATACATATCGATATCGAGATATTCAGTCATGTTATCGAATATCGCATATTTTTCTGATATCGTGCAGCCCTACCACAGGGTAGTGTTTAGTGTGGAGGGCTTTCTGGTTTCTGTGTAACACGACAAGCTGCATTTTTGTCTTGTCGTCTTGAAGAGATTGAAAAAAATACAGATTATTGAGAGAATGACTGAATGTTTATAGCTCCTGCAACAGAACTGATAACAAGAACAACTTTTTGTGGACGTTTTACACCATTAAATGGACTTGTACTTGGATAAAAGCATGTTCTTTAATTAATTAAATGTCATCATTGGCGAATTGCTGTTGGAAAAGAGCAATAAAACCTGCACGTCCTGAAGCGTACAGGAACATGGTCCACTTGTACAGTAGATCCGAATGCCTCACTTCGTTATTGATCATTTTCCTGTAGCTATGCATCCCATTGTGTTTTATTCCTTACCTAGTTATATACAGAACCAGTCAAAAGTTTGGACACGCCTCCTAATTTCATGTTTTTTTTATTTTTATTAATTAAAGTAGACTTCATGTCTTAAAGTAATGATGGATGGACATAATATGGATTACTACAGTTGTAGAATAGGGCTATTTATTTGTTTTGTATTTTTATTAATTACTATTTACGGTTTGATCTCGGACACATAAAGAAGGCAAGAAATTGATTCGCTAATAATTAACTTTTGACGAGGCACAGCTGTTAATTGAAAAATGTTCCAGGTGACGACCTCATGAAGCTGGTTAAGATAACGCCGATAGTGTGTAAAGCATCATCAAGGCAAACGCTGGATACGCTGAAGAATCTAAAATATGAAACTTTGGGGGGGTTAACAGTTTTTGGTTTGTTTACCTTATTTTCCAGATGTTATTTCATAGTTTTGATGTCTTCAGTGTTGTTCTACAATGTAGAAAATACAAAATACAGGAAAACCTATGAACGAGTAGACCATGATACTTTGTGAATGTAATGTTGAAGTTGAAATCTAGAGTCATCTCGAATGTTGTTGTTGTTGTTGTTCTTGTGTGTATGATTTAGACAGAGAAGTGCTTTCATCTTATTTGACAGACCGTTTCCTGTTTGTTTGATTCAAGTGAGATACTTTTGAGCCTTAAGAGTGCAGTGTGGTGTCCCACAAGGTTCTCTTTGAAGCCCTTTTTTGTTGTTGTTTTATTTGAAGCTCCTTGGACAATTCACAAATATTATATGTACAATATTTGTGTGTGCGCGCACCATTTAGGAAGGAGTGCAAGTTCTCCCATGACATTCAGTCTGAGCATAACTTTCCCATTCTCCGCGACTGCACGCTTCACGAGCTTCATGAGGAAGATCTTTTCCTCCTCCTGCTACAGAATGACCCTGCGCTACTGCCTGAGGTGAAGGCACACACACCGTTCAAACAAAATCTGCATGTTCGTGCGCACACACACACACACACACACACACACAACCAACCTGTGTAACTAGATCTGAGTTACAGTAATTCTGTTTTGACTTCACTGCTCTTCTTCTTCATCATCACTGTTGCACTCAGAAGTTTAATGACTCACTGAAGTATTCCTGGCTCTCTGTCCAATTTGCATATTTGTACCTAAACTTCAACGAATGAGCGCTTTTAAAGTACACCATTGTCCATATCTCAAATATTGCTTATACAATCGAGTGCAAAAGTTTGCATCCCCTCAGGTCAGGGCAAAATCTGAAGAAGAAGGAAATGACGTTTTTAGCACCGCCACAGTGAGCGTGTCAGGTTTTACAGATGCTACTTTACTATCGCAGGTAATGAACTGGTCGAAATGAGATATTAATAGTGAAAGGATATCACTTCAGAGCTTCATGTCTCTTTCTGAATGTGATAGAAATGTTATCTGAATTGTATGAACGCCCTTTGCTTTTATACCTTCGTTTATATCTTTTGGATCATTTTATTAGCTCATCCGGCTGATGAGTTTAGGCCAGCGTGCGTTGTCCGTCGTCCACATTTCATGAAAATCGCTGCTTCTTCTCTCTTAATTCTTCACCAATTTTTATCCTCCACTGGCTGAAAGGCCCGAAGGGGGATTGTATCGTGGCGATGTCCGTCCGTCCCGCCCTCCCTCCCTGCCGGGATGGGCGCTCACCTTCTGAAATCGACTCCTCTCACAATTTTTAGAGGAATTTCACAAAACTTGGTAGGATTCTTTGTTCTATGTCGGTAATACGCATATTGTAATTTCGTTAAATTGGGTCACATTTTACCAGAGTTACAGCCCTTGATTTAACAAAATTATACTTTGACAATTTCATGAGGGCATGTTTTCCTTCTGAAATCAACTCCTCTCACTATTCGTGGAGGAATTTCACTAAATTTGGCAAAAGGCATTGTTATATGTCGGTAGTACGCAGATTGTTGCTTTCACAATTCCATGAAGGTGTGCTCGCCTTCTGACATCAACTCCTCTCACAATTTTTGGACGAATTTCTCGAAGCTTGGCAAAAGGCCTTGTTATATGACGCATATTGCGATTTGATTTCGTTTGTGAAAATTTTCCCAGAGTTTTGACCCTTGATTAAATAACTTGTACTTTGACAATTTCATGAGGGTGTACGTTCTTCTGAAATCAACTCCGCTCACAATTCGTGGATGAATTTCACCAAACTCAGCAAAAGGCTTTGTTATATGACAGTTATACGCAGATTGAAATTTCATTTAATTTGGGCAAATTTTCCCAGAGTTATGCCCTTGATTATTAACAAACTTGTACTTTGGCAATTTCATTAAAGTGTGCTTGCTTTCTGAAATCAACTTCCCTCACAATTTTTATCCCCCGCTGGCCGAAAGGCCCGAAGCGGGATTATGTCGTGGTGATGTTCGTCCATCCGTCCGTCCCAGGAAGGGTACTCACCTTCTGAAACGAACTCCTCTCACAATTTTTGGACGAATTTCACAAAACTTGGCAGGATTCTTTGTTATACGTCGGTAATACACACATTCCAATTTCATTCAATTCAGTCACATTGTACCAGAGTTATGGCCGAGTTACCAGCGGGGGATATTGCGCTAGCAGAGCACTTTTGTTATTCTTTTTTGGCAGGAAGGTAGGTCTGCCTGGGGTGTATATATGTAGCTTCTACCCAAATGTGCATAATTGCAATTAATAATGAAGATATGGAGTAATTAATCAATTCCTAACAAGCAGTTTCCACACAAATCGCTTGTTCTCCCTAAATTCTTCACCGATTTTGATTCTTTCTGGCATGAAGGTAGGGGGACCTAGGGTGCACGGAACTTCTACCCAGATTTGCTTGACTACAATTATTAATGAAGTAATGGACTAATTAAGCCTTAATGAGCAGTTCAACAAAAATCGCTTCTTCCTGGTCAATTCCTCACCGTTTTGGATTCTTTCTGGCAAATAGGTCGGTCTTCCTAGGGTGCATATCGCTTCGATATATAGCTTCTCACAACATTCATTGCGCTTTAGATCGTTCCTTCTGGACTAGACGGCGCCGGAGTGAGCTACAGTACGCTGTCATCGATGGTCTCGTTTATAATAATAACGCTGTTGAATTCATGTGCAGAATACAAACTATTGAGTGCAACACTGATGCTAAAACAGATGATGATGATGATGATGATACACTAAGTTGCATATGACTGAATGTGAGGACATTTAGACACACTTACAAGGCGGGACACCTGAATGTGTTGCTGGTACTGGCTAGGAATTCTCCCCAAGTGTAAAAGTAAATTGCTGATATTTGCTGTGTGTGTGTGTGTGTGTATATATGACTGAACTTTGGGCATTATTAAAGTTTCATTTCAAGATGAGCTATTTCTGCATTCTAGGTACCGCCCCTGCTGTTCGAAACGCCTCTCTCAGTGCTCTCAAATGAGAAACGGTTTTCAGAAAAGGATAAAATACAACCAGTTTTATAACAAGAGTTACACTTTGATGTACAGGTGTAGATTGTAACCTGTTGCCAATGCATTGGTGTAAAGATGGCGAGTTACCCTGCTGAATTTAAAAAAAACAAAACAAAAAAAACCAAGGTTCCCGTTCCAGTCGCTTGTGCACCCAGTGACCGTTTCTTGTGATTTTAAATAGAAGTAAAACAGACCAAAAAAAAAAATACAAATGAAGGAAAACAAAACCAAAAGAAGGAAGGTGTGTCCACTTGGATGAAGAGTTGCAGATGAACGGATTTTGGTGGATGTGTCAAAGTGAAGAAGCCCCAACCTGTGCAATGTGTGGGAGATGACTTACGACGCATTTAAACCAAAAAAAAAAAAAAAAGACCTGTTGAAAATATTGGAGATGAAAGCCCTGTAAGTCTTGAGGTAAAGTAGAGGTTTGGAAAAGAACTTTGTAAGCATTGTGGTGTAAATGGTAATATGGTAATGAATTTACTTTACGATGTGTGTGTTTGTGTGAGAGTACGTGCATGTGCGTCTCTACTTCCTTTTTCCACTCCTGTTTTCCGTTTCGTGTCTTGACGCCGCTTTGTCCGTGTGCAGGTGTGCTCCCACTACAATAAGGGTTCAGGGATGTTCGGGGCCTGCACCTTTAAGGAAAACTGCACTAAAGTGCACCTGTGCCAGCACTTTGTGCAGGACAACTGCATCTTCGGTACCAAGTGCAAGCGGCTTCACCACGTAGACGAGTACAGCCGCAGGATGCTGGAGGAGCGCGGCCTCGGCAGTGACCTCATCGACGACTTGCCCTACCTCTACCAGAACGTTTACCGCCTGAACGCCATCGCTGCAGAATCAGGTGCGTGTGAAGATCCGGAAGGGCTGAGCTTGTGGTTTTCTTACGCAAGTAGGTAAATAGTGAGGGTTATTAGTGCAGACAGACGTACAAGTGCACGTACAGCAAACTGATGGCAGCATTTAACACCATTAATCATGATATTTTAATGACATGGCGTGAGAATGTGGCAGGTTTCGACAGACACGAGGTCTGCTTTAGGTGTTAAATGATAAATTATTTAGCTCGTATTAATGGAGATGAATAAAAGAGCCTAGAGAATGAAATATAGTCGACGGGTTTTGTGTTTAGGCCCCTTTTTATATCCAGCCCTCTGGCTATATATTCAACTTCCAGACTTGACATCTTCTATGCATTTTTCATCGGAGCTTCAGCTTTTATTATCGCAGTACGCTGGGACGAGTTATCACTAAAAAAATGCATGAAAAGTGTCCAGAGTCGGGAAACCTGTTCATCAGGAGATCGCAAGTTTGAATCCCAGTGAAGCCAATGGAGAAAAATTGGCTGTGCTGTCTGGGTGGGAGGGATGGCGGCATCTCTTCTTCTTCCTTCTTATCTCTTACTTTTTTCTTCTTATCTCTGCTCTCTTCTTCTTCTTCCTTCTTATCTCTGCTCTCTTCTTCCTTCCTTCCTTCTTATCTCTGCTCTCTTCTTTTTCCTTTCTTCTTATCTCTGCTCTCTCCTTCCTTCCTATCTCTGCTGTCTTCTTCTTCCTTCTTATCTGTGCTCTCTCCTTCCTTCCTTCCTTCCTTCCTTCCTTCCTTCTTATCTCTGCTCTCTTCTTCCTTCTTACGGTATCTCTTCCTTTCTTCTCTTCCTTTCTTTTCCTTTCTTCTTCCTCCTTTCTTCTTATCTCTTCTTATCTCCTTCTTCCTCCTCCTCTTCCTTTTTCCATCTTCTCTCTTGTCTTTTCTTCTTCTCTCTTCCCTCTTCTTTCCTCTTCTTCCTCTTCTCCTCCCTTTTCCTCCCTCTCTCCTCTTTTCTTCTTCTTTGTCTCCTCCTCCTCCTCCTCTCTTCTTCCTTCTCTTCCTTTTTCCTTCTTCTCTCTTCTTGTTCATCTCTCTTCCCTCTTCTTTTTATCTCTTCTTCTCATCTCTTCTCTCCTCTTCTTCCTCTTTCTTCTTCCTCTTCTCCTCCTCTCTTCTTCCTTTTCCTTCTTCTCTTCTTCCTCCTCTCCTCTCTTCTTCTTCTTCTTATCTCTTTTTTCTTATCTCTGCTCTCTTCTTCTTCTTCCTTCTTATCTCTGCTCTCTTCTTCTTCCTTCTTATCTCTGCTCTCTTCTTATCTCTGCTCTCTCCTTCCTTCCCATCTCTGCTGTCTTCTTCTTCCTTCTTATCTGTGCTCTCTCCTTCCTTCCTTCCTTGCTTCCTTCTTATCTCTGCTCTCTTCTTCCTTCCTTCTTACCGGTATCTCTTCCTTTCTTCTTCTCTTCTTCCTTTCTTCTTCCTCCTTTCTTCTGATCTCATCTTATCTCCTTCTTCTTCGTCCTCTTCCTTTTTCCTTCTTCTCTCTTGTTCATCTTCTCTCTTGTCTTTTCTTCTTCTTCTCTCTTCCCTCTTCTTCCTTTTCCTCCCTCTCTCCTCTTTTCTTCTTCTTTGTCTTCTCCTCCTCCTCCTCTCTTCTTCTTTCTCCTCTTCCTTCTTGTTCATCATCTCTCTTCCCTCTTCTTTTTATCTCTTCTTCTCATCTCTTCTCTCCTTCCTCTTCCTTCTTCTCGCTTCTCTTTTCTTCTTCCTCTTCTCCTCCTCTCTTCTTTCTTTTCCTTCTTCTCTTCCTTTCTTCCTCCTTTCTTCTGATCTCATCTTATCTCCTTCTTCCTCCTCTTCCTTTTTCCTTCTTCTCTCTTCTTGTTCATCTTCTCTCTTGTCTTTTCTTCTTCTCTCTTCCCTCTTCTTTCCTCTTCTTCCTTTTCCTCCCTCTCTCCTCTTTTCTTCTTCTTTGTCTTCTCCTCCTCCTCTCTTCTTTTCTCCTCTTCCTTCTTCCTTCTCTCTTCTTCTTGTTCATCATCTCTTCCCTCTTCTTTTTATCTCTTCTCATCTCTTCTCTCCTTCCTTCTTCTTCCTCTTCTCCTCCTCTCTTCCTCTTCCTTTTCCTTCTTCTCTCTTCTTCTTCCTCCTCTCCTCTCCTCCTTTCTTCTTTCTGCTCCTCCTCCTCGGCTGCCACAGCAGATAACATCCCTCCATCTCCTCCTGTCCTCTGTATCTTTTTCTGTCGCACCAACTGTCCTCATGTTCTCCTTCACCACATCCATAAATCTCATCTTTGCTCTTCCTCTTTTCCTTCTACGTACTTGGCAACTCCAACTCCAGCATTCTTCTCTCAATATATGCGGATCGCATCCTCTCTGTCGCTTGTAACTCAGTGACATGAGCTAATCCTGAGTGTGTGTGAGCTCATGCATGTAGAAGTGGTAGTGTGTGTGTGTGTGTGTGTGTTATTGCACTGTGACGCAGCATGAACAGCAAGCTGACAAAAAGAGCAGTTTAACCCCCCCCCCGACTGAGAGTTGTGTGGGTGTTTTAAACCCTCTGACATGAACTGACCCTCGAGAAGCCATTCTTTGACCGAAAGAAAAAGTAGATAATTAATTTGTACTTTGTTTGTTTGTTTTTTAGGGGCGATTTCTGAGCCAGCAAGCAGATCTCTGGAACTGGCAGAAGAGAAGAATGAAATTTGTCTCCACTTCATCAGAAGAAACTGCAGATTTCAGGGTCTGACTCAGACTTTTGCCCTTTCAGTCTGATTTTCTTCCCCCTTTTTTAATTCTTTAGTCCTCTTTTGGTTTCGTGTCGTAAGAAAATAATCGTCTGATCTGTGTTTAGATCAGTGCAAACTGGTGCATTTTAATCTGCCGTATAAATGGGAGGTGAATGAGGGGGACGGATGGAGGGATCTGCGAGGGATGGAGGAGATTGAGCGAGCCTTTTGTGACCCTAAGAATGCATTTGGGTCAGTAAACACACACAAAGATACACAAACTCTGTCGTTTTTATTGCAAGTTATTTTTGTTTTCTGAACTTCCCTCGTCTTCTGCTCGCTGCTCCAGTCCAGGCTCGAAGCCGGTGGATTTTCAGACAATGACCAGGTCTAGGTATCCAGTGCGCCGTCTGTCCACGGTCTCGTCCATCACTAAACCCTCCCACTACGTCCTGACCACACAGTGGCTGTGGTACTACAAGGGCGACCATGATAACTGGATCGAGTACGGCAAGCCGGTGAGGGACGACAGCGAGGTTAACAAAGCTGTAGTGTCCTGCTGTGTGCTTATGATTGTGTGTGTGTGTCAGGACGATAAGGACCGCGTGACATCTGTGAAATCCGCTGATCTGGAGGAGATGTTTCTGAAGGACAGCAAAGTTGAGGTCGAGGTTAAAAAGGGCAACAGAAAATACTATCTCAGTTTCGAAGGTAAACACACACACACCACACACACATCATGTGTTCAGATTGTAATCAAAACAGGAACAGCTTAGCATCATCTCATTTGCATGATCCTGTCTACTTGTATTTATTTATTCATTTTAAAACGTATCCTTCAGTCATTAGGGGTGTTCACACGGCACATATTTGCATCGATGCTGCACCGATGTATTTTGTTGCGATATATCTTACGCCGGTGTAAATTTTGTGGAGCGTTCACACGTCACAACCCTGCTTACTAGAGAGAAGCGTGTTAGCACCGGTGCAGCCCCGCTGGCGTTCACACGGCAATTTTTGCGACCGTGCTATACGATAGTAATAATGCGGAAATGAAATATGCACATGCGTGAAAATGTACTTCCTTTTCCCGGTTGTCATGGCATCACCAAGCGCCGGGAAAACAACGTGGATGAAGACACCAGTGTTGCCAGATACTACTGACGTTTTCCAGCCCAAAATATGTTCAAAACCGCCAAAATGCACTTAAAACCGCCCAATCTGGCAACACTGGAAGACACGCAGTTCTGTTGTTGTTGATATTCGCCATTTTGAAAGCGCAAAATACCAGGATGCAAATTATGCAATGCCCGTATGTAATCAACTCTCCTCACGCGTAGCGAGTCTACCCCGTAGCGTTCAGACGTCCCATTTTATATCGGTGCTGCCCCGCAAACTAGCATTTACTCCGGAGTAAATTTCTTAAACCACCTCCCGAGCAGGGTTAGATTTGCACCGGTTTAAGCAGCTTTCAGGGGCTACACCGGTATCACTTTGTACCGTGTGAACGCTCTACCGGGGCAGCCCCGGTGCTACACCGGAGTAAAAGTTGCCATGTGAACACCCCTATTAAAGTGGGAAAAGGGTGTAGTTATGAATCCGGACCCCCACACACACATCCTGAGCGTGTAAGAGGTTAAGTATTTTATGAAAAGTATTACATTCTTAATTTTTGTTTGTTCTGACCAAGCAGCAGTCTCCGCTCCTGAAAAGTGAAGTCAATGCGGAAGTGGTAATTTCTGCAGTTCCTCAAATGGCCACTTGAGGCAGGCTCCAAAAGCGAGTCACTTCCCAAAGACCCCCCCATGTTAAAATGTCCAAGTTTACAGCAAAAACAAACATGATTACAGTCTGGTTCAAAAAACAGTTTCGGTTTCTATAGCTAGTTTCCCCCTTCAGGACAACCGTGTTTGCGGGGCGAATTTTTATATCATTCAACAGTTTCAATTATATCGAGCCGTACATTTTATGCATAATTAGGGGCGGGGCCGATTTGACTGGCAGCTGGGTTTGTGGCCTCTTGTTAGCCGCTAGCTGGCGTTACATTACCTCAGAACTCAAGCCAAATTCACCACAGGTGATGGATTTATGGAAATAATTTACACAACCACGACTTTTACACACGACTACACCTGTAAGTTACTTTAATTTGCTTTATTAGATTGTACTCGCCTTTCAATAATTTTGATGTAGTTGCTGCCGATGAAGTTTATCGGGGTCTCCCCTTCTGTAAATCAGGCTCAGATTCAGACTGACAATTTGACAGCTTAAGTGACTAAAAAAAAAATTACATTTTGGAGTTTGACATAGAAATAATATCCATTCAGCATGAAGATTCACGTAGCAACAGTCAGTCGTTCACCAAGAGACGCATCTCTTAACTAAATCACGGGTTTGGTCAGTTGTTTCATATCAAATCCACTGACCATCTAACAGTAGCTGCTATCGACCTCAGTCACTATATCGCCAGCAAGCTAGCTATTAACCAAGCTAACGCTAGTTATCTAAGCTATCAGGGGAAATATTCTCGCTTATGTTGTTTTTTTTATTAACAGTTGTGGTTACACGCTTAGTGATTATTTATTTATTTATTTATTTATTTGGGTAAACTGGCTGTTGAGGTTATGGTCTGTATCTTATGGAGCAGCTTCTTTTAGTTTAGCCAGTAGCTTGTTGGCTAGCTTGCATAGCTAGCTTGTTAGCTTTGAGGTTAGTAGGCATGTTCCAGCCATACTATTCTAGCAGCCAGGCTTCACTATCCCCGCCCCTTTCTCCATTTATGGACTAGCTGGGAGTTAGGCGGAGTCAGGCGCTTCCAAGATGACAACACCTGTAGCCTCCTTATTTGAGTTTCAAACCCGCTTTTCAGAAATCCTACGAGTGACGTCACAAAGGCTTTGTCCGTCTATGGTTTTGACCACAACATAATGCGTAGGTGTTTCCATCAACGTTCTCATTTCACCAGGAAAAAAAAAAATGTAAGAACAAAAATACTACTCGGGGGGGTAAACTTTTGCACAATGCCGTAAACATGAAGATACTGCAGCAAAGTAGCTAACAGCACTTATTATTATTATTATTATTATTATTATTAATACCACTTGTACCATATTTTGGATTTCTACTTTCTGATTGGTCAGATGGTGTTGATTAATTTCCTATAACAGCAGCTCTGACAGTAGTCAAACCACAGGTTTCTATCAATGCATTCCTCCTTATACATTATTGTTTCTGTAGTAATAAGTTACACACAGACTTGTAAGTTGGACACTTCAACAGTAAATGTAACCGTAAACAGAATAAACAATATGATTGAATCATGTTAATTTTGGCAAATTGTTGCGGTTGAAGAGGAATAAAACACTTCGACACGCTGTTATAGGAAAATAATCCACTGCATGATTAACATGGTAGCAGTAATTCTGTTCTATATTAACCCACATCACAACACCGTCACTGATTAATTAAAGCTTTCGATTTCATCAAATCGGTGAAATTTAGTTCCTTCTGAAATTTGGTCATTGTGATTTATGTTTATTTCTGTAATATAAAAAAAATCAAGCCATTCTGTGGCTGGGAAGTTATTTAATTTGAGGGGATTAAAGCAAATAATGTGCATGAAATCGCTCAGTTTGTGCAGTCAGGCAGACAGAGGAAGTCCGCGTGTGTGGGTGCGCATGTGCAGGTTTCCCTTTGAGCGTGCACTGACAGTTCCATCATTCTGTCGCTAAACGAACACCTGATCACACCGAGGTGCTTGCTGAGCGCCGATATTTATTAGTTTGGTCCTGCGTTTCCTTTCCTTCGTATCTAACATAACGTCTTTTCCGTTACTGTAGTCGATCTTTCACGCTTCATTTGCACATTTTTCTCTCCTGTTTCAAATTTGTATCCCACAATGCCTTGCGTGAGCGGGGAAAGCCCACCACGTGATGCATGACGTAGTATCTTGAATTGGGTCATGGTGAAGCAGGAAAAAATAGCAGAGAATTTAGGGCCACGTGGAGAGAAATTCATGAATTGTTCTATTTAAAAAGACAAATAAAATTGGAAGTCTTTGATTCGAATTCAGTCGCTTTCGGTCCACTAAACAAAAATAATTGGGTGTCGTGGGGAATAACCTACACTTGAAAAATCTGAAAGGCCGTCTAGCTTTAATTTCCTCCAGCCGCATGCCTCAAAGTGGTTTTTTTTTTTTTTTAAAGATTTTTTTGGGGGCTTTTTTCATCTTTATTGGATAGGACAGTGTAGAGACAGGACAGGAAATGAGTGGGAGAGAGAGACAGGGAGGGATCGGGAAATGACCTCGGGTCGGAATCGAACCCGGGTCCCCGGATTCACGGCACGGCGCCCCAGCCACCCAAGCCACGACGCCCCGCCTCAAAGTGTTTTATTCCTTCCATATTTCTGATAGAAACACATGATCAGGAAACTTGTGATTTTTATACCGGAGCTTTAAAATGCTGTATTTAATTTACAATAAGGACTGATTACAGTTTTAGCACAAATGGAATTAATTTCCTGTGGATTTAAATTAAATCTGGCCCGCTCTTATTAACACTAAAAACTCTGTGTTGCAGATATGTACCAGAGAAACCCCAAACACAACACCAAGAGGAAAGTACGCCGGCGGCCGTACTTCATTTCCATCAGCGAGGTGGAAAACCAAGTTGCACAGTGAAATCACACACACACACACACACACGCGCGTATCTCATACTGATATGATTCTGTCGGGCACTGAACAACACTCCGTGGTGTTTCCTTATTCTTTGAGTACTTTCTCAGTGCACAGTGACTGACTATAACGGTAATGACGTACATAACAATTTACAATAAAGATGTTATTATGAGCCATGAGGTAAGTCCTGTTGAAGTGTAACTGTCTTTTCTTGGTGCGGTTTAGGTTGGAGTAGCACTGATCTGAAGTGTGCCAAAATATTACACTACCGTTCCAAAGTTTGGGGTCACTTTGAAATGTCCTTATTTCTGAAAGAAAAGCACTGTTCTTTTCAACGAAGATCACTTTAAACTAATCAGAAATCCACTCTATACATTGCTAATGTGGTAAATGACTATTCTAGCTGCAAATGTCTGGTTTTTGGTGCAATATCTCCATAGGTGTATAGAGGCCCATTTCCAGCAACTCTCACTCCAGTGTTCTAATGGTACAATGTGTTTGCTCATTGCCTCAGAAGGCTAATGGATGATTAGAAAACCCTTGTACAATCATGTTAGCACAGCTGAAAACAGTTGAGCTCTTTAGAGAAGCTATAAAACTGACCTTCCTTTGAGCAGATTGAGTTTCTGGAGCATCACATTTGTGGGGTCGATTAAATGCTCAGAAAAATGTCTCGACTATATTTTCTATTCATTTTACAACTTATGGTGGGAAATAAAAGTGTGACTTTTCATGGAAAACACAAAATTGTCTGGGTGACCCTAAACTTTTGAACGGTAGTGTATATGATCAAACTTTAAAAAAAAAAAAAAAAAAAAAAGTATATTTTAAATGGTGTATGGGTTAAACCAAACATTTATTGATGCAAAACTGAGTCACTGCCCTGTTACAGGTCTGAATCATTGTGTTACTAATGAGTAGAAATAGTTAGATGTATCAGTATATGATAATTAAAGGATCTTGAGTGGTGCAACAGAAAAAGCATACGTCTGTGGACTCGAGCAAAAGGAAGCAAAGTTGTGCTGGGAGGGATGGGATGCTGTCAATCACAGTGACACGAGCCTGTTGTGGCCTTCAGTGAGCTCAGGTATGAGGAAGAAGGCTGACTGCACTTAGCTCTGACACGGCATGAGCAGCAGGTTGAAAAGATCCGGTTGGCTGGCTTCAGGTCTCGGAGGACACAAGTTTTAGCCCTCACCCTCACTGATGATTGGTAGCTGTCTTGTGATCGATGGATGGGAATTAGCAGGTGATTAATTCGGAAGAGAAAATGAGGGAATGCTTGCATTGTGGGAATTTTCTGGTTGTTTGTTTTTTTCTTTTCTTTTTTTTTCTCCTCAACTTACTGTATCACAGGTCAAATCGCTATGTCAGGTGAACGCAGAGTGAAATACTGTTATGTTGCCGAAATAAGTTGATGCTTTGATTTGTAAGAATGCGTTGGGGTATTTTTAATGAGCAATCTTTCATTTTCTTTACTCTGTAACCATCAACAATAAATTTTTCCTGCCATGATTGACTCTCTCTCTATTTATTCAGTTAAATTGAATTTTATTTGTATAGCACTTTTAACAAAGGACAGTGTCACAAAGAAACATGTAAATTCCAGATATACATTTTACATATCTCTTTTTCTTTCAGCTGTTCCTGTTTTTTCTTGGTTTTTCTTCAAGCTAGACTGCCTTTCAGATTTTTCAAGTGTAGGTCATAAAAAGAATTTTCCCTAGCACTCAATTATTTTTGTTTAGTGGACCGAAAGCTACTGAATTTGAGTCACAGACTTCCAATTCTATTAGTTTTTTTAAAAATAGAACAATTAATGAATTTAGAGCCACGTGGCCCTAAATTCTCCGCTGTTTTTTTTTTCCTGCTTCACCATGACCCAATTCAAGATACGACGTCATGCATCATCACGTGATGGGCTTTCTCCGTTCGCTCAAAGCATTGTGGGATACAAATATGAAACAGAAAAATGGAGGACGTGAGTGTGCGAATGAAACGTGAAAGATCGACTACAGTAACGGAAAAGACGTTATATACGAAGGAAAGGAAACGCAGGACCAAACTAATAAATATCGGCGGTCAGCAAGCACTTCGGTGTGATCAGCTGTTCATTTAGCGACAGAATGATGGAACTGGCAGTGCACGCTCAAAGGTAAACCTGCGCATGCGCACACACGCACGGACTTCCTCTGTCTGCTTGACTGCGCAAACCGAGCGATTTCATGCACATTATTTGCTTTAATCTCAAATTAAATAACTTCCCAGTCACAGAATGACCTGATATTTTGTGAGATATTACAGAAATAAACATGTATCACAATGACCAAATTTCAGAGGGAACTAAATTTCACCGATTTTATGAAATCGAAAGGCCGTCTAGCTTTAAAGCATGTACAGTGGTTACCCATCAGAGTGAGAATTGATTTCAAGAGCCTTCTCTTAACCTACAAGTGCCTCCACGATCAAGCACCAGAATACATTGAAGAACTCTTGACAAGTTACAAGCCTCAGTGTAACTTAAGATCATCTAACCAAAGTCTGCTCACAGTACCATCATCAAATTCAAAGAGCTACGGAGACGGAGCATTTATGGTTTGTGCCTCAAGACGATGGAGTTTGGGCGGCACGGTGGTGTAGTGGTTAGCGCTGTCGCCTCACAGCAAGAAGGTTCTAGGTTTGAGCGCAGAGGCCAATGAGGGCCTTTCTGCGTGAAGTTTGCATGTTCTCCCCATGTCCGCGTGGGTTTCCTCCGGGTGCTCCGGTTTCCTCCACAGCCAAAAGACATGCAGGTTAGGTTAACTGGTGACTCTAAATTGACCGTAGGTGTGAATGTGAGTGTGAATGGTTGTCTATGTGTCAGCCCTGTGATGACCTGGCGACTTGTCCAGGGTGTACCCCGCCTTTCGCCCGTAGTTAGCTGGGATAGGCTCCAGCTCGCCTGCGACCCTGTACAGGATAAGCGGCTACAGATAGTGGATGGATGAGATGGACTTTGGAATTCAATTCTAATTAACATCCGCACTGCGGAGAGTTTAAACAATTTTAAATCCCGACTCAAAACATTTCTGTTTGTAAAATCCTGTAGATTTTGAGTTTCTTTTACTTTAAGTTTGTAAGAGCACTGAGACTTAGTGTGGAGCTCCTAAAGCAATATTATTATTATTATTATGTCCCTCCATCTCCTCCATATCTGTTTCTGTCACACCAACCGTCCTCATGTCCTCCTTCACCACATCCATAAATCATATCTTTGGTCTTTCCTCTTTTCCTTCTACCTATTTATCTTTTCTAAATTTTACATATATGAATTTATATAAATTTGCAGCATCCAAATATCCCAGTTTACCAAATTACTCTGTCCATGAACCCTTTAGATCTGATTCATTACCTAACAGAGCTATTTACACAAGTCTCATCTCATTATCTCTAGCCGCTTTATCTTGTCCTACAGGGTCGCAGGCAAGCTGGAGCCTATCCCAGCTGACTACGGGCGAAAGGCGGGGTACACCCTGGACAAGTCGCCAGGTCATCACAGGGCTGACACATAGACACAGACAACCATTCACACTCACATTCACACCTACGGTCAATTTAGAGTCACCAGTTAACCTAACCTGCATGTCTTTGGACTGTGGGGGAAACCGGAGCACCCGGAGGAAACCCACGCGGACACGGGGAGAACATGCAAACTCCACACAGAAAGGCCCTTGCTGGCCACGGGGCTCGAACCTGGACCTTCTTGCTGTGAAGTGACAGCGCTAACCACTACACCACCGTGCCTCCCTACACAAGTCTTGATTAAGCAAACATGTTTTCAGCCTAGTCTGAGTCTTAAACACTAATTGGAAGGCTGTTTCATAACTGTGGAGCTTTGTAAGACCCCTGCTGTTGCCTTCATTATTTAAGGTACCAACAAGTAACCTGCACCTTTTGATCTAAATCTTTTATTTTAACATTTATGCCTAATTAACATTGCCACTGCTCTTTAATTATGATTCTGACCCATTATTTAATTAGTCAGTATTCATGAGATGGCTCAAAATGTCATACCATAACCACTAGGTGGCGTTGGTGCACAGATTGAAGAAAGCAGACCAAGATGGTAGAAATGAACACATGCTAATACTGGAAAGTGGAATTTCTGTTAACACTGATGGTCATGATTTTTGTCTAAGATGTATTTGGTTTACAAATGCAGAGTGAGGACATTGTAAAGGTTGGCATTTTGGGAAGTACAAATCTGTAAGGTTTTTCTTTTTATTTTATATTGTATACTTTAAAAAAAGTGTAATTTAAACCATTATTTTTTAAAATGCAGCATGAATATTAATAGGGATTTGTTACCTAGCCTAAATATTGCGAGTTGTACATCGTGACTTTTTCCCCCCATTGTATTATTATCAAGTATTGTGACGACGTTTCCCAATATCATTCCTCTACAAAAAATTATTACTTGTGGTAGCAGTTGCTTCTCAATCACTCACTCTCAATAATCACTTGATCCTGGTCAGGGTCATGGGAGACACCGCAGGAATACACCTTGAATGGTACGGCAGTCCATCACAGGGCACCACATACACACACACACACCATCCATCCATCCATCCATTATCTGTAGCTGCTTATCCTGTTCTACAGCGTTGCAGGCAAGCTGGAGCCTATCCCAGCTGACTACGGGCGAAAGGCGGGGTACACCCTGGACAAGTCGCCAGGTCATCACAGGGCTGACACATAGAGACAATCAACCACCCACACTCACACCTACAGTCAATTTAGAGTCACCAGTTAACCTAACCTGCATGTCTTTGGACTGTGAGGGAAACCTGAGCACCCGGAGGAAACCCACGCGGACACGGGGAGAACATGCAAACTCCGCACAGAAAGGCCCTCGCCGGCCATGGGGCTCGAACCTGGACCTTCTTGCTGTGAGGCGACAGCGCTAACCACTACACCACCGTGCACTCATTTACACCTAGGGGCAATTTATTTGAGCTAATTGACCTAATGGCATATTTTGGGAGATGGGAGGAAACCAGAGGACCTGGAGGAAACCCATGGTTGCTTCTTAGAATGCTAAAGAACTAATATTAACTCTTTTTGAGTGGGCATGCTTCCACCCATAATGACAGTTTTTCTGAAAGTGATGATACTCCAAACTAAAAGTTTGTCACAGATGTGGTGTTCTTCAGGATCAGGGTTGGGAGCTATAGAACTGCAGAGGAAACTACAAAGATGAACAGCTGATAATAATTTCAAGCAAGTTATCAAAGTCAGAGCAGGGTGGTGCAGTGGCACATTGGATAGTGTTGGTGTTTCACTGCCAGGGTCTTTGGTTCAATCCCGAGCTCAGGTTAACCCAGTCTGTACTGAGTTTTTGGGCATGTGGTTTTCTTTTGGGTTCTCGGTTTCCCAGAGGTGGACAAAGTACCCAACTTCATTACTTAAGTCAAAGTACAGATCCCACTGGTCACATGTTACTCCGATGCAAGTGAAAGATGTCCAGTCAAATTTTTACTTAAGTTAAAGTACTGAAGTACTTGCTTTTAAAAATACTTAAGTATTAAAAGTACGTTTTCTGTCAACGCATCGTTGTATTATTGCTACAATGCTTACAAAACCTAACGCTGTTACCAAGGACAGAAGTGTGAATTCACAAAATGAACGCATGCTGTGCCATCATGGTGGTATCAGTGATGCTCCACCTGACATGCTAGCAAACTCTTTTCAAACTTGAAATCATATCGGGTAGCTAATGTTACGAGAAAAGAAAGATTTCTACATTCTGTTTATTTGGCAAGATTATGCTAAAACATATTTCTGAAAGGACTCCAGATAAGTTAATGTTATTCATGTTAGCGTAACTCCATTTTTACATGCTAAGTGACAGTGTCCAAGTTAACTCACTATGTGTAAATGTTAGCCGTGGACAAGGCTACGACAACTTGGCAGGCAAATCCATAGAAAGTCATTTGACTAACCAGACTGCATAGCTATTGCAATGTTATCGCTATCTCTAAAAGCGCAGACAACTTCGTTGCAAGCTTTCTCTTGGAATAAAACCTTTACAGTATATACCTCAATATGCTTCCGCAGGTTGGACGGCGAGTTTTTGTAGGCCGTGATGTGGTTCGTTTTCGGCAAACAAAGCAAACATTTAAAACAAAATGACACTTTATTCCCTTCAGAAAACTGAAACATGGGTTCATGGGCCATGGAGGCGTGCATTCTCTAGAAGAACCACCTCCTTCCATTCTACCATCAAATGATCGTGTTCACATAATGCTGCTGAGAAATCATTGAACTTGATTTTATACAGTCTCTGGACGTGACGTGACCCGAGTGTCACCTGCAAAAATACAATCACGTTTTAGAAAAGAAAAAAAACCCTCCACTTTCAAAACCGCTTCAGAGTAACGAGGACCTTGATAGAAATGTAGTGGAGTGAAAAGTACGATATTTGTCTTTCAAATGTAGTGAAGTTAAAGTCATAAGTTTCCAAAACAAACAAAAACCTCAAGTAAAGTGCAGATACTCAAAAAGTGTACTTAAGTACAGTACTCAAGTAAATGTACTTCATTACTGTCCATCTCTGCTGTTTCCCCAAAACATGCATGGTGGATTGGCGAAGATAAATTGGTGAACCATGGCCTAATGGTTAGAGAAGCAGCTTTGGGACCAAAAGGTCACTGGTTTGAGTCCCTGAAATGCCCTTGAGCAAGGCACCGAACTCCCAACTGCTCCCCAGGCTGCTTTGGGTGTGATGTATGTCACTCTGGATAAGAGCATGTGCTAAAAATGTCATTAATGTAATGTAGATGTGAATAAGTGTGTGCGCGCATGGTACCTTGTGATCAGAGCATTTTTTTAAGGATTTTCCACTAGGAGACCAACTGGTCTGGGCAATACAATCACAGGCCCCAGAGTCCATGCGGCTGCACTGCTGCGGCATATTCTGTGATGCAAAATGGTTCACCAATCACCATACAGACAAACCCACTACAGTGACTACACAGCTATCAAGAGCAATTACCAAGCACAAATGTTATGTCAAAGACACTCAAAGTTACGGAGTAATGACATCGGATTCTGACATCAGCCATCTCAGTAACCAAATTTTAGTTTTGTTTTTCTTAACCAACATGATCTTGTGTGTATATCTTATAACATAGATCTTCATTTTCCTTGTTAAATGTATACTTACATGGTACTTGGTTAATTAATTGCAACTGATTGAACCAAGGCGGCACGGTGGTGTAGTGGTTAACACTGTCGCCTCACAGCAAGAAGGTCCAGGTTCGAGCCCCGTGGCCGGCGAGGGCCTTTCTGTGCGGAGTTTGCATGTTCTCCCCCTGTCCGCGTGGGTTTCCTCCGGGCGCTCTGGTTTCCCCCACAGTCCAAGACATGCAGGTTAGGTTAACTGGTGACTCTAAATTGAGCGTAGGTGTGAATGTGAGTGTGAATGGTTGTCTGTGTCTATGTGTCAGCCCTGTGATGACCTGGCGACTTGTCCAGGGTGTACCCCGCCTTTCGCCCGTAGTCAGCTGGGATAGGCTCCAGCTTGCCTGCGACCCTGTAGAAGGATAAAACGGCTAGAGATAATGAGATGAGATGAGATGATTGAACCAAATGATAAGACATAACTTGGTTTAAAATTTGGTCTCCCAGTGAAGCTGGTTTGGCATTGACTAGGAGACCAAATCTGGCAATGGTCTCCCAGTAACTATGTTAAAAAATGCTCTGCTTGTGATGGACGAGTATCCCATCCAGGGTGTAGTCATGCCTCAAGCTCGGTGTTCCGGAATGGGTTCCAGGTCCACTGCAACAGGATTAATTAACTAACAGTAAAGGTTAGTAGTAATTGAGTTCTATAACGAGTGAGTCATCTGGATTACAAGAAGAAACAAAGGTGTGCTCTCTCTAGGAGCTCCAGGCGCTTTTGACTGACGCTCCTGAGAGCCAATCAGAGCAGCGCTCTATTCTCTACCCTATAATGAACAGGGTAAAGGGGCGGGGCCAGGCAGCCAGTCGGTGGAATTTGAGTATACGGAGGCGATGCCGTGTTTCACCGATTTCCCTCGATCGCGTGCTGAAATGGACCGGACCGGGTCGCGTGCGTCCTTTCTCAGGGTTGAGTGAAGCGCGCGTGCGCGCATCGTGGTTTTTTTGGGAATAACGGAGAGCGCGGTACCGGGAGAGCGCAGATTGATTGTGTGACGTTTACAATCCTGTTTTTGGAAAGCCTGGGAGGGAACCGTGTGGAGACCAGGAGGTGTGTGATGATGCTGATGATGAAGATGATGATGCTGGCCCTCTGCTGCATCTCCAAATGACAGGTAACGGAAATACCATTAGTGGCCTGTTCATTCCTACATCACATGATCTCCATGAATATTATTTACTCTGTGTGTGTGTGGCTTTGAAGGTTAATGTGTTGGAGAAAAAGCATCTCTGGTCCACAGTGTATCATCTGTATGCGGGTCGGTACACCTCCTCTCCGCCCTTCTCTGTCTCTCTATCTCATGATGCTGTGAATCTGATCGAAATTCACATACAGTAGATGTCTAACCCCTAGGCCTTGCGCACACCATTTTCCGTACAACTCTAGTCAATATTTCTGTCACGAGGCTTTGCTTCATTTTTCCTGAATGAAAAGATGTAACATCGCTTCCACTCCTGAAGTAAGCTTTCAACCATTCTCCTTTCCATTTTCTACACCGTTTATCCATTGTGGGTCGTAGGTGAGCTGGAGCCAATCCCAGCTTACGTTGGGTAAGAGGCAGGGGACATCCTGGACAGATCAGCAATCTGTCACCATTCACACTCACGGGCGATTTCGAGTAGCCAGTTGACCTCATCTACATGTCTTTGGACTGTGGGGGGGAAACTCGAACATCTGCAAGAAACCCACACAGGCTTGGGGAGAACATGCAAACTCAGCAGAGAAAGGTCCCAGTTGACCAGCGGGTTCTAACCCAGAATCTTCTTGGTGTGAAGTGACCGTGCTAACCACAGCTCCACCGTGCCGCCCCATATCAAGTTCTAAGTTGTGATAGATTTAAATCCTATTCTGACGTTCCAGCATTGTAGAAATTTTTACCAAATCCCTCAGGTATCAGGAACGACCGAGTAACTATGAGAATTATAATTGGTGCACATATTGATGTTACTCTTTCACTTCGTTTACAAATGAGGTGACAAAGGAAAAAAATGTAATAAACACCATGAACGTCACCACTAGTGGGTCGTGGGCCACCACTAGCAGCCAAAACATCAATTTGAAGCCCTTGGAGTGATGATAAACACCGTTCTTCCACAGGATCTGTCCTCAGTTGGTGGTGGACAGCGCTGTCTAAGACATCACATAAAAATATCCCGTAAGTCTTCGATTGGGTTGCGATCTAGTGACTGTGAAGGCCGTTGCATGTGTTTTTACATCAGTTTTATCCTCATCAGACCATTCAGGGAACCCTTGTGCCCTGTAGATGTGGGCGGAGTCATCCTGGAAGAGACCACACCCATCATTATAGAAATGTTTCATTACAGGATAAAGGTGATCATCTTGATTTGCTTGGCTTCTCTTGAAGGGGACAAGTGGAGATACAGTGGTGCTTGAAAGTTTGTGAACCCTTTAGAATTTTCTATATTTCTGCATGAATATGACCTAAAACATCGTCAGATTTTCACACAAGTCCTAAAAGTAGATAAAGAGAACCCAGTTAAACAAATGAGACAAAAATATTATACTTGGTCATTTATTTATTGAGGAAAATGATCCAATATTACATATCTGTGAGTGGCAAAAGTATGTGAACCTCTAGCATTAGCAGTTAATTTGAAGGTGAAATTAGAGTCAGGTGTTTTCAATCAATGGGATGACAATCAGGTGTGAGTGGGCACCCTGTTTTATTTAAAGAACAGGGATCTATCAAAGTCTGATCTTCACAACACATGTTTGTGGAAGTGTATCATGGCACGAACAAAGGAGATTTCTGAGGACCTCAGAAAAAGTGTTGTTGATGCTCATCAGGCTGGAAAAGGTTACAAAACCATCTCTAAAGAGTTTGGACTCCACCAATCCACAGTCAGACAGATTGTGTACAAATGGAGGAAATTCAAGACCATTGTTACCTTCCCCAGGAGTGGTCGACCAACAAAGATCACTCCAAGAGCAAGGCGTGTAATAGTCGGCGAGGCCACAAAGGATCCCAGGGTAACTTCTAAGCAACTGAAGGCCTCTCTCACATTGGCTAATGTTCATGAGTCCATCATCAGGAGAACACTGAACAACAATGGTGTGCATGGCAGGGTTGCAAGGAGAAAGCCACTGTTCTCCAAAGAGAACATTGCTGCTCGTTTGCAGTTTGCTAAAGATCATGTGGACAAGCCAGAAGGCTATTGGAAAAATGTTTTGTGGATGGCTGAGACCAAAATAGAACTTTTTGGTTTAAATGAGAAGCGTTATGCTTGGAAAAAGGAAAACACTGCATTCCAGCATAAAAACCTTATCCCATCTGTGAAACATAGTGGTGGTAGTATCATGGTTTGGGTCTGTTTTACTGCAGCTGGGCCAGGACGGCTTGCCATCATTGATGGAACAATGAATTCTGAATTATACCAGCGAATTCTAAAGGAAAATGTCAGGACGTCTGTCCATGAACTGAATCTCAAGAGAAGGCGGGTCATGCAAACAAGACAACGACCCTAAGCACACAAGTCGTTCTACCAAAGAATGGTTAAAGAAGAATAAAGTTAATGTTTTGGAATGGCCAAGTCAAAGTCCTGACCTTAATCCAATCTAAATGTTGTGGAAGGACCTGAAGCGAGCAGTTCATGTGAGGAAACCCACCAACATCCCAGAGTTGAAGCTGTTCTGTACGGAGGAATGGGCTAAAATTCCTCCAAGCCAGTGTGCAGGACTGATCAACAGTTACCGCAAACGTTTAGTTGCAGTTATTGCTGCACAAGGGGGTCACACCAGATACTGAAAGCAAAGGTTCACATACTTTTGCCACTCACAGATATGTAATATTGGATCATTTTCCTCAATAAATAAATGATCAAGTATAATATTTTTGTCTCATTTGTTTAACTGGGTTCTCTTTATCTACTTTTAGGACTTGTGTGAAAATCTGATGTTGTTTTAGGTCATATTTATGCAGAAATATAGAAAATTCTAAAGGGTTCACAAACTTTCAAGCACCACTGTAAATACAAACCATGCCAGCAAAATAAATAAATAAACGCCCCCTACAGCGAGAGCGATGATATTTTTTCCTATCAATTGTCAAGTCAAAGTCCTTCTCATGCCAGAATCTGGTCTTTCCAGGCAGTCTCCCAGTTAGTCCCAGGACTAACCAGCTCTTTAAGGCATATGGGTGTGGCACTGATCTCCGTTTCGATAGCCCTTAGTCTCTCGTGTATACAGCTAGGGTTACAGTGGGGGGCGTGTCCTCTGGTAACCACGAGGGTTTGACTTCCCCATTCACATCTGTATTGCAGCGTGCCTTGCCAGATGGTAGTAGGTACCATTTTTATGATGGTCTTTGGTATGACCCAATCACAAGTAGAACTCGTGATCTCCCGATCAAGAGGTGGACACACTAACCACTAGACCAGCACGTGGTTATAAATTGTCACTCGTTTGTAATTAGATGGTGCCAGGCCTAAGTGTGTTCATGGCCCTCTTTTACCATCCCTGAAAACTGGACACTATGCTTCACTCACTACGTTCATTGTATGGCTCCAACAGTCCCTTTTTTTTTTTTTTTGTATTGCCACTATAATTTGTGTACTAATATCTGATCCTGATCCAATACTGAGGTCCTCGCAGTTACCGGTTCAGACTGACTGACTGTTAGCTTCTGCAAGCAATTTAACATCAAAACATTACAGGAATGATAGAGAGCTGCTTTAAGATTTTGTGCTCAGGATCTGTGCTGTCTCATTCCATGTCCCATGTGTTCATAACATAAAATACGTTCATAAGTGAATCGGACTGGAAAATAATTCAAATCCAGTCTTATACCTTTCCTGTGTTGGCATCCTTAGTATGCATTAGGTATATGGATACACGGGGCAGCATGATGGTGCAGTGCTTAACACTGTCGCCTCACAGCAAGATGATTCTGGGTTTGAACCTCACGGCCGATGAGGGGCCTTTCTGTGTGGAGTTTGCATGTTCTCCCTGTGGGTTTCATCAGGGTGCTCCGGTTTCCTCTCACTTGTCCAAAAACACGCAGTTAGGCTAATTGGCTACTCTAAACCGTCCATGACCAAAAGCATTGCAGCAGAGGAGCGGCTAACTGGCTGGACTTACTTGGCCAAGAAACCCGAGGAAAAGGGACACAACCTAGAACACACTGGATGGGTGAAGAAGAAGAAAATATGAATATATTACTCAGATTGGACAGGTAATGAATATAAATAAAAATAGGAGGTGCACTACTTCTTTTTTTTTTTTTTCTTTTAGAAAACTTGCCTGAAAGGTTCTCTGGGCACCTGAGATTAGATGCGTGCACCAAGATTAAAAATATCATCTCGCACGTATCTCTAGTTGAGACCTGTTATGAACTGGAGTGATGTAGCTGAGGTTGAGGAACTGTCAGAGCCAGAATTCGCACACTGTGCTGACAGTGTTGGTGTTTCTGACTCTGGGATTTTTCCATTGTTTCTGGTTTCTTTTTTCTTTCTTTCTTTTTTTTTTTTAATCTTCTGGTTTAGGCCACGCCCACTTAAGGATTAAATCAGATCGAGCTATTTGATTCACTCAACAGATCCAGATCCAGAGACTGGCATTGCATTACACACCTAGTATGTGTCCCTAGACTACAGATTCATATTCTGACGGACTGTTAAGGTTTTTGAAATGAAATGGGTCTTTATTTATTTATTTTTCCAGAGATGCCTGAAACTGGAAGGTAGTCACTCCAGAAGATGGATGGCTTCCCTGGAGGAAACGCATCAGGTTCATGCATTATGTCATAAAAGGCGAGCAGGATGGAGAAGTCCGAGGGAGAGAGCGCAGGTTTGAGGGCGGTGCCAGCGAAGGCTCGGCATCTGATTGGCTGCTGCGTACTCCTACTCTTGGCATTGATGCTTGTCTCCATCGCGACCACAAGCACACCTGTGTCAGGTATGTCTCTTATTCAGGTAGTCATATATATATATATATATATATATATATATATATATATATATATATATATATATATATATATATATATAATTTTTTTTTCACACATTTGTCCATTACTTTGAAAACCCCTGGGCTACATTCCATACTGTAGTGCACTACATTATTAAATAGTAAAAACAAATAATGTCAAAGTACAGCAAAAACCATACACCGAATTCAGTTGCCTGTGGCAATGTCATGGTTTGATATTTTGCTAAAATGGTAGACCTTTTGCTGAAATTTGTATTTATGTACACTTCTGTCCCTGAAGCATGAACTGGGTCAGACTGTGTGTGTGTGTGTGTGTGTGTGTGTGTGTGTGTGTGTGTGTGTGTGTGTGTGTGTCTGTCTGCAGGCCCTCAGTGTCAAATCAGGATTCCAAGAAACAACAACAAAAAAAAATCAATTTTTTTTGTATGTTTCTGATTTAAAGATGGTTCATTCCAGGCACCTGGTTATTCCTCACTGTGTGAAAGACACAAGACGGACTCGAGTCTGGGGGGAAAAAGGAGCCAAATGGTGTTTGGGAGTGTATGTGTGTGTCTGACGAGAAATTCAGAAAGAGTTTAAAAAAAAAAAAGTCAGTATTGATGACGTAATGAAGGGCAAGCAAGTCTGAGCTTGTGGTTTGATGTCTGGTCCTCCTACTCCGGTTATAAATAAGCATCATGAAGTGCTGGAGTCTATGAACGGGGTTTTTTTTGGAGGGGTAAGGAGAGCATGAGACTGCCTAGAGCGAACACACACACACACACACACACACACACACACACACACACACAGACAGACAGACAGAGAGAGAGTTCTAAAGATGGTTGAGGAGAGTGAGAATAAAAGAGGTGCCTGGAATGGTGAGAGCTTTAGACCTGTGGCTGTGTGAGAAGTCGGAATGGAAAATAGGTATATATATATATATATATATATATATATATATATATATATATATATATATATATACACACACACACAGTGGTGCTTGAAAGTTTGTGAACCCTTTAGAATTTTCTATATTTCTGCACAAATATGACCTAAAACATCATCAGATTTTCACCCAAGTCCTAAAAGTAGATAAAGAGAACCCAGTTAAACAAATGAGACAAAAATATTATACTTGGTCATTTATTTATTGAAGAAAATGATCCAATATTACAGATCTGTGAGTGTCAAAAGTATGTGAACCTCTAGGATTAGCAGTTAATTTGAAGGTGAAATTAGAGTCGGGTGTTTTCAATCAATGGGATGACAATCAGGTACGAGTGGGCACCCTGTTTTATTTAAAGAACAGGGATCTATCAAAGTCTGATCTTCACAACACATGTTTGTGGAAGTGTATCATGGCACAAACAAAGGAGATTTCTGAGGACCTCAGAAAAAGCGTTGTGTGATGCTCATCAGGCTGGAAAAGGTTACAAAACCATCTCTAAAGAGTTTGGACTCCACCAATCCACAGTCAGACAGATTGTGTACAAATGGAGGAAATTCAAGACCATTGTTACCCTCCCCAGGAGTGGTCGACCAACAAAGATGACTCCAAGAGCAAGGCGTGTAATAGTCGGCAAGGTCACAAAGGACCCCAGGGTAACTTCTAAGCAACTGAAGGCCTCTCTCACATTGGCTAATGTTAATGTTCATGAGTCCACCATCAGGAGAACACTGAACAACAATGGTGTGCATTGCAGGACTGCAAGGAGAAAGCCACTGCTCTCCAAAAAGAACATTGTTGCTCGTCTGCAGTTTGCTAAAGATCATGTGGACAAGCCAGAAGGCTATTGGAAAAATGTTTTGTGGACGGATGAGATCAAAATAGAACTTTTTGGTTTAAATGAGAAGCGTTATGTTTGGAGAAAGGAAAACACTGCATTCCAACATAAGAACCTTATCCCATCTGTGAAACATGGTGGTGGTAGTATCATGGTTTGGGTCTGTTTTGCTGCATCTGGGCCAGGACGGCTTGCCATCATTGATGGAACAATGAATTCTGAATTATACCAGCAAATTCTAAAGGAAAATATCAAGACATCTGTCCATGAACTGAATCTCAAGAGAAGGTGGGTCATGCAGCAAGACAACGACCCTAAGCGCACAAGTCGTTCTACCAAAGAATGGTTAAAGAAGAATAAAGTTAATGTTTTGGAATGGCCAAGTCAAAGTCCTGACCTTAATCCAATCTAAATGTTGTGGAAGGACCTGAAGCGAGCAGTTCATGTGAGGAAACCCACCAACATCCCAGAGTTGAAGCTGTTCTGTATGGAGGAACGGGCTAAAATTCCTCCAAGCCGGTGTGCAGGACTGATCAACAGTTACCAGAAACGTTTAGTTGCAGTTATTGCTGCACAAGGGGGTCACACCAGATACTGAAAGCAAAGGTTCACATACTTTTGCCACTCACAGATATGCAATATTGGATAATTTTACTTAATAAATAAATGACCAAGTATAATATTTTTGTCTCATTTTTATGACTGGGTTCTCTTCACCTACTTTTAGGACTTGTGTGAAAATCTGATGATGCTTTAGGTTATATTTATGCAGAAATATAGAAAATTCTAAAGGGTTCACAAACTTTCAAGCACCACTGTATATAAAAAATAGTGTATGTCAAAAAAATTTGATATTATTTGAGATGCAAATATCCCAGAAACTACATAGTCTAGGCAAATGAAACTGAACAGGCTTAATGTTGAGTGATACAAGATTTATTTCTCAAAATTTGAATGAGAAATTCAAAGGTATGTGGATATCTTGAATGATTTCACAAATTTTCGTCTTGTTCGACTGTGTTGGAGCATACTCTTGCACACACAATGCCTTTTCTTTTCCAGTCAATGGCATTTCTATACCTAAAAAGATGAAGGCAAAAAAAACATTAAACATAAAATTTTGATGATGTTTCCACATAAGCTGTTAAAATTTGAAGTCAATTTAACGAGATTTGACAGTTATTAGATTGTGAAATTATATCATTTTTGAAACACCCTGTGTGTGTGTGTGTGTGTGTGTGTGTGTGTGTGTGTGTACAAACAAAATATATACACACAGTGGTATGCAAAAGTTTGGGCACCCCTGGTCAAAATTGCTGTTACTATGAACAGTTAAGCAAGTTGAAGATGAAATGATCTCCAAAAGGCATAAAGTTAAAGATGACTCATTCTCTTTATATTTTAAGCTAAAACAATTTTTATTTTCATCTTTTATATTTTCAAAATGACAAAAAAGGAAAAGGGCACGAAGCAAAAGTTTGGGCACCCTGCATGGTTAGTACCTAGTAACACCCCCTTTGGCAAGTATCACAACTTGTAAACACTTTTTGTAGCCAGCTAATTATCTTTCAGTTCTTACCTGGGGGATTTTCACACATTTGTCGTTGCAAAAGGCTTCCAGTTCTACAAGTTTCTTGGGCTGTCTTGCATGCACTGCTCTTCTGAGATCTATCCACAGATTTTCAATGGTGTTTAGGTCAGGGGACTGTGAGGGCCCGGGCAAAACCTTCAGCTTGTGCCTCTTGAGGTATTCCATTGGAGATTTATTTTGAGGTGTGTTTTGGATCATTGTCTTATTGTAGGACCCATCCTCTTTTTAACTTCAACTTTTTTACAGATGGTGTGATGTTTGCTTCCAGAATTTGCTGGTATTTATTCGAATCCATGCTTCCCTCGACCAATGAAATGTGCCCTGTGCCACTGGCTGCAACACATCCCAAAGCATGATCGATCCACACCCATGCTTCAGAGTTGGAGAGGTGTTCTTTTCCTGGAATTTGGCACCCTTTTTTCTCCAAACATACCTTTGCACATTGTGGCCAAAAAGTTCTATTTTGATTTCATCAGTCCACAGGACTTGTTTCCAAAATGCATCAGGCTTATTTAGATGTTCATTTGCAAACTTCAGACGCTGAATTTTGTGGCTCGGATGCAGGAAAGGTTTTCTTCTGATGACTCTCCCATGAAGGTCATATTTATTCAGGTGTCGCTGCATAGTAGAACAGTGCACCACCACTCCAGGGTCTGCTAAATCTTTCTGAAGGTCTTTTGCAGTCAAACAGGGGTTTTTATTTGCCTTTCTAGCAATCCAACGAGCAGTTCTTTCAGAAAGTTTTCTTCATCTTCCAGACCCCACCTTGATCTCCACTGTTTCTGTTAACTGCCATTTCTTAATAACATTACAATCTGAGGAAACGGCTACCTGAAAACACTTTGCTATGTTCTTGTAGCCTTCTCCTGCTTTGTGAGCGTCAATTATTTTATTATTCAGAATGCGAGGGAGTTGCTTAGAGGAGCCCATGGCTGTTGATTTTAGGGGCAAGTTTGAGGAGTCAGAGAATTTATACAGCTTTGAAATCTGCATCATCTGACCTTTCCTAACGAAGAATTTGAACAAGCCACAGCTCAATAAGCTAATTAAGGTCTGGAACCTTGGTAAAAGTTACCCGAGAACTCAAATGTATTGGGGTGCCCAAACTTTCGCATGATGTTCCTTTTTTTTCACTCTCCAATTGTACAAAACAAAAATAATGCATAAATATTGCAGAAAATGCTGAAAAGAAATGTCGTCTTTACCTTTATGCCTTTTGGTGATCAGTTCATCTCCTGCTCACTTAACTATTCACAGTAACAGACATTTTCAGTAAGGGTGCCCAAACTTTTGCATGCCACTGTGTATACACACACACACACACACACACACACACACACACACACACACACACACACAGAGTAATGTGCAAAAGTCTTAGACACATGTAAAGAAATGCTGTAGACTCAAAACGGCTTAAAAAATAATGAAGTGTTTCAACATAAAAAAAAAAACACTATAAACAACAGTAAGCCATAATAAATGAAACAAAGTCCATATTGGATTCTTCTCATCCACCCAAATCTCCGTTCCTTTGAAACAGTCGAGCTGAGAGTCATAGGAAATCAGTCTTTCCTCCTCAGTCACGCAAAATAAAAGAATCAAGCATTTAGAGATTTTTAACTACATTTCTCAGAATGCACTGCAACCAGGAAACATGGGATTCCTGTTTCAGGAATTTTTTTTTTCTTGTAAATTTAAGACTTTAATTTCAGAAATTCTGAGTTTTTTCTCAGAATATTATCCACTCACTCAGCTCTGTATTTTTTTTTTAAACCTACAATGACCCTAATATACCGTCATATAAAAGTGTTATACCTTTATTTTATTCGTAAAAAAAATGCAGGCGGCACGGTGGTGTAGTGGTTAGCGCTGTCGCCTCACAGCAAGAAGGTCCGGGTTCGAGCCCCGTGGCCAGCGAGGGCCTTTCTGTGTGGAGTTTGCACGTTCTCCCCGTGGCCGCGTGGGTTTCCTCTGGGTACTCCGGTTTCCCCCACAGTCCAAAGACATGCAGGTTAGGTTAACTGGTGACTCTAAATTGACCGTAGGTGTGAATGTGAGTGTGAATGGTTGTCTGTGTCTATGTGTCAGCCCTGTGATGACCTGGCGACTTGTCCAGGGTGTACCCCGCCTTTCGCCCGTAGTCAGCTGGGATAGGCTCCAGCTCGCCTGCGACCCTGTAGAAGGATAAAGCGGCTAGAGATAATGAGATGAGAAAAAAATGCAATCGTGGGCAAATTTCAAAACACTTTGCTTCGCATAGGGCCACACCACACTCCAAAATAATTTATTCTTTTCCAATAATAGCACACCCCCAAGTGTTTTTATTCCTTATATATACAGTTATGTATTGTCACAGGCCTGGTGTTTATAAAGTATATTGTCATATTGAATCCTTTAAAAAATTAATAGTTTTCTAATAGTATTGTAGGATTTATCAACATTATCAAAATAATTTTCTTTCCTTATTGTTAATTTCTTTTTCAATTCATATCTCTCTCTCTCTCTCTCTCTCACACACACACACACACACACACACACACACACACACACACACACACACACACACGTTTGTCTCACTATCCTTGTGAGGACCTTCCACTGACATAATTATTATTACAGTTAATTAAAGGAGAACTGAAGGCAAATTTTTTAAAAATCAAAATTCTATTTATCTCATTTTATTAAATATCGGAACGCATTTTTGATCGCTATTTTGTCACTGCTATAGCAAGTTCTGAGTGTTTGAAATATGCTCTGTAATATATCAGTCCATATGTCAAAGCAATGGCTGTAAACGAGATTCGTTGAGACCTGCGCGAGACGTCGTAGGACGGAAGTAAAACGTACAGCGGAAATCAAAGTGACCAACATCTGCCAACGTTGTCAAAAGAAACGCGCGCCCTCTTTTGAATGCTGATGTAATCAAGCCGAAAGTCTTGTTTGTTTTGATAGCAATCAGGAAAGTTTGAAAAAAGTAGGCAGTAATCGTCATTTAAACTCATTTTTGTGCAATATTTCGTTTGGAAAACAGTTTTCAAAATGGCGGCACTGACACCTGGCTGACGCTTCACGTTTCGAAGTCTCGCACAAGTCTCGTGAAGATCGCGCGGATAAGCGACGCCTGCCGTGGACCAAACGAACTCAATTCAACACGGCTAAAAACCGAACAGGCCGATAAGTATAATATTTAATTGCAATTAGTTACTAATACGAATCACGATATAAGGTTACTAAAACCGAAAACGTAAATGAATAACACGTTAATTAAGAAATAAAGCGAGTTTAAAATTGACTTCAGTTCTCCTTTAATGCTGTGCCTGCACATAAACCTAACCTTTACCTCAGTCATGAAAAATAAACTTTTTGGCTCATTTATTTATTTACTTACTCATCTCATCTCATTATCTCTAGCCGCTTTATCCTGTTCTACAGGGTCGCAGGCGAGCTGGAGCCTATCCCAGCTGACTACGGGCGAAAGGCGGGGTACACCCTGGACAAGTCGCCAGGTCATCACAGGGCTATTTACTTACTTATTAAAAAAAAAAAACCTCACAACAACAGCAATTTCCCTGTGGGGACCATCCAAATGTTCACGCAAGTGTGAAAATGTCAGATTTTACCATTCTTGTGGGGACACTTTGTCCTCAGTAGTATATAAACACCACACACACACACACACGCACGCATACAGAGACTGTATTCATATGAGATGAGTTTGTGAGGTTGTATTTGTGGTCCCGTGCTCTGCTTTACCCATGCTGTGGATTTCTGCCCTGTAGTGCTCCAAGCCGGCTAGTGATGCTTGATGCTTGTATGGATGACTTGAAGAAACAGTATGACTAGCTAATTAGATGAGTCTCTCTCTCTTTCTGAAAGCTGCCATTGATCAGATTTATCAAAGCAATTGGACGACAGACAGTAAGGATGCCATTATGTGGTGCTATTCTTAGAGTCTCTTCTGGAGGTTTTCTCTCTACACCTGTGTGTGTGTGTGTGTGTGTGTGTGTGTGTGTGTGTGTGAGATCTGAATCTGCCAGAGTGAGAAATGCTGTGAGCTTGGTCTACTGTGTCTCTGGAATACTGATGAAGCAGTCGACACGTGATGCATTACTGCAACACGTACACACATACGCACTTGTGCATGCGCGCACACACACGGTATTGCCATGGAAACCACGACACAAAGCTGTCTCAGATTTTGATTCCTCAGTTCATTATGGGGTGTGTGTGTAGTACTATTCTCCATAAGGAATGTTCAGATAGTTAAGTAAGACGGATGCTAATTACCGGAGTTATTCCATGCTGTGCTGGAGACGTTCTCATTCGTTCTTATCTGCTTCACTCACACTTGATTATGATTGTTATGATCATTATGATTTGTTTCACTGTTCAAACCAGACCACATATTTTGACTCTTTGTTTTTGAATGTGACCTAAATCTGGCACTAGTCTCAACAAATCATGCTCTTGAATTCAGTCTGCAGAAGGGAATGTTGAATTGAGGTTTTTTTTTTTTTTTTTGGAGCAGCTTTTCAGAAATCCAGATGGAGATTTAATAAGACTCCCTGAGACAACATGAGGATGAAACCTGGAGGGGAACCAGGCTCAGAAGGGAATCAGGCTAATTGAAATGCCTTGTAAATTTCTGACTAAAAGTCAGATCTTGTCCTTGGTGTGTATGCTTAGAGCAGTAGGTGTCATGATTCAGAAAAACAGTTGTGCACGCAACAGCTCTGAGCAGTAGATAAACAAACTGTAGTGTTCCATTTAACCAAGCATATCAAATGAAATGTTTTCTTTTACGAAAGTCATAAAGTGTCATAAAACCTCTTTCGAACCCTGTTGAATAGCTAATGGACAGTTACAGTACGTTGGCTTAAGGCCCCGGTCCCACAACACCGATAACTAATAACTAAACCTATAACTACAACTCTGACAGTCCCTCTGCCTGAATTTAGTTCCAGCCTGGAGCAGAAACACCACAACTATAATCCCGACTATAATATCGCTTGGTCCTGACACTCAGGGAAATAAACACATGCAACTTAGGAATAGTCATGGAAGTTTTTTCCAAGAAGTAGGATTACATTATTCCGGGTCGTACTGTACAGCTTGGACTTCAAAACAACCCATGTACACACTCCAGTGGTTGATATACACTACCGTTCAAAAGTTTGGGGTCACCCAGACAATTTTGTGTTTTCCATGAAAAGTCACACTTTTATTTACCACCATAAGTTGTAAAATGAATCGAAAATATAGTTGAGACATTTTTCTGGCCATTTTGAGCATTTAATCGACCCCACAAATGTGATGCTCCAGAAACTCAATCTGCTCAAAGGAAGGTCAGTTTTATAGCTTCTCTAAAGAGCTCAACTGTTTTCAGCTGTGCTAACATGATTGTACAAGGGTTTTCTAATCATCCATTAGCCTTCTGAGGCAATGAGCAAACACATTGTACCATTAGAACACTGGAGTGAGAGTTGCTGGAAATGGGCCTCTATACACCTATTGCACCAAAAACCAGACATTTGCAGCTAGAATAGTCATTTACCACATTAGCAATGTATAGAGTGGATTTCTGTTTAGTTTAAAGTGATCTTCATTGAAAAGAACAGTGCTTTTCTTTCAAAAATAAGCACATTTCAAAGTGACCCCAAACTTTTGAACGGTAGTGTAATACAGATAGGTTACGGACTACGGAAATGTAATAAAAAATGATACAAAATACAGAGTGGTTATGGATTTTAATACGGATGCATCACAGATGCTGATAATTTACGGATTGGTCATGGACGTGTCGGTATATTACAGATTGGTTACGGATTTCATACGGATGATGCATCACGGATAAAAAAAAATTAAGAAGTCTAAAACAAATGTTTGGACTGCCGAAGTTCATGATTAAAATATCTTACCTGCGTTTATATGTTTACTTTATTGTTAATTTACTGTTGATATTTCATTGAAAATCACAGATCCGTGAATAAAAGATCCGTGCTTTGTATTATATTTTTTATTTTCCATGAATCCGTATTCCGTGACTTCATAATGCAACCAAGATGTAAAAAAAGAAGAAGAAGCCTTTATTTGTCACATGCACACTCGAGCACAGTGAAATTCATCCTCTGCATTTAACCCATCTGAAGCAGTGAAAACACACGCGCACGCGCACACACCCAAAGCAGTGGTCAGCCATACTACAGCGCCCGGGGAGTAGTTAGGAGTTAGGTACCTTGCTCAACAGCACTTCAGCCCAATGCCGCCCCATGTTAACCTAACTACATGTCGTTGAACTGTGGAGGAAACCAGAACACCCAGAGGAAACCCAAGCAGACACGGGGAGAACATGCAAATTCAAAAAAGACGCCCAGGGAAAAATAGCACATGCTCAGACAATGTCACAGGGAAACAATTACCTGATTGGTCGGATGTTTTATCGGATTAGGTCCAGGCCTGGAAAAATTGCTCCAGAATCGATCTCACTGATGCAGATAAACCCAGGCCTTGGCTATAGAGATCATTATCGGTCTGGTGTGAGCACCAACCACATAAACTGCAGGGGACTGATTTATTTATAGTTCTAAGTATTGTGGGACCGGGCCTTAAATTGTTGCATTTTTAATTTTAAGATCGATTCTTTAAAATGAACTGGCTCACACATAGACTCTCTAAAGGAGAACTGAAGTCATTTTTAAACTTGCTTTATTTCTTAATTAACATGTTATTCAATTACATTTTCGGTTTTAGTAACTTTATATCGTGACTTGTATTGGCGACTAATTGCAATTAAATATGATACTTATTGGCCTATTCGGTTTTTAGCCGTGTTGAATTTAGTTCGTTTGGTCCACGGCAGGTGTCGCTTATCCGCGCGATCTTCACGAGACTTGTGCGAGACTTCGAAACGTGAAGTGTCAGCCAGGTGTCAGTGCCGCCATTTTGAAAACTGTTTTCCAAACAAAGTATTGCACAAAAACGAGTTTAAATGACGATTACTGCCGACGTTTTTCAAACTTTCCTTATTGCTATCAAAACAAACAAAACTTCTGGCTTGATCACATCAGCATTCAAAAGAGGCCGCGCGTGCCTTTTGACAACGTTGGCAGATGTTGGTCACTTTGATTTCTGCTGTACATTTTACTTCCGTCCTACGATGTCTCGCACAGGTCTCAATGAATCTCGTTTACGGCCATTGCTTTGACATATGGACTGATATATTACAGAGCATATTTCAAACACTCAGAACTTGCTATAGCAGTGACAAAATGGCGATCAAAAATGCATTCTTATATTTAATAAAATGAGAAATAGAATTTTGATAATAAAAAAATTTGCCTTCAGTTCTCTGTTACGGGGATTCCAGCCATCATGGTTTCAATAAATTGTGGATATTCAACTCGAACCCTGGAGGAAACTGAAGAATAATTTGAAGTGCAAGCAACCCAAGATCCTTTATATCTTTTGAAAAGCTTCTTCATTTAGAAATAATTCCACAACTATAAGAAATATGTTAGGAAATTCACTAGATAGTAAAGTTTTTGTTCTAGTTGTTGATTGAGTGACAAATTAAAATTCTGGTGGCTGTTGTTCACCGTCCTGTGAATTTAAAAAAAAAAAAAAATCCATATCCATAACCTGCTTATCCTGAACACATGGGCTTGTGATTTTTCTATCACTTTCTTTAGACCTTTGAGAAAGGAATGGAGTAACAGGACCTTTCTCCACAGTGAAGCTCTGAAGCAGCGAGATTTTGCATGTTGTTTATGGACACTATTAAATACTGAAGTTCGGCTGCGTTCACACAGCAGGCAAAAGTGGCTCAAATCTGATCTTTTTCTTCAAATTGGACACAGATTTGTTACTTGCATGGCTGTGGAAGAGCAAAAAAAACCCCAGTGAATCTGACATTTGGTCACTTTGGCTGCATTCATGTTACAAGTCTTATTATTAGCTTATATGGCCTATAAGGCTGATGAGCTGTTGCCGTGGCGTCCGTCCATCATCTGTCTGTCGTCCGCAATTCAGTTAAATCGTATCCGTCAGTTCTCTATGGGTTTCTGTTCTGATTGTTTTGTTTGAAAGAACTCGTCACTCTGCACAAAACTTGGTCATTGTTTTGTCAAATGTTTTGCTTATGAGTAGGTAATTAAGCCAAATTAATGAATTTTCCCGGTCTCTCACGAAAATTGTATCTCCTCTCTCAGTTCTCATCCGATTCCAGTTCTGATCGATGTTTTGGGTTGATCTTCCCTCGACGAACAAAACTTGGTTGTTTGTTTATTGATTTTCCTGTTGTAAACAATTTGTTTATCTCCTCCAACAGATTTCAGTTTTGATTGTTTTGTTTGAAAGAACTGGTCCTTCTGTACAACACTTGGTCATTGTATTTCAAATTTTGCTAACAAACTGCTAATTAGGTCCATCGACAATGCGGGCGGCACGGTGGTGTAGTGGTTAGCGCTGTCGCCTCACAGCAAGAAGGTCCTGGGTTCGAGCCCCGGGGCCGGCGAGGGCCTTTCTGTGTGGAGTTTGCATGTTCTCCCCGTGTCCGCGTGGGTTTCCTCCGGGTGCTCCGGTTTCCCCCACAGTCCAAAGACATGCAGGTTAGGTTAACTGGTGACTCTAATTTGACCGTAGGTGTGAGTGTGAATGGTTGTCTGTGTCTGTGTGTCAGCCCTGTGATGACCTGGCGACTTGTCCAGGGTGTACCCCGCCTTTTGCCTGTAGTCAGCTGGGATAGGCTCCAGCTTGCCTGCGACCCTGTAGAAGGATAAAGCGGCTAGAGATAATGAGATGAGATGAAACTGCTAATTAGGTCACCTTAACGAATTTTGAGACTTCTTATTATTAGAATTGTATCTCCTCTCTCAGTTCTCACCCGATTCCAGTTGGAGTTGAGCTCCTTGCGAGCCAACGGCCAACATGCAATGGCGGTTCTGACAGCCAATTCGACTTCAGTTCCGTCAACAAGCAACGAGCTGCTCTGCGACCATCTCAGCGACGCTGTGTTGTCGATCAACAGGGGACCTCGCCAAGGGACGCTGCCCATGCGCCAAGCAGCGTCGTCATCATAGGTGCAGCTCCAGTTTTAATGGAATAGAGAACTTAATCTGTGGTTTTTACCCGTTTGCGGGTTATGGCGTGTGAGAGAGTTCCCTCGGGGAAGAAAACTTGGTCGTTTGTTTGTTGACTTTCCTGTTGTAAACAATTTGTTTACAAATTTGTTTATTTTCAGTTAAATTGTGTCTCCTCCCTCCCTCAGTTCTCAGTGGATTTCAGTTCTGATTGTTTTATCTGAAAAAACTAGACCTTCTGCACAAAACTTGGTCATTGTATTGTTGATGTTTTGCAAACAAATTAGTAATTAGGCCGACTTGACACATTTTCTTCTGACTAGAATTGTATCTCCTCTCTCATTTGTCATGCAAATTCAGTTCTGATCAATGTTTTGGGTCGAGACCCTTGGCAAATAAAATTTAATCCTTTTGTTGATTTTCCTGTTGTATACAATTTGTTGTGGAGGTTGGTCTCCTCTCATGTTGTCACATTTCAGTTCTGGTTGATGTTTTGGTAGTCATGGTTGTTTTGATGGCAGGCCAGATGAGCAACTATTTCCTTGACGTTCTGGTCCGATTCCGATTTTTTGCTCAAATTGGATTTGCCTATTTTAACGGTTCACATTCATATTTAGAAGTGACCTGTATCTAACTGTAATGTGAACGCGTTTGTCCTCTGAAAGAGCACATGTGCATGTTAATACATTTCTACGTGATTCATCTGTCACCGCCAACAAAAAAGTCATATTTATGGATGACTCATGGTATTAAAATGGACTAATTATACGCACTAGTAGCTAATATATGCATCGCGTTTTGTTCTGGAGGACAGCAAACAGTTCGTCAGCCGTGCATGATCAAGCTCTCGCTGTTTTCGCAGCTATTGTAGATCCCCTCCATTGTTGTTTTGCTGTGCTCAAGTCTGATTTGAAAAGATTTGTGTCCACACAGCCCAGAAAACATCAGATCTGTGTCACATTAAGGCAAAAAAAATCAGATTTGAGTCACTTCAGCTGGGTAATGTGAACATAGCCTTTGAATAAATCTAGGTTACACATGACACATGAAAAGATTAGACCCGTAGATCGGATCTGATCTGTTGTCAAATTACTAATGTGAACTGTTAATGTAAAGCCAAGAATCTGGGGGTGTTGTTTTTTTGATGTTTTTTTTTAAACCCCATATCACCAGTGACGTTTTCATGCACATATTTTTTTCATTCAGAATGAATTCATTCCAATCAATGATTCTGAACATCCCGTTTGCATTAAAGTGATCAGATAGATCTACATCTTTGTGTTCCAAGAGTACAGTTGGAATAGAAATTCTAACATGCACACAATCCCGCACAGCTGGCTTACTCTATTATGTAAAAATGGACGTTGTGCCACCACGTTTTTCCTGTCTATAAAACGTCATTACAGGTCCAGAAGGTCATCGAGGGTTGACGTTGTGTTTACACTGCTAATACTTTCCTATCAAACGGTTTATCACAGGTCTACACCATCTCTTTCAATCCAATTAAATTCCCAATCGGAATGGAGTATTTCATTGCGATTGCTGTTTACGTCAAGAAATTTGATTCTGACGGAGTTTGAAGTGGATTATTAGGGTCCGTGTAAACGTAGCTGTTGTGATCATTTCAGATTCAGCAGTACATCGACAATGCGGGCGGCACGGTGGTGTAGTGATTAGCGCTGTCGCCTCACAGCAAGAAGGTTCTGGGTTCGAGCCCAGCGGCCGATGGGAGCCTTTCTGTGTGGAGTTTGCATGTTCTCCCCATGTCTGCGTGGGTTTCCACCGGGTGCTCCGGTTTCCCCCACAGTCCAAAGACATGTAGGTTAGGTTAATTGGTGGCTCTAAATTGACCGTAGGTGTGAGTGTGAATGGTTGTTTGTCTCTGTGTGTCAGCCTTGCGATGATCTGGCAACTTGTCCAGGGTGTACCCTGCCTCTCACCCATAGTCAGCTGGAATAGGCTCCAGCTTGCCCATGACTCTGCACAGGATAAACGGCTACAGGTAATGGATGGATGGATCAATAATGAATTATTTCTTTTAAAAAATATCGGACAACCTATAGCATAGTTGCAAAAAGAGTGAACAGGTTTCACTATTAAGAGCACTCCTTTGTCAGTTTTGCCATTTTGTGGTCATGTTTGAAATCATACTGGAGAATATTCAGTGCAGTGCATAGGATTGGTGGAAGCCATGGCCTAATGGTTAGAGAAGCCACTTTGGAACCAAAAGGTCACTGGTTTGATTCCCTGGACCAGCAGGAATGGCTGAAGTGCCCTTGAGCAAGGCACCTAACCCCCAACTGCTCCTTCAGATTCAGCAGTACATCAACAATGGGGGACAGCACGGTGGTTAGCACTCTCACCTCACAGCAAAAAGGTTCTGAATTCGAGCCCAGTGGCCAACGGGGGCCTTTCTGTGTAGAGTTTGCATGTTCTCCCCGTGTCTGTGTGGGTTTCCTCCGGGTGCTCCAGTTTCCCCAACAGTCCAAAGACATGCAGGTTAGGCTAATTGGTGGCTAATTGAAATCATACTTGAGAATATTCAATGCAGTGCATAGGATTGGTGGAAGCCGTGACCTAATGGTTAGGGTAGTATCTCACTGGGCTGCAACAGCCTGCGACTAGTTGGAGACACGACAATTGCGATAAAATATGCAAATTAGTGACAATTTTCACTTGGAATCACACTGAATTGATATTAGCATATTTTATCGCAATTGTTGTGTCTCCAACTAGTCGCAGGCTGTCGCAGCCCAGTGAGATACACTCGCACTTCCTGTCTCACGGAAACTGACTTGAGACAGGTTCGTGACAGCTTTGTGACACCAGCGACACATTTGCGGCTATTTTGAGAGAACTTTTGTCGCATGTATTTTTTGAACATGTTCAAAATTTCAGCAATGAAAGAGCGACACTTTGCGACTTGAAACTCTCTTGCGAATGACGTTTGCAATTTGTCGCAAGCTGTCGCAGCCCAGTGAGATACAGGCTTTAGAGAAGCAACTTTGAGACCAAAAGGTCACTGGTTTGATTCCCTGGACCAGCAGGAATGGCTGAAGTGCCCTTGAACAACGCACCTAACCCACAACTGCTCCTTCAGATTCAGCTGTACATCAACAATGGGGGCAGCAACTTTGGGACCAAAAGGTCACTGGTTTGAGTCCTCGACCAGCAGGAATGCATGTTGTATGTCGCTCTGGATAAGAGCGTCTGCTAAATGCTGCTAATGTAATGATTAACCCCAAAATTATGTAAAATACCCATATGAAACCTTTTCTATATCGCTGTGTGTATGGAATACGGAGAAGGATATATTTAGACACAGGGTTTGTCTTTTTTTTAATTAATTAATTAGTTAGTTAGTTATGTAGTTAATCAATTAATCAATGAATTGATTTAGTTAATTTAGAATAGATTTTATTTGGTTTATTGTATATTGCTGCTGATACAAACATGGAAAGCTAATCCACTTTGGCATAACTACCTGCCTTGGATATAATATCTGTCTAAAGACTTTCTGACAATCCAGAGAAGACAGATGAGTTTGAGGCTGGCTGGCCGTCCCTCCTGTCTGAAGATGGAATCAGAATGACACACTGGCCCACAAACCATGCACAGAGCTGCCAGCTTCCTACATGCTGCCTGTTCCATTTATGCAGCCGTCCAACCCACTGAGCCTCAGACTCAATTACTGCTCTACTCTCAATGCTTCAATATCACATCGAGGAAAAACATGGATGATTAGCCCACTGCTGTTACAGCTGATATACTGTTAGTGTATTCTAGGTGTACAGTAACTCAGAGAGAAACTCTGAGTGCATCTCTCTACTATGCATTAACATTCAGGGCTAGAAGAAATTGACACTGAAGTTATGCAGAAGTGCTGGTCTAGGTTTTAACATAATTATGAATGTCTCAATGAAATTGAATCGAATGCAACTGGACTTGGTTTTAAGTCTTTGAAGATGTTTCACCTCTCATCCAAGAGGCTTCATCAGTTCACTTCATCAGCTTGTCTGACTAGACTGGGTGAGTCTGACCAGCTGGTGTGAGTACCCAGGTATTTAACCTCTGTGGAGTTGTTCTCAAGGCCACTGATGTCATAGTTTCTTTAATGCTCCAGGGTGTGATAGTCTTTGGAGTCAACTTCATTAGTGCTTCATTCTGTTGTAACGACAGTCTTTTGGGGTCATTAGAGTTGCTGGAGTCATATGAGGCCATTTGTGAATAATCGTTGTTCTTGGAGGTTAATGCCGCTTTTCCACTACCAACGCGGCTGAGTTGGGCTGAGCCGTGCCATGCTGAGTTGGGCTGAGTCGAGCTGAGTGGGGCTGTTGGAGTTGCATTTCGACTACAACCGCGTTGAACCGTGCTGGCTGGAAGTGGGTGGACACATTGGGTGGAGTTAGCGAAAGTGGGTGGACGTCACGTGATGTCGTTAGGCGGCGCAAACAGTGACATCAGTGACCTTTTAAGCGGTAGTCTCACGACCCGGATAGTAAACAATAAACATGGAGGACATGGAGTCATTAGTGTTGCTGGTCTTGGTGCTGTGGCTTGTTGTCACCGACAACGCCAACAGATACTGGCAAGAGCGTATAGATGAGGCGAGGCGCATAAGGCTTCAGAAATTCTCGTAATTCGTAATTATTCTTCTTCCGGGTTTACGGTGTTTACAGATCCCAGCGTGCTCGCGGGGCGTGTGTGGGCATGTGAGGACACTCCTCACCAATCAGTGCACAGGGGAGTGTCTCCTCACGCCCCTAACCCCACTCGGCTCGGTTTGGCTCACTTCAGCCCCACTCCAAAACCGTGCGAGTTTTGGGTGCTGAGTAAGGCTGAAGCGAGCCCAGTTGCGCCGCTCTGAGGTAGTCGAAACGCGAGCCGTGTTGGGCTGAAGTGAGCTGAAAAAGGGTAGTGGAAAAGGGCCATTAGGTGTGGAATCTCCTGGGTAGGGATGAAAGGACAGCATTATAAGTGGGGGATAGGTGGTGTCACAGACCTCCTCCTCTGTTGAGGGATGGTTTTTCCAATTTCACATATGCCCCTTTTCCACCAAATCAGTTCCAGGGCTGGTTCAGGGCCAGTGCTTAGTTTGGAACCAGGTTTTCTGTTTCCACTGACAAAGAACTGGCTCTGGAGCCAGAAAAACCAGTTCCAGGCTAGCACCAGCTCTTTTCTGGGCCAGAGGAAAGAACCGCTTACATCAGCGGAGGGGTGGAGTTGTTAAGACAAACAACAAGACCGCGAAAGGACGCCATTTTTAAATAAGCGGCGAGATATCATGGATGCAGTAAAGCAGGAGTCATCCATTATTGTTGTTGTTGCTGCTGCTGCTTCTTCTCTGTGTTATTGTTGCTTCGATGTTCGCACCAAGGTTTATGCAAATGCAGCGACGTAACTGACGTATACAGTGACATAATGACATGGCTCCCCTTAGCACCCCGAGCTATGGAAAAGCAAACTGGTTCTCAGCTGGCTCGCAAGTTGAATGAGTTGTGAACCAGCACCAGCACTGGCCCTGAACCAGCCCTGGAACTGATTTGGTGGAAAAGGGGTAATAGATGGCTTCCTTTACTCCTCTTTCAAACCATCTGTCTTCCTTGTCCAAAATGTGTACATTGCTGTCCTCAAAGGAGTATGCCTTCTCCTTTAGGTGTAGACAGACAGCAGAGTCTTGGCCTGAAGAGTTGGCCCTCCTGTGTTGGGCTGTACATTTGTTTAGTGGTTGGTTGGTTTCACCAATGTACAGGTCTGAGCATTCCTTGCTGCATTGGACAGCATACACCAGATTGCCGGTTGCGTTATTCCTGACTTCAACCTATCCGATTATGAATGAATTACTAGAGTTTCATGGATTGGCTCTGGACTTTATGCTTTTCATTTTTTGTCACAAGGGTAGCATTGCTGTACAGTGGGTAGCAAAAATGCATTGCAGCTCCAGGGTCTGCAGATTGATCCCGTGCTTGGGGGTTACTGTCTGTGTGGAGTTTTGTATGTTCTCACCATATTCACATGGATTCTCCAGTTTCCTCACACCTCTCTTGGAGGCCTCCATTGGAGACCATAACTTGCCCCTAGTTGTCGTCCAGAGTGTATTCTGCCTTGCCCCCAGTGTTCCCAGGATAGGTTAATAATCCACCATGACTGTAACCAAAACACTTAGTAAAAATGAATGAAGGACACAAATCCTTCTATTCCATTTCAGGAACCACTGAACCCTTGAATATCTGATCATTTAATATGTTTCTCAGCAACTGTTTCCTTTCCATTACATGTGGATCTCTGGTGGATCCCACTTAATGCCTTTAAGAGAATAAAACCTTTTATAATACCTTGGTAAAAGGCTAATGAAAAATCTTATTGGCCATAAAAGTGTACTCAAGAACCTCTTTGAAGTAACCCTTAAAGGTTTTATGTAGAACCTACTGGGGGGGGGTATTTCAGAAACTATGCAAAGTATAACCTCTTTAGAAAGCAACAACCCTCTAAAGATCCCATGTGGAATAGTTGGCGTGGATTTGAGCTGTCACGGGTTCCATAAATTATGGGAGGTCAACAAGAATCCTGTAGTTTGTACAACCATCTGAGGTGCAAGTAAGGTGCCCTTACTTAAGAAAGTTCTTCAATTAGAAACTGTTCAAGCTACAAGATTACTCTTAGCTTTACAAGGAGTACTTTAGGAACCAGTGTGGACAGTGACTGTGTGACACATTTAATTGGATTACTTTGGGCATATTGACAAATTCTACTCTGTTTAATTTATGTACCATGCTTGTTTCTTTCTTTGATTTCTCAGAGAAACTCCCATCCAGTCTAACCAAACGGGACTTTGGTTTCTTCCCGACACATGCAGGCTTACAACAAGCTTCATTATCCTTATCGCAATACTCAGAAAACCCCAGACACAAAGTTCATACATCATCAGATGCCAAGCATCCTGCACACCCTGTTCGCCATAGCAATGCATCCAGCATAGCTCCCACCCCATCCCTAGGTGCTGATGGTGGGTCAGGTAACCTAGGTGATAGTGCCCATGGCATTCACCTGCTGCTACGCCCACCGGACCTTCTCACACCAAGTCAGATGCCTCCTCTTCATGGTCACAGCCCACCTACACCAGCTCCTCCTACTTTGCTCACACATGAAGACTTGGACCCTGCTCAGTCTACAGAAGTGGACTGGGGTTCTGGGGATTACCTGGAGACTTTAACCTTCATGGGCTCTGATGGGGAGGACTTTTCTCTGGTCACCACCCTTCCCACACATGGATATGACTTGTATGAATCTGAGGACGACAACGCTGGAGTCCGCTACGACACCGACTTTCCATCCCGGCCCGTTCTAACCCTCTCCTCTAGGCATCTCCTCCCAAGTGTAACTCTTGGATATGGAACTAGCCTAAGGACTGCCCACCCCTTTGATCCCCGCCTCCCCCATGTCCCCAATACTCCCCAGGATGATCTGGATTTTGACTGGGCAGAAATGTACCCTATTGAGCCCACTGAAATGCTGCTTCCTGATATGAACAGTATGGAGTACTACAACACGCTACTGGCCAAAGAGAATGCTAGTGCTGCTCGTAACCAGACACACCTGACTCCCCCTCATATCACTCCTACAGCAACCCACACACAACCTTCAGGTTCCACGCACACACTTGCCCCTTCTCTGGGTGTGGACCCTCGGACAGTAATAGACCAAGTGGATACACCTCATCCCATACCTGGAGTTACCCCCACCCCTCCACAAAAACCAACTATACACAGAATTTCTCCTACAGAGCATCAGCAACCTGCTGAAGTACCTTCTTACCCAGGGAAGGAGTCTCCTTATCCAGCTTTACCAGACACTAAGACAGGTAGTGAGCAACCCTCAGCCCCACCAGTTGTCCCACGGGGTCCAGTCATCCAGGCTGTAACAGTTAAAATCCCTTCTGCTCACAAACCGCAGCCACCTACCAGAGCCACAACTACCACTACAACTACAACAACCACTGTGTCCACCAAACCAATACCCCCTGCTCCTAGAATCCCTCTTTCCATTGCACCCCGGCAATATGTCTGCAACATCACTAAGCAAGACATGTACCTGGTCAGAGTGGGTGAGTCTATATATTTTTTTTTTTGATGCAGAAAGGTACCGTTGTTGTGCCAAAGGTGCATGGTGGTTAAAGATGCTGTCTTTTTCTTTGGCCAGCTTATTAGTTATATACTGTACTATAATTAACAGCAAGCACACAATTACTTTAAGGTTATATGAGGAAACCTGCCTTTCTTGAGATTTCATTAAAATATGGAAATATGTGTCTCTTAAATGTAGAAATGTCTATATTAGCCTATATATCAAAAATTCAATATTTTAGAATATTTGTTTAACACAAACTTTTGTCAGCAGACAGTGAAGCCTGTGTTAAAATCTCCTTTGTAGCCCATGGAAGCACCGCCCATGCAACTCCACTGAAGCATGGTTTCACTGGGATTCTATGGCAGATTAGAGTACATTGGGTTTTAATGGGAGCTTCAGATTAATGCTTATTGGACCACAGGCTTTTAATGCGTCATTTTGGGTCACCCAGCTGCATGGCTTTAGTGGGAGTCAGATTGTGTGTGCAGGTTGGTTTTGCATCAATAAGATATCTGACCATTTATTGAACAATGTGCTCCTTAGTTGTCTTGCCCAGAAGCATGGCTTCTCCATATCATGATTGGGAGACCTCTCAAAGGGGCCGAATCTTGTAACCAAGTACTAATCATTGAACATGACTGACATCCCTAACGTAATGACATAACGGTGCCAGTCAAACTTGTAGAGTGTCCGGTTTTGCAATAGTGATCAGTAACCTAATCGTTAACAGTTTTATGCAACTAGTATAGCTTGATATTGTAATCTTTGTAATTGGTAATTGTTGGAAATTAATTGTAAGTATAAAGTTGTGTTCGATGATTTTGTGTTTTGTTTCAGAATTTTTGGTTTATTTATAGTTCTAGCTACTTTCTTCAGTGAAATTTAGCTAGCTAATTAGCAGCTAAGATGTTTTTTTTTTTAGCATGACATGGCAGACACTGCTAATTTTGTTGACCTGATTAAGTATGCTCATACTTATGAGGTGAGACTGAGACTTAAATAGGACGGCAGACCAATAGATGACGGGAAGTGATCCTCTATGGCTGTCAAATAATTTATGCTTGCACATGCAGCTCATATAAGAGTAGGCTTTGCTAATTGAAAACTCATCATGTGTAGGTTTGAGCAATTTATCATACTAAAAACTTTCTTCCCACACCAATGCTTCAGTCAGTGTAGTGTACTGTAGGCATAGCTAGTTTCCTTGGTCAGAAATCAGTCATCTGCTGCTTGTGTAGAACAGAACTTCCTGTTGGAGGTGAGCAGCATCATTTATAGTAGCTTTAACACCACTAATTCTCTATAGTCGCCTGAAGTGATTGGAGGAATTTCAACCTCTTATTGACCTCTGATCCCTGAAACTGCAGGCATGCCAAGTACAACCTCGGTGGCATTTGCAAAAGCTCATGTGAAGGAGATTTTGAGATGGGAGCTCAACCGGACAGTAGAGCTGCAGGTAGGTCCATTTCACTTTGACTATTTTATATTTATACTGTATTTACTCATATACACTTGCCAGATGCATTTATCTAAGGAATGTATGTGCAGCTGATGGAAAAGGTTTGTACTCAGGCTGTAGGACTGGAGTCTAATCTCAAGATATTTTCTGTATTGACTTGGACTTTTCTCAGATTTACTGGCATTTGTTCTTGGAAATGTCTCAGTCTTGGAAACTGGTCTTGCTCAGTATGGTCTTGGGCTTGACCAAGAGTTTGGCAAAATAATGTTTGTTTTTTCTTTTCATTTAGTATTCATAAAATATTAACGAGACCGTCAATGACAGCATAGCTCACTCCGGCCCCGTCTAGTCCAGAAGGAATGATCTAAAGTGGGCCACCTTGTGCAATAAATGTTGCAAGCTATATACACTATATACAGTACAAGCTATATACAGAAGCTATATCCACCCTAGGAATACCAACCAATTTGCCAGAAAGAATCCAAAATGGCGAGGAATTGACAGAGAAGAAGTGATTTTTGTTGAACTGCTCATTAAGGCTTAATTAGTCCTCCATAACTTTGTTAATAATTGTAATTAAGCAAATCTGGGTAGAAGTTATATGCACGCTAGGTACCCCTACCTTCATGCCAGAAAGAATCAAAATCAGTGAAGAATTGAGGGAGAAGAAGCGATTTGTGTGGAAACTGCTTGTTAGGGCTTAATTACTCCATATCTTCGTTATCAGTTGCAATTATGCAAATTTGGGTAGAAGCTATATGCACCCCAGGTGGATCTACCTTCCTGACAAAAAGAATAAAAATTGGTGAAGAATTGAGAGAGAAGAAGCGATTTTCATGAAATATGGACGATGCCAGATGGACAACACATGATGGCATAAACTCATCGTCTGTTGGCTGGATGAGCTAGCAAGAAGTAATTCCTTATTCCAGAAAACATAGCATAATCGTTGGTGCCATGCCCAAATGAAGGCAACTAGATGAAGTCAAGGTTTCAGTCTCGATCTTGACTCAGTCTCGCTTTCGTTTGGCCTCAAACTTGACTATGCTTCATCCCCCTTTAGGCTCAGTCTTGACTTGTTCTCAGCTAGTCCTGCTATTAGACAGTATTGATCTTACAAGGCTGTAGTACCCGAGTCTGGTCCTGGACTTGACTCTGGACTTGAGACATTTTTCTATTGTCTTGGACTCGTTGGTATTTGCACTTGGATTTGTCTCGATGTTGGATTTTGTTCTTGCCAACTCCTTTGAAACAAAATCATTGATTGGTCTCAAAGATGTTTTTTTTTTGTGTGTGTGTGTCCCGATCTTGTTTGCACCCCGACTTTCTAGATATCGGGGTACAAAAGAGGTTAGAAATCAAGCTTTTACACTTAGATTGATGACCTCTATCTGTGTGTTTTTCAGGTCCTTAAAGCTCCGCCCAATTTTGTTTTCCGGGTCGTGTCTGGCCCACTCATATACACTGCTGTGTCTATCATCAACATCCTCCGCCAATCAACACGCAGCACCTCGTCCTCCACCATCCTCACTGTTACACCCATATACCCCGTACCTGAATACATCAATCAGGTCCACTCAGGTAACTACCATATTTTCCAGGATTAAAAAATACAGCTTCTTGTGCTTCCGCAGGTGCTGTAGCTTCCTCAACCAAGCAGAAATCATGCAGCGTCAAACAAAGACATGCAGAGACAGTATGTTGGAAAAACCATGGCTGAATGCCAGCTGCCAGAAGGCTACGCTGTAGTCATCTTATGAGCAAGCTGAAAAGCTGTGAAATAAAATGCATGAGGCGACTTGTCTAGCAAAAGCTTCTATAATCCACTCCAGGATTATTGGCACACCAAGAAAATGAGCACAGATTATTGCATAAAATAAACATCACATGCGTTGATTTTGTCGGCATATGAAACGTTGCTCAAATACCCAAACGTTAGGTGAACATTCATACATTTTCTTAAATATAAATTATTCTCTGGAAAACCTTTTCTCAGAATGTGATATTTGCTTAAAAAAGGGCAAAAGTATTTACACTCCTAAAAGAAGTCAAATAAACCTAATTAAAGTGTGATCTGTGAAAAAAATCTTTATTAGTTTGAACTTATTCTCCAGATATTCCAGAAATTCATGTTCATAGAGATGTAAGCAGCTTGCTTTCTACATGAGAAAAAAAAAATTAAGCACAAAGGAGACAAATGCACAAGTAACTACACATTTTCAATGCTGTTGGAGGGGTGCGGAAATTTTAAAACCAGTATTTCCTGAAAAAAAAAAAAAGGTTGAAAAGAATTGTGTTCAAATCAAACTGTGTTATGTTGCCTGTGTTATTCATTTTATATACACTACCATTCAGAAGTTTGGGGTCACCCAGACAATTTTGTGCTTTCCATGAAAAGTCACACTTTTATTTCCCACCATAAGTTGTAAAATGAATAGAAAATATAGTCGAGACATTTTTCTGGCCATTTTGAGCATTTAATTGACCCCACAAATGTGATGCTCCAGAAACTCAATCTGCTCAAAGGAAGGTCAGTTTTATAGCTTCTCTAAAGAGCTCAACTGTTTTCAGCTGTGCTAACATGATTGTACAAGGGTTTTCTAATCATCCATTAGCCTTCTGAGGCAATGAGCAAACACATTGTACCATTAGAACACTGGAGTGAGAGTTGCTGGAAATGGGCCTCTATACACCTATGGAGATATTGCACCAAAAACCAGACATTTGCAGCTAGAATAGTCATTTACCACATTAGCAATGTATAGAGTGGATTTCTGATTAGTTTGAAGTGATCTTCGTTGAAAAGAACAGTGCTTTTCTTTCAAAAATAAGGACATTTCAAAGTGACCCCAAACTTTTGAACGGTAGTGTATTCATTTCTATTCAGTGCCAATAATTCTGGAGTTGTTTTCCTTCTTGTATAGGTGCAGTAAGAATGTATGCGTTTGTGTCCAGTTTTGCAGTTTGTGCCGAGCCACGTGGACGTGCGTGTGTGCAGCTTCAGTGAGCGTGTGGAGAGGGGGCTCCTCATGGCTTATTCAGAAGTGTGCAAGAGACTGCAGGAGAACAGAAACTTCACTGTACATGTGTGTATCGTGCGTTATATTCCATCACTAATTTAAAATGTGCCCAGGTTAGATGAAGATATCTCACTGATGATGGTGTGTTATCTTCTGGTGCAGATCTTGAACATCACCATCAGTTTGGCAAAAGGCCAGAAGCAGCAAAAAACTCCAGTGGACATCACGTTCGCCATCCGCGACTCTCACGGCTACATCAGGGGCGCCGACGTCAGTGCTCACCTGAGACAACTGCATGTGGTGGAGTTCAGCTTCTACTTGGGGTTTCCTGCAGTGCAGATTGCAGAGCGTGAGTGTGTATACACACACACACATGGTATATACAGTGGTGCTTGAAAGTTTGTGAACCCTTTAGAATTTTCTATATTTCTGCATAAATATGACCTAAAACAACATCAGGTTTTCACACAAGTCCTAAAAGTAAATAAAGAGAACCCAGTTAAACAAATGAGACAAAAATATTATACTTGGTCATTTATTTATTGAGGAAAATGATCCAATATTACAGATCTGTGAGTGGCAAAAGTATGTGAACCTCTAGGATTAGCAGTTAATTTGAAGGTGAAATTAGAGTCAGGTGTTTTCAATCAATGGGATGACAATCAGGTGTGAGTGGGCACCCTGTTTTATTTAAAGAATAGGGATCTATCAAAGTCTGATCTTCACAACACATGTTTGTGGAAGTGTATCATGGCACACACAAAGGAGATTTCTGAGGACCTCAGAAAAAGCGTTGTTGATGCTCATCAGGATGGAAAAGGTTGTAAAACCATCTCTAAAGAGTTTGGACTCCACCAATCCACAATCAAACAGATTGTGTACAAATGGAGGAAATTCAAGACCATCGTTACCCTCCCCAGGAGTGGTTGACCAACAAAGATCACTCCAAGAGCAAGGCGTGTAATAGTTGGCAAGGTTACAAAGGACCTCAGGGTAACTTCTAAGCAACTGAAGGCCTCTCTCACATTGGCTAATGTTCATGCGTCCACCATCAGGAGAACACTGAACAACAATGGTGTGCATGGCAGGGTTGCAAGGAGAAAGCCACTGCTCTCCAAAAAGAACATTGCTGCTCATCTGCAGTTTGCTAAAGATCATGTGGACAAGCCAGAAGGCTATTGGAAAAATGTTTTGTGGACGGATGAGACCAAAATAGAAAATTTTGGTTTAAATGAGAAGCGTTATGTTTGGAGAAAGGAAAACACTGCATTCCAGCATAAGAACCTTATCCTGTCTGTGAAACATGGTGGTGGTAGTATCATGGTTTGGGCCTGTTTTGCTGCATCTGGGCCAGGACAGCTTGCCATCATTGATGGAAAAATGAATTCTGAATTATACCAGTGAATTCTAAAGGAAAATGTCAGGACGTCTGTCCATGAACTGAATCTCAAGAGAAGGTGGGTCATGCAAGCAAGACAACGACCCTAAGCACACAAGTCGTTCTACCAAAGAATGGTTAAAGAAGAATAAAGTTAATGTTTTGGAATGGCCAAGACAAAGTCCTGACCTTAATCCAATCTAAATGTTGTGGAAGGGCCTGAAGCGAGCAGTTCATGTGAGGAAACCCACCAACATCCCAGAGTTGAAGCTGTTCTGTACAGAGGAATGAGCTAAAATTCCTCCAAGCCGGTGTGCAGGACTGATCAACAGTTACCACAAACGTTTAGTTGCAGTTATTGCTGCACAAGGGGGTCACACCAGATACTGAAAGCAAAGGTTCACATACTTTTGCCACTCACATATATGTAATATTGGATCCTTTTCCTCAATAAATAAATGACAAAGTATAATATTTTTGTCTCATTTGTTTAACTGGGTTCTCTTTATCTACTTTTAGGACTTGTGTGAAAATCTGATAATGTTTTAGGTCATATTTATGCAGAAAAATAGAAAATTCTAAAGGGTTCACAAACTTTCAAGCACCACTGTACATTCTAACATCTAAAATAGCTCTCTTCAGTTCAATTTAATTCAGTTAATTTCTTCTCATCTCCTTTTATCTCATCTCTCCTCATTTTTCTTTTCCTCTCTTCTCCATTCATCTCTTCTCCTTTATTCTCCTTTAATCTCTTCTGTTCTCTCCTTCTCATTTATGTTTTCCTTTCCTCTCATTTTCTCCTCTTTTCTTCTCCTTTCTTCCCCCTTCATCTTTTATTTTCCCCTTTCTTCTAATTCCTTCTCTTCTCTCCTTCTCATTTTTCTTGTCTTTTCTTCTTTTCTCCTTTCATCTCCTCTTCTCTCCTTCTGATTTTTCTGTTTCCTTTCTTCTCTCATTTCTTCTCTTCTCATTTTTATTCTCATTTCATCTCATCTCTTGTCTCCTCATTTTTCTTTTATTTTCCTTTCTTTTCTTCTGTTCTTGTCATTCTTCTCTTCTCTTCCCATCTCTTCTGTTCTGCTTTCATCTCTTCTCATTTTTCTTTTCTTCTCCTTTCATCTCTCCTTCTCATTTTTCTTTTATTTTCCTGTCTTCTCTCCTTCAGCTTTTCATTACCCGGAACTGAATGTATCTCATCATTTGCGGTCGTCCTGGGTGAAGACAGGTACGAATGGATCAGATTAATTAGATTTGGCTGCACTGCTATTGTGACGTGTTATTTGTTTTTGGTGTTCTGTTTTCTTTTGGTTTTTTTGAGCATTCAGATGTTTCTTCTTTTGTGTGATACCCAGTGATATATTTATACTTGCATCTGTTTGTGTGTGTGTGTGTGTGTGTGTGTGTGTGTTGCAGTGTTACTGGGTGTGTTAGATCAGCGTGTGAGTGAGAGGACGTTCCAGGTGAAAATGGAGAGGAGACTGGCTGTGTTGGTGGGGGAGGGGCTTGGATTCAGCGGTGGGCGTCGCTGGAGACGAGCAACCACTGTGGGCAACAACAGCGTACAGGTAATTCTGGAAATCCAGAAAGGCCATGCATTATTTCTTTTCTTTTTTTTTGTGATCTCAAGTTGTTTTACATAATGCATGACCTTTTGTGGGTTTCTGTAGGTATCCTTCAGAAACAGGAATATTTGTTCACACACACAGAAATCTGTCCTCACACTCATGTGTACATGAATGAGACGTCTTACAGTTTGTATCTCTGTTTATTTGCGTGTTTGTGTGTTAGATTGTACAAGCTTCACGCCTGGATGGGGCAGATAACCCTCTCGAGCTGGTGTATTTTGTGGAGGCGGGGTCAGGAGAGAGGCTCTCGGCCCAGGCCACTGCTGCCATGCTGAACAGACTTAACCTGCAGAGGGCAGCCATTGTGTTGGGCTACCGCGTGCATGGAATACTGGCTACACGTAAGCCACACACACGCACGTGTGCGCGCGCACACTAACTCACAGTATTTGTATAGCTAAAATATGTATTCAGTCTGCCAGTTGTACACACACAGTGTGATACACACAAGAGCAACACCCAAACTACTCTATCATGGAGAAAAAAATATTATATATCCATCTAATATAATTGTTTTCATCTTAAAGGTACAATTCATAATTTCTAGAAGTCTTTCTAGATATGTGTAGTATCTAACCAGGTGGGTGGAGCACAGAAGCATGGCAGGCCAGAACCGAGTTCTCAAAAACACTTTTTATTTTTAGCTTTTCAGCTTTTCACACTCTCCCAGCCACACACGCGCGCACACACAAGTGTTCTGGTTGGGGAGAGAGCTCCCTTTCTCTGCTCCCTCTCTCCTTTTAAAGGGAGCTGTCACTGGGGAAGACACACAAATATAGGTTAATTCCCATCAGGTGCAATGATTCCACCACTTACCTTCCCTGACTCCGCCCTCCATTCACAGACCGACGCTTGGCCATGCCCCCGCTGCCACATACCCCCACCGCCCGACTCAGGCCGGGGAGCCATCCGGCCTGTAGCTGACTCCCCCCCCCCCCCCCCCCCCCCCCGCCCCTTGAGGGGAGAGGAAATCCGCCACGACCATCTGCGTCCCCGGCCTGTGGACCACCTCGAACTTAAACTGCTGGCGTGCCAGATACCAACGGGTGATCCGTGCGTTGGCATCCTTCATGCGGTGGAGCCACTGCACGGGCGTGTGGTCCGAACAGAGGGTGAAAGGGCGCCCCAGCAGGTAGTAGCAGAGGGTGAGGACCGCCCACTTGATGGCGAGGCACTCCTTTTCTATTGTGCTGTATCTGCCCTCATGCACCAACAGCTTCCTGCTGATGTACAGCACTGGACGGTTCTCCTCCTCCACCTCCTGGGACAGAACGGCCCCCAGCCCCCTGTCCGACACGTCCGTCTGCAAAATAAAGGGGAGAGAAAAGTCAGGGGAGTGTAACAGTGGCCCCACACACAGTGCAGCCTTTACCTCAGAGAAAGCCTGCTGGCATTCCTCCGTCCACTGGACCGGATCTGGTGCTCCCTTTTTAGTGAGATCAGTCAGCGGGCTGGTGATGTCCAAATAATTAGGTATAAACCTACGATAGTAGCCAGCCAGTCCCAGGAACGGTCTCACCCCCTTTTTGGTCTTGGGCCTCGGACAGGCCGCAATCGCTGCTGTCTTATTAATTTGGGGACGCACCTGCCCATTGCCCAAGTGGAAACCCAGATACCGTACTTCCAACAGTGTCGAATAAAACCGAGCCATGCCTAGTCGATCGAGCAACTCGTCAATACGAGGCATTAGGTATGCGTCAAATTTAGACACCGCGTTGACTTTTCTATAGTCCACAGAGAAATGGACCGACCTGTCAGCCTTGGGAACCAAGACCACCAGGCTGCTCCAGTTGCTGTGGGACTTCTCGACGATGCCCATTTCGAGCATGGCCTCGAGTTCTTCCCGAACCACCTTTTTTTTTGTGTTCAGGCAGTCTGTAAGGGTGGCTGCATACTACTACCCCCGGGGGCGTTTCAATGTGGTGTTCTATGAGGTGGGTGTGGCCGGGCAGCGGCGAGAACACGTCAGAAAATTCTGTTTGCAACTGGGCGACCTCCGTGAGCTGGGTCGGGGAGAGATGGTCTCCACAGGGGACCAGAGCGGTGGGCGATGTCAATTTTCTTTTTTGAACCTCCAGCCCCAGCTCCGCCTTCTCCGGAACCACCGACACCAACGCCACGGGGACCTCCTCGTTCCAAAGTTTTAGTAGATTGAGGTGGTAAATCTGTAACACCCCACCCCTGTCCGTTTGCCTCACCTCATAGTCGACATCCCCGACTCGCTGTGTGACCTCAAAGGGTCCTTGCCACCTGGCGATCAATTTGGAACTCGACTTGGGCAACAACACGAGTACTTTATCTCCCAGTGTGAATTCCCTAAGGCGCATGCCCCTGTCGTATAGACGGACTTGACGTTCTTGGGCCTGCCGCAAATTCTCTTGGGTTAGGTGTGTGAGTCTGTGGAGTTTGGCGCGCAGGTCGATAACGTATTGAATTTCATTTTTACTCGTTGAAGGTCCCTTCTCCCAATTTTCCCGTAGCACATCCAGAATGCCACACGGCCTATGCCCGTATAATAATTCGAACAGGGAGAACCCCGTGGAGGCTTGCAGGACCTCTCGCACTGCGAATAACAGGGCCTTGAGCCATTTATCCCAGTTGCGTGCGTCTTCGCTTACAAATTTTCTAATTATGTTTTTGAGCATGCGATTAAACCGTTCGACTAAGCCATCCATTTGTGGGTGATAAATGCTGGTGCCGATAGGCTTAATTCCCAGTAACCCATACAGTTCGTGCAGTGTGCATGACATATAAACGTAGTGCCTTGATCAGTCAGAATCTCTTTGGGGATTCCGACCCAGGAGATGACGCGGAAGAGTGCTTCTGATTCCACCACTTACCTTCCCTGACTCCACCCTCCATTCACAGACTGATGCTTGGCCATGCCCCTGCTGCCACAATATGTAATAATCCTACTCTCATTAATACATTTAGGAAATCTGTTACTTTGCATTATTGCCCTCTGGCTAGTTTTTTCAGTTTAAGTTTAAAGATTTATTTACATTTTGCCAGCCATGAAAATTAGCTCTGCCCACAGTCAAAACAGTGTTTGCTTATTTCCTTAAAAGGCAAATTACAAGACAGGTTTATGCTGCGTTATGCTGAGTTTAGGTCAGAATTTGGAATCTGAAATACAAAATGGGAATAAAACATAGACACCTCTATGTTTGTCTTTTGTCAGCAACAAGCTAGTCGGCTAACTGTGATGAGTTATTTACACTGATTAGCTATAACAGTAAAACCACTGACAGATGGCGTGAATATTTAACAGTTATTCCACAAAATCGAGTCATACATGAGCTGATAGCCAACGAGGTGCATAGCACCAAGTTGTCTATAAGCCATGTACGATGAGACTGAGTGGAATAACTGTTTTTATTCTATCCATATTCACTGGATTTTGAGAAACAGATAATTTTTTTTATTTTGATTTTTTTTGCAAATTCGAGAAATAAAAACTTAACACAAAACGTCCAACAAAATCATTTCCGCTTGGAATGTAAACAAACCGGCGAAATGACGGGAGCAATTTGTGAAAAATGCGTTAATAATAATCCTTGAAATATAAAAAAAGATACGTTCTTACCAGCAAATACTTTCATTCCATATTTTGTTGCTTTTTTTCTGTATTTTTGGGGGGTTGTTTTCAAGTAGGGTTTTTATTTTGTCCTTGGTTGCTTCAGCAACACGCTCCGCCATTTTGTTTTTCTTTACTCACCGTATGAGTATATGAGCTGATAGCCTAGTAGTAGAGTAGCCAATCAGAGCACGTGATTGCTCATATCCAGTGAATGTGGGTAGAATAATATTGATTATCTCATTACAGTGGCACCTGTCAAGGGGTGGGATATATTTATTAGGCAGCAAGAGAGCAGTCAGTTCTTGAAAAAAGTTAATGCTGACACTTTTCTGTTTTCACCAGCATTAACTTTTTCAGCAGTTTGTGCTACAGTAGTTCTTCTGGATTGGACCGTATGAGCTAGCCTTCTGCTCCATGTGAATCAATGAGCCTTCGACACCCATGACCCTGTCACCTGTTCACTAGTTGTCCTTCAGATCCTTGGACCACTTTTGTTCACTACTAACCACTACATACCAGGAACACCCCACAAGATGTACCATTTTGGAGGTGCTCAGACCCAGTCATCTAGCCATCACAATTTGGCACTTGTCAAAGTCGCTCCTTTCACTTGCCCATTTTTCCTGCTTCCAACACATCAACTTCAAGAACCGACTGCTGTCTTTCTTGCTGCCTAATATAGCCCACTCCTTAACAGGTGCCACTGTAATGAGATAATCAGTGTTATTCACTTCACCTCTCAGTGCTTTTAATGTTATGGTTGGTCGATGTATTTACCTCCTCAAAACAGTGAACTGTGTCATCAGTGTTATGGATGTCATCACCTTATCCTGCCTTGACCCCAGTCTACAGGATGCCAAACCTGCACCCTGACCACAACACCAAAGAGCCAGGCTCGTTGGTATGGCCGTCAGAGCACATACTCAACTGTAGCGACGGGCACGCCGTCACACTGCCCTCCCCTTCAGGAGGCGCACCTGTGCACTTCATGCACACAGGCATCCCTCATACATCCACCAGCTATACTTCTCCCATTCCAGGGTGCCCCACCCACTTGTGCTTCACCCATCTCTGGGGTCCCTCACACAGGGGCCACCTATTCTGGGGGTCCCTCATATGGCTCACACACAGGGTACACCTCCGATGGCCTCCCGGCAAGCCATCCCACTTCTGACACCATCTGTAGCAAAGCAAGAGAACAGTCACCTTATCCTGCCTTGAACCCAGGTCTACAGGATGCCAAACCTGCACACTGACCACAACAAGGCTCGTTGGTATGGCTGTCAGAGCACATACTCAACTGTACTGACGGGCACTTTGTCACAGAAGTGTTTTACAAAAGTTTATTTACTGCTGATGCTGTGAGCAGCCATGTAGATTTGACATCACATGTTGAACACAGAGGTGAGGACGACACCTTCCTGAGTTTTTAAAGACGAGGGTGTTTTCTGGGGACTGGTGTGTTTTCAGTCAGAGGAGTTATGAGTTTTAGTCCAGGGTAGCATTAGTTTCAACATGGGGGCTGGGAGTCAAATTTTTGGAAATGTAAAACAAGGCTTATCTTCATTTGCATTCCAGTTTCAACTCACCTAAGAGAGGAATTTTTATTTTGAAAAAAGTGTGATCGATCGCTGCTACGAAGCTTGTTTAAGTGGATAGCACAGGATTACGCAAAACTCACCGGACAGTTAGAAATACAGTAGTGGCAATGGAGATATATATGAAACATGCTAATGGTCAGGAAGAACATCCTTCTTACCTCATGAGCTCATTAGAATGTTTATGCTAATCACACGAATCTCTCATTAGTCTGTGTGACTGCTGAAATCAAACCGACTTCACTCGGTTTCTGTGTTGTGTGTATATCAGCGGTGGAGAAGTTATCCTTGACCCCCTCTGAGACACAGCCCAGTAATGTGTGGCTGATCGTTGGGGTGGTGGTCCCCGGGGTGGTGGTTCTCATCATCATCATCATCCTCTACTGGAAATTGTGCCGCTCTGAGAAACTGGAGTTCCAACCAGACGCCATGAGCACCATCCAACAGAGACAGAAGGTCTGGGTCGAACCATTTCACAGTGTATGTACAACTGTGTGTGTGTATGAGTGTGTGTACATAAGTGGCTCATTCATACTACGTTACATGTAGAGTAGGCACTTGACTCTTCATTCTAGCCACCCAGTTAAGTGTGTTTTAAGATTCATATGTTAAGTGAAATTTTAACTTTGCCTTGCTGTAATGGAACATTAAACAACATTGATCTGATTGTAATATCATCTGGAAGGTAAGAAGTCTCGCCCTTGTGTGTTTAGCTCCAGGCCCCAAGTGTGAAAGGCTTTGACTTTGCCAAGCTCCACCTTGGACAGCATAGTAAAGATGACATCATGGTGATCCAAGAACCCTCCCCTATGCCACCATCTGTCAAAGAGGCCACACCCTCTGAAGGCGGAGAACTGAACACACCCAAATCCAAAAGCTCTTCCACCAAAGTGTCACGTGCAGCTCAAAGGAGGAGCAGGTACTGGATGAGTGTGTGGATGTACACGTGCATATCTGTGTTTTCTTGAAGCATGTAAAAGGCCATTTGTGACGCGTGTGTGTGTGTGTGTGTGTGTGTGTTAGATTGTCTCCATCCGATGGTGATTCATTGGCTAGTGAGGCATCCAGTGGCCGAGAGTCAGCAGAGGAAAGCACCAGACCTGCAGTTACACCCAGTGACAGCAAACCTCATCACCGCAAGAGCAAACATGGTAATAGCTACTGTTTTTACACACACAAACACACACAGAGCACAGACTAAAGAAACATGGTCAAGGATATTTGAATTTTGAACAATGGCAAATAAACCTGAAGTTGAAACAAGGATGATGACGTTGCAGTACAGGCAATTATTTCAGTGTCTTATTTCAGCTACAACCCCTCCAGACATCTCATTCATCTCATCTCATTATCTCTAGCCGCTTTATCCTTCTACAGGGTTGCAGGCAAGCTGGAGCCTATCCCAGCTGACTACGGGCGAAAGGCGGGGTACACCCTGGACAAGTCGCCAGGTCATCACAGGGCTGACACATAGACACAGACAACCATTCACACTCACATTCACACCTACGGTCAATTTAGAGTCACCAGTTAACCTAACCTGCATGTCTTTGGACTGTGGGGGAAACCGGAGCACCCGGAGGAAACCCACGCGGACACGGGGAGAACATGCAAACTCCACACAGAAAGGCCCTTGCCGGCCCCAGGGCTCGAACCCAGGACCTTCTTGCTGTGAGGCGACAGCGCTAACCACTACACCACCGTGCCGCCCCTCCAGACATCTAATTAATTTAAAACAAAAATCGTTCAGGGGTCTCCAGAAAATCTGAAGTAGCCGGCTAAAAAAAAAAAAAGTAGCAGGCAGCTAATGCTAATGCGCTAATGCTAGGGGGCCTCTGAGGAAAAAAAAAACAATTAAATTACAAGCCTTCTGGTGCATTCTCAGTTAATAAATTACTAACCATTTCCCTGTAAACTACTTGCAAAGTATGTATGAAATTTCCCTCCAGGTGTGTGTGTGTGTGTGTGTGCTTGGCTTCCTCAGTTACCCTCTGTAGTACGCTGCCTGGCTCTGTAACATAACTACATGGTGTAACATAACTACATGTGCTATGGCATGGTCATATGGTCCGGCTCAGCCAATCAGAGCACGAGAATTGATCAACAAATATGGTGTTGCTTCCAGTCATGATAGACTTGAATCGAAGACAATTTTGTGGTGAAATAATTGGATTTGCAACAAATTATGGGCAGCGGAGATGATATAAAACGCCTGAATGTTTGAAAGGCAAATTTTAATTTTTTTCTGGGATCGAGAAGCCAGTGCAGAAAACAGTCTGTGCAGGCGGAGAAAACTGCCGGTTGCTGGCGCTTCCGGACATCTCTGTCTTTATACCACAACACTGTTGAATTTTTTTTATTCGAGTTCAGTGTTTCCCCATAAGTTTACTGGCTGGGGCGTAAGGTAAAAGGTCAAAAATTAAGTAATTTTCTATGGCTACCTAACTTGAAGATGTTGACAAAGTGATGTCCTATTCCAATATGATCTCACTATGAATAATTGTAACATAACATGTTGGCTAACATAATATAGAGTGTGTCTGAAGACGTCACTCACACTTTTTTTTTTCCCTGAAAAAAATGTCGTGTGGCCTCCATCTTTTGCCGCTTTGGGGGTTCTGAAATTGAATCGTTTTTTTGAGTGCACAAGAGGAGAGTGCAGTTTGAGTAGGGGCTGTTTCTGCATGGTCCTTGTGCCTGCACCCTCTGCTCTTTCTGAGCAAGGACACTTTCCGCATGGTCCTAGTGCCTTCACCCGTTTTTATTTATTTATTTGTTTGTTTATTTAAAACTTAAAATGTGTGTGGGGGGGGGGATTTCAAGTGTGTGTGTGTGTGCAGGATCCTGTTCAGAGAATTGGTCAGGCGGTGTTGATTTAATTTTCTTTAACAGCAGCTCTCGAAGTACGGTAGTTATGACTTTATATTAAGGTGCACATTCTAACGTGTTAAAGGGGAACCGAAGTCATTTTTAAACTTGCTTTATTTCTTAATTAACGTGTTATTCAATTACGTTTTCGGTTTTAGTAACCTTATATCATGACCCATATTAGCAACTAATTGCAATTAAATATTATACTTATCGGCCTGTTCGGTTTTTAGCCGTGTTGAATTTAGTTCGTTTGGTCCACGGCAGACGTCGCTTATCCACGCGATCTTCACGAGACTTGTGCGAGACTTCGAAACATGAAGTGTCAGCCAGGTGTCAGTGCTGCCATTTTGAAAACTGTTTTCCAAATGAAGTATTGCACAAAAACGAGTTTAAATGACGATTACTGCCTACTTTTTTCAAACTTTCCTGATTGCTATCAAAACAAACAAAACTTCCGGCTTGATTACATCAGCATTCGAAAGAGGGCGCGCGCGTCTTTTGACAACATTGGCAGATGCTGGTCACTTTGATTTCCGCTGTACGTTTTACTTCCGTCCTACGATGTCTCGCACAGGTCTCAACGAATCTCGTTTACGGCCGTTGCTTTGACATATGGACTGATATATTACAGAGCGTATTTCAAACACTCAGAACTTGCTACAGCAGTGACAAAATAGCAATCAAAAATGCGTTCCTATATTTAATAAAGTGAGATATAAATAGAATTTTGATAATGTTGCTTTCAGTTCTCTAATTAATTTATTGTACAACATTTAAATGTAACTATAAATGGATAAAAAAAAACTATGACGTCCTTTTAAAAAAATTTTAATCTTTGACGATTTGCTGTGACATAAGAGGAATAACACACGTTGGTGGTCTAATCCCAACACCTTATTTTTGCTGTAACTGCACACGTCATGTTTCTTCCGTACATATCAGATTATATCCGGGAAAAATCTCACTTTTGCTGGGGGTTTTTTCTGTCTTCATTTTTTTTTACTTTTTTATTTATTATATTCTACTTCGAATCAACAGCGAAGAACAAACTTGGTAAGCTGCTTTCTTTTCACTGAGCTCACCAGTCTCATTTGGAAACTTGTAAGAGTACTTTTGACCCCTGACCTTCTGTGTACCAGGTGCAGCATCGGGCAGCGGAGCTGATGAACAGTTATCTTCCTCCTCCATTTTTGACCATGTGGATCGGCTGTCGCGAGGTTCGTCTGATGGAACGCGCCGGGTCTCGAATAAGGTCCAGTTGATCGCCATGCAGCCTGTACCGAGCCCGCCCTCTCATTTACATAACCAAGCCCTAAGCCCCGCCCTCAGTGAAAGGATGCTGGATGGAGGCAAGGTTAGCTCGGAGGTAAGAACACCGTGTTAAAGGTGCACTCAGACATGCACTGGCAGAATTTTTTTCGAAGGGTATGGGTTTTGGTTCTGTATGCTTTCAGATTCAGGTTGCTCTCAGGCACAAGTCTGAGATCGAGCATCACCGCAATAAGATACGACTTCGGGCCAAGAGAAAAGGCCACTACGAATTTCCATCCATGGAAGACATTATAGCGGTGTTCGGGGACAGCTCAGAGCAGCACAGGGTGTACCAGCAAGCCCAGGAGCAAATACACAAGATCCTGCATCCTGATACACATACACATTCATCCAACGGAGAGCCTCACAGGAGGTAACAGTAATCTTTAAATGCTTTACGCAAATATTTCTGATGTTTATTTAACTAGACCCAAGAACTGTGAGCCAAGTTGAACAAGTCAGTGATAATCTGGATTTATTCCATCCACATTCACTGGATATGAACAATCACGTGCTCTGATTGGCTCCTCTGGTACTAAGCTATCAGCTCATATACCATGAGTAGAGAAAAACAAAATGGCGGAGTGTGTTGCTGAACCAACCGAGGACGAAATAAAAACTCTACTCGAAAACAAAACCCCAAAAAATACAAAAAAAGCGCAACAAAATATGGAATAAAAGTGTTTGATGGTAAAAACGTAGCTTTTTTTATTTTCAAGAATTATTATTATAGCATTTTCACAAATTGCTACTGTCATTTCGCCGGTTTGTTTACATTCTAAATGGAAATGATTTTGTCGGACATCTCATCGCATTATCTCTAGCCGCTTTATCCTGTTCTACAGGGTCGCAGGCAAGCTGGAGCCTATCCCAGCTGACTACGGGCGAAAGGTGGGGTACACCCTGGACAAGTCGCCAGGTCATCACAGGGCTGACACATAGACACAGACAACCATTCACACTCACATTCACACCTACGCTCAATTTAGAGTCACCAGTTAACCTAACCTGCATGTCTTTGGACTGTGGGGGAAACCGGAGCACCCGGAGGAAACCCACGCGGACACGGGGAGAACATGCAAACTCCGCACAGAAAGGCCCTCGCCGGCCACGGGGCTCGAACCTGGACCTTCTTGCTGTGAGGCAACAGCGCTAACCACTACACCACTGTGCCGCCCCATTTTGTCGGACATTTTGTATACATTTTTTTTTTAATTTATCGAATTTACAAAAAATAAAAACGCTCTGTTTCTCAAAATCCAGTGAATGTGGATAGAATAAAAGTTATTTCGCTCGGTGCTACGCACCTCATCAGCTATCAGCTCACGTACGACTCGATTTTATGGAATAACTGTTAATTATACAACAGAACTGCTGAAATTTCCAATCTGATTGGTCAGAAGGTGTTGATTTTTTGCTCTGAAAGTAGTTCCAGCTGCAAGGTTTATATTAATGCGCTTGTTCTAATGCATTTCTATGCTAACAGCTTTCATGGGGACTTGTGTTTACTTGATTTTAAAAATGTGTGTAATTGTTTATCTGGTAAAGTTTTCTGAGTTGAAGGAGTGTTTTTGGAAGAAGTCTCCAGTCGTAGCACTTTATAACAGTCAGCAGTAAAGCTGTAACTTTACGTTTTCCTGACACTTACAAGTCTTCAGGACAGATGACGTTCCCCTTCCTGATTTCTCAGTAACATAACAAGCTTTGTTTGTTTGTTTGTTTCTTTGTTTTATTAAATTCAAGAAAGGAAATAAGAGATTGGTGATCAATAGAAAGACCATTTACTGTATAGCTGCTCTATAACTACAAAAGGATAAAATGCACTCACCGGCCACTTTAATAGAAACTTGTTCTTGATTCTAAGATCCCTGTTCTTGGCTGCAGGACTGGAACCCAATGTGTTCTGTTGTTGCATGCTGAGATGCTTTTCTGCTCACCATGGCTGTAAAGAGTGATGATATAAGTTACTATATCCTTCCTTGAACCAGTCTGGCCATTTTCCTCTGACCTCTCTTATCAACAAGACATTTGTTTCCACCCACAGAACTGTCGCTCACGTGATGTTTTTTGTTTTTCGCACCATTCTGTGTAAACTCTAGAGACTGTTGTGTGTGAAAACCCCCAGGAGATCAGCAGTTTCTGAAATACTCAAATAAACCAGTCCATCTGGCTCAAACCAACACCCATGCCGCAGTGAAAGAAAGTCACACTTTGAGATCACTCCCCCCCCCGATGTTCGAAGAAGCGAACATTAATTAACTGAAGCTCTTGATTTGTATCTGCATGATTTGATGCATTGTGCTGCTCTCAAGGGATCGGCTGATTAGAGAGCTGTATAAAAGAGCGGGTGGATGGAGGGGTGTTCCTAATAAAGTGGCTGTTGAGTGTATGTCAGTCTTTTAATAACTAAAAATTTTTTAACATTGGCAAATTGCTGTGGTGGAAGAGGAGTAGAAATATATTGCAATTTTTAGGTTGTGAAAAATCTAGATCAATGCTCACAAGCTAGTACAGTAATTATCTGTCAAGTAAAATCTAAACCAGTCAAGAACTTATCGATCAGGAACAAAAAAGAAACGTCCTTAATCCGAGACAGGCGGTCAGTCACCAGTCCTCATTCTGTACGATGATCCTCAGCTTTCAGTAATTAATTGATTTAGAATCCATGTGATTTTTATTTTTACAAATCATTTTGACTTTGTGTGTGTGTGTGTGTAGCTCAAGAGGCAGACGTTCTCCCAGGCAGCATCAAAGGCAGAATATGAGTGGAAACAGCAGCCTGACTGATAAAGACCGTCTCATTACTGACGGCGATGCCACGTACAGGAAGTACCCGGGAGTCAACAATGTGGCCTACATGGTAAAATCACACATTTTTAATTAACACACTGTGCTTTCATTTCATGAGCATTTATGCTATGTTTCTTTCTCTTTGTCGGAGCAGTCAGATGCAGATCAGCTCCCTGATGTCGGTAGCCCCTCCCCGACTGATGAGGTATTTGTTGACCCGGGGTCTCCACCTCCTGGCCCCGCCCCTGCTCCGCCTGCTTATGTTCCACCTCAGCCAACCATTGAAGAGGCACGTCAGCAAATGCACTCACTCTTATATGATGCATTTGCGTTGGTCTCACCGTCCTCACAGAGTAGCTCCGCCCCATTGAACCTCACTGGGGTTACGACAGTTCCTGGAGTGGAAGGGGTCAGTCCTGGTCTGCCCTCTAGTCCACCTCCGCGTTCCGTCCGCCAGTGGGGCTCATCATCCTACCCAGCAGCCCCTGCACACAGTCCTTTCTCAGCAGTGAGTATAAGAGACTATTACCACGCAGTTACACTTTTAATCTTTTAGGGGTGTATATGAACAGATTATATGGAATGAACAGATATTGGGTTTGAAACAGATACAAATACAGATCGAGGTACGAGTACGAGACACTTTTTATAAAAATAATTTTCATAGGACAAGTTTTTACCTCCATGTGGATGCAAACAAGCCGTCAGATATGAGCTTGTAGGACAAATAAAGACTGCGTGATTAATTTACATTGTTCATTCATTCGTTATCAGTAACTGCCTGTTCAGGGTTGTGGTTGTTTAAATTCAGGGCTTTGAACCGGTTCAAGGAACGAAAACGAAAACCGGGAACTTTTTCTATTTCACATGGAACAGAAACGAAACCAGAAACTTTATTATTTTTTATGTTCCGGAACAGAAACGCTTATTAAAAATAATGGTAACCGGTTAATACCGGTTTTTATTTCGTTCCTCAAAGTTTCCGTAGCCTACAAATGAAAAAGTCATTCTTCTCCTGCGCAAGTTTCTATGACCCGCTGGGGTTCACTTCCTGTGTGACGTTCGCTGACTGAATGGAGAGAGCGGGAGGGTGGACTACTATCACGTCTCCACATCTTAAATAAGAGGTAAATATTGCAGTCTATCGTTATTCGAAAACGTCAATTTCAAACACGATATCAATACATTTGTCCACGTTAATGAGAGGCTCGCGAACATTAAATGACGTTAACCTCTGTTAGCCTATCAATGCATAGGGCCTGACTAGCCTTTGGCAACACACTAAACGAATTATCTTTCATTTTTGGCACTTTTTCTGTTTGTGTAGATGGGAAGACATACTGAGAATCCAAATCGCCAGCATTTGAAATAATAATTGTTTTGAATTATTTCTTGTCTTATTTAATGAAGGTTGTAATAGAATTAGCCGACATTTGGCTTAAGCTGGATGAGACAGAGACATAATTTTATAGCCATTTGTTAAACAGCTGACAGGGAACGTAATTAACTGTTCTGAGAACGAAATTTTTTTGTTCTAACCGGTTCGGGAACGTCTATTTAATGGTGGAACCCAAAACCAGAAACGTTAAAATTCCGTTTCTGTTCGGAATGAACCAATAGGAAAAAAATTCTGGTTCAAAGCCCTGTTTAAATTAGGATACTAGATAGATTGCTTAGATTTTGGGAAATAGAACCAACTAAATTTGTTAGAAAATGTCGGTACAAACAAAATGAATAAGTTTGTGCTCTAGTTGTGACAGATTAGGAAGCTGAGGTTGAGAAACTGTCAGAAATGGTTAAAGTTTAAATAAAATTCTCACATCCTGCTGATAGTACTAGCATTTCTAGCTCTGTTTGTATACATTTTCTCTCCACATTCACTGGATATGAGCAATCACGCGCTCTGATTGGCTACTCTACTATTAGGATATCAGCTCATATACCGTGAGTAGAGAAAAACAAAATGTCGGCACGTGTTGCTGAACCAGCTGAGCATGAAATAAAAACTACTCGAAAACAAAAACCCCCAAAATTAAAGGAGAACTGAAGGCAATTTGAAAAAATTTATCAGAATTCTATTTCTCATTTTATTAAATATCGGAATGCATTTTTGATCGCTATTTTGTCACTGCTATAGCAAGTTCTGAGTGTTTGAAATATGCTTTGTAATATATCAGTCCATATGTCAAAGCAATGGCCATAAACGAGATTCGTTGAGACCTGTGCGAGACATCGTAGAATGGAAGTAAAACGTACAGCAGAAATCAAAGTGACCAACATCTGCCAACGTTGTCAAAAGACGCGCGCGCCCTCTTTCGAATGCTGATGTAATCAAGCCGGAAGCTTTGTTTGTTTTGATAGCAATCAGGAAAGTTTGAAAAAAGTAGGCAGTAATCGTCATTTGAACTCGTTTTTGTGCAATATTTCGTTTGGAAAACGAAAGAGAGCACTTTTTAGATTAAAAAAGAAAACATAATGAAGGTTACTGGGTTTTGGTGCAAAATGAAGAAGCGAGTGTGACAGTCAAAGTGTCCAGAAGAACTGTGGCTGGTTCTGTAAGATGCTCAGTAAAACCTACAGATCATTTCCGCATAAAACTGCACTCACTGGACCTCAGACTACTTTTTTTTTTTTTTAAAGCAAAGGTTCGTCTCACACCAAATATTGACTTTGTTTCATTTATTATGGCTTACTGCTTACAGTATTTTTTAATTTCATTATTTTTTTAAGCTATTTTTGGTCGACAGCATTTCTGTATGTGCCTAAGACTTTTGCACAGTATTGTACATATTATATAAAAATAGAAAAAGAAAAAAAAAAGAAAAAAATCCTTACAGCGACACCCACTTAAGTTTTGAATCTACATCCAGATACTGAGACAGATATTTGGAGCACTAAACAAATACATATGAATCTAATCATAGAGATACTATATATATTTATACATTTGAGTTGTGTGTCATTGTGTTATCTTATTTGTGTGTTTGTAGAGGTATGCTGAATTAGGAATGTCTCCTACATCTGTGCAAAACTTATTGCAGAGGTGAGCTTGAGTACGAATTGCTCTGATAAAAATCCTGAAAGCTTTATCATGTCCTGTATCTTCCACTTTAGAAAGGTTTATGTACTTATCCAGGAATACTGACTATTCACTTCACTACCAGGATAGCTGCTTTATTGAAGCTTTGACAAAAAAGTGTAAATGCTGCTGTCATGTTTAGCACATCAAAATATTTTCAAAGATTTTAAAGTGATTGATATTTGCTTGACAGGCAGGCGCTGGGTTCTGGATACCTGGCATCAGGAGAGCTCCAGTCTGATCCAGGTTACTCAGGCAGGGGGCAGTATGGAGATGATATCCCATCCTCCTCCTCCCGACCACGACCTGTAGGGGGCAGCACAGGTAGGCATCTCTATTACCACTCAGGTCGCCAACCCCTCACAGGGGACTTTTAGGACTGTTAGTAAACACACATCTAAAGCTCCGCGAATTTTTGTGCTAGAAACATTCAAATAACACCACTAGAAACCTTGAATCTTCTAGTTTTCAAAAAAAAAAAAAAAAAAAAATATATATATATATATATAAAATACTACCGTTCAAAAGTTTGGGGTCACTTTGAAATTTCCTTATTTTTGAAAGAAAAGCACTGTTCTTTTCAATGGACATCACTTTAAACTAATCAGAAATACACTCTATACATTGCTAATGTGGTAAATGACTATTCTAGCTGCAAATGTCTGGTTTTTGGTGCAAAATAGGTGTATAGAGGCCCATTTCCAGCAACTCTCACTCCAGTGTTCTAATGGTACAATGTGTTTGCTCATTGCCTCAGAAGGCTAATGGATGATTAGAAAACCCTTGTACAATCATGTTAGCACAGCTGAAAACAGTTGAGCTCTTTAGAGAAGCTATAAAACTGACCTTCCTTTGAGCAGATTGAGTTTCTGGAGCATCACATTTGTGGGGTCGATCAAATGCTTGAAATGGACAGAAAAATGTCTTGACTATATTTTCTATTCATTTTACAACTTGTGGTAAATAAAAGTGTGACTTTTCATGGAAAACACAAAATTGTCTGGGTGATCTCAAACTTTTGAACGTGTGTGTGTGTGTGTGTGTGTATGTAAAAAAAAATCTCCTTCTCACCCCCGGCAGGGGTGGTGGTATCCATGTCATCCTCAAGCTCGGGTCCTCTACCAGAGGCCTGGGAGTTTGAGGGTTCTGCGCAGTATCTTCGATGTTCCTAGTACTGCGCTCTTTTGGACTGAGGCTTCAGATGTTGTTCCTGGGATTTGCTGGAGCCACACTCCCAGTTTGGGGGTTACTGCCCCAAGTGCCCCCACTACCACGGGGACCACGCAACCCTTGACCTTCCACATCCGTTCCAGCTGCTCTTTCAACCCTTGATACTTCTCAAGTTTCTCATGTTACTTCTTCCTGATGTTGGCGTCAGCTGGGATCGCCACATCTATCACCACCACCCTCTTCTGCTCTTTGTCCACCACCACTATGTCCGGTTGGTTAGCCAGGATCTGTTTGTCAGTCTGGAAGCTGAAGTCCCACAGAACCTTGGCCCTGTTGTTCTCAGCCACCTTCTGTGGTATGGCCCATTGGGACTTGGGTACTTCTATTCCATACTGGTTGAAGATGTTCCTGTATACTATCCCAGCCACTTGGTTGTGCCTCTCCATGTACGCTGATCCAGCTAGCATCTTACACCCTGCTACTATGTGCTGGACTGTTTCAGGGGCTTCTTTGCACAGTCTGCATCTTGGGTCTGATCTACTCTGGTAGATCCTGGCCTCTATGGCTCTTGTGCTTATGGCCTGTTCTTGTGCTGCCATGATTAGTGCCTCTGTGCTGTCTGTCAGTCCTGCATTATCCAGCCACTGGTAGGATTTCTTGATATCAGCCACTTCCTCTATCTGACGGTAGTACATGCCATGTAGGGGTTTGTCCCTCCAGGTTGTCTGTTCCTCCTCCTCCTCCTCTGCGCTCTCATCAGGGTTCTGCTGCCTGAGACATTCACTTAGCAGTTCATCCTTTGGGGCCATCTTTCTGATGTATTCTCGGATTTTCGATGTTTCATCCTGGACCGTGGTCTTGACACTCACTAGCCCTCGGCCTCCCTCTTTCCGCTTAGTGTATAGTCTCAGGGTGCTGGACTTGGGGTGGAACCCTCCATGCATGGTGAGGAGCTTTCTAGTCTTGGTATCTGTGGCTTCTATCTCCTCCTTTGGCCAGTTTATGATACCAGCGGGGTATCTGATGACTGGTAGTGCGTACATGTTGATGGCTTGGACCTTGTTCTTACCATTCAGCTGACTTTTCAGGACCTGCCTTACTCTCTGGAGGTATTTGGCTGTGGTTGACTTCCTTGTGGCCTCTTCATGGTTTCCATTAGCCTGTGGGATGCCAAGGTACTTGTAGCTGTCTTGGATATCACCTATGTTGCCCTCTGGTAGGTCAATCCCCTCAGTCCGGACCATCTTGCCTCTCTTTGAGACCATCTGGCCACACTTGTCCAATCTGAATGACATCCCTATGTCATCGCTGTATATCCGGGTGGTGTGGATCAGCGAGTCTATTTCTCGCTCGTTCCTGGCATACAGCTTGATGTCATCCATGTAGAGCAGGTGGCTGATTGTTGCCCCACTACGGAATCGGTACCCGTAGCCGCTCTTCGTGATGATCCGACTGAGGGGGTTCAGGCCTATGCAGAACAGCAGTGGTGAAAGCGCATCTCCTTGGTATATGCCGCACTTGATGTTGACTTGGGCAATGGGTTTTGAGTTGGCCTCTAGGGTTGTCTTCCACATTTCCATTGAGTTCTGGATGAAGGTCCTTAGGTTCCTGTTGATCTTATACAGTTCCAGACATTCCAGTATCCATGTGTGTGGCATTGAGTCGTAGGCTTTCTTGTAGTCAATCCAGGCAGTGCACAGGTTGGTCTGTCTCTTCTTACAGTCTTGGGCGACTGTTCTATCGACCAGTAGCTGGTGCTTGGTTCCTCTGGTGTTACTGCCAATCCCTTTCTGTGCCTCGCTCATGTATTGAGCCACATGCTTACTCATTTTTGCCGCAATGATGCCTGACAGGGCCTTCCATGTTGTGCAGAGACAGGTAATTGGCCCGTAGTTGGATGGGATGGGTCCCTTCTGGGGGTCCTTCATGATTAGGACTGTCCTGCCTTGGGTTAGCCATTCTGGGTGGGTCTCATCCCTCAGCAGCTGGTTCATCTGTGCTGCTAGGCATTCATGGACTGCAGTTAGCTTCTTCAGCCAGTACGTATGGATCATATCGGGGCCTGGTGCTGTCCAGCTCTTCATCTTTGACACTTTCTTGGATGTCTGCCATTGAGATGGTTACTGGTTCTTGTTCTGGGAGGTTGCTGTGGTCAGCTCCACTAACCATTGGGCATCGGTGTTGTGTGATGCCTTTCTTTCCCATATATCTTTCCAGTATTTTTCCACCTCAGCTCTTGGTGGGTCTGACCGGTTGTTGTTCCCCTGCCACTGAGAGTACACCTTGGCTGTTCAGTGGAGAACAGCTTGTTTATTCTCCTGGCCTCTCCCTCCTTGGTGTATCTCTTCAACAGTTTCGAGTGCATCTGGTATGGAGAGTGAGTTGTACTTCCTGGGTGCCCCTTTATTCACCATGTTCCCTTTCTGTAGTTCAGCTAGCTGGCTAACTTCTCTCCATGCTGCCTTTATCTTGGCCTCTAATCGTCTCTACTGTTTATGTCCCGAGCCCACCTTGTGTCCAAGCATCTCCATGATTACTGTTGCTGTACTGTGTATCAGCTTGTTGGTCTCAGTGATGGTTCTTGTGGAGACTGTCTTCAGAGCAGCATTCACATCTACTAGTAGATCTTCTGAAGGTACTTGGCAACTCAGCTTCGTTGGGGGCTCCAGGTTTCCAGTTGGGTCACGATCTTCCTTCTCAGGTCAGCAGCTCTTGTGTTGAGGCTGTTAGCTGTTGGGGCCTGTTGTGGGGATGATGATGACATCTCGCCGCTGACCTGTCTTCCTGGCTCCCCTTGCCGTAGCACTGGGCTAATAGCTGTTAGCCTTGATTGTGGGTTTCAAAGTATCCAATGGTCCCACATTCGCTGCATGTATCCCCTCTCTTGCTTGTATAGTAGCATTCCAGCAAATCCGTATTTTCTGTCCTCGTCCATCAATGTCTGTCTTGTTCCAGTAGCCCATTTCTCATCAGTTTGCCCTGGTTCCCTAGCAACTGACACAGACCTTGTTGACCTCTGACATCTGAGCTGGTATGACTCTATCAGTTATGTCTTCACTCATTCCTGAGGTAGGCTGATATATCATGAGGGGTCTTGCCTAAGGACCCTTACTGGATGATGTTTTGCCCCGACCGGGATTCAAACCCCGATCTCCTGCATCGTAGTCAGTGAGCATTACCACTGTACTATCCAGCTGATTGATATATAAAATGTATGTATGTGTATATATATAATGTGTATATATATATATGTGTGTGTGTGTGGGTGTGTGTATATATATATATATATATATATATATATATATATATATAATTTTTTTTTTTAAAGACAAACTATCTTTAGCACTTTGTAAAGAGAATAAAAGCAAATCTTACAAATTTCAGTACTTCAGCCAGCAGCAGCCTCTTAACGACACACCCATCAGCTATTCACATGTTAAGCACATGGAACATCAGTGTCGTCATTCGCTCATTGTGTAGCAAGGGGAGGTGAGAGCACGCCCCATTTCACTGGTATAAACAAGTGCACATGCTCACTTTTTTCCATACCAACTGAGAAACTTTGAGGAAGTTTCAACAACCAAGATGGTGCTCCCCAGAGGGCGACGTCACGAAGTTCTCAGAGTCAAGTTACTTCGTCTTCTTCTTTTTCTTACTTTTTTGTGCTGAGTTAAGACACACTCTGCTAATGTTTTCTATGATCAGGCAACCTTATTACAGCTGAGAGAGTGGAGTCATTTCGGACTTTTCAACCAGAGCGCGCTGGAATCCTACCCTGAGCTAACATGCTATGCTGACTCGACACTAGGCTGGCTCCCGACAGAGAGCTCTCCTGAGAACAACAGACCGAAGCAGAGGGGCGGCAGATGGGAAGGAGCTGACCAAAGGCTCCGGTGCTTGGTTAGCGATGGAAGGCTAACCCTCCCAGTCATATTGTTTGCAAATGTTCAGTCTCTGGAAAATAAAATGGACGAACTCCATGCTCGGATTTCCACGCAGAAGGACATTCAGGATTGCTCCATATTGTGTTTCTGTGAAACCTGGCTGGGGGAGAGGACACCTGATGAGGCAATAACATCAGATGGCTATACGGTCTTCAGAGAGAACTGATGTACTGCGGAAAGCGGCAAGACTCGCGGAGGAGGAACGTCCTCCCTCATCAAACAATCCTGGTGTACCGACTGTAAGATCATCTCAAAATCTTGTTCTGAAAATGTGGAATAACTGACTTTGAAGCCAAGACCATTTTATCTGCCCAGAGAACTGCAATGCATTATTGTGAGTGTCGTGTATATCCCCCCCTCTGCCAAGGAGGAAGCTGCACTGAAAGAGCTACATGACATGATCAATGAGCATGAAAACATGTATCCTGATGCTACCATTATTCTGGGAGATTTTAACCACTGCAATCTCCGAAAAAACATGCCTAAACTGCACCAGTTTGTGACTTTCCCCACCATGGGAAATAAAACACTGGATCACCGCTACAACAACATCATAAATACCTTCTCAGTTGAACCAAAACCCCATTTTGGAAAGTCTGACCACCTGGCAATCCGGCTCAAACCAGTTTATAACAAAAGGCTCAAGACAAAACCAGTCACAGTCAGAACCGTTAACACCTGGACTGAAGGTGCACAGGCTAGCCTGCAGAGCTGCTTAGAGGCCACAGACTGGAGCACTTTCAAAGAGGTCACTAATGACATCCACGAGTACAAAGACTGTAAGCGACTACATCAGCTAGTGCACGTCTATATGTGCACCTCCCAGGACTGTGTGTATGTTCCCCAACCAAAAACCCTGGTTTAATGGGGACATAAAACAGAAAATCAGGAAGCAGCAGGAGGCCTTCAAGTCAGGAGATCAAGTGGAGTATGAGAGAGCCCGGTACGAGCTGCAGAAGTCCATCAGAGCAGCAAAAAGGGCTCACTCCCAAAAACTTGAAAGCTACTACCTCAACCATAACACATGCAGTATGTGGCAGGGAATCCAGTCTGTCACAAATTATAGGAGAACCACAGTAACCACAGACCCCGAGATGCCACCCTGCTAGACAGCCTTAACACCTACGCCAGGTTCGACAGGCTGAATATGGACACACCCTCAAAAGCCTCCTGTAACCCCACGGACACTGCCTTTCAGGTGACACTCACACAGGTCCTGAAGGCTCTGAAGAAGGTGAACCCCCACAAGGCTGTGGGACCCGACAGAGTCTCTCCCAAAGTTCTGAAGGCCTAGGTGGAACAACTAGCTGGTGTGTATGCTGACATCTTCAACTTATTATCCCAGGCTGTAGTCCCCTGTATTTTCAAATCTTCCATCATTATACCAGTCCCCAAAAGACCAGATACATCCACCCTAAATGACTTCAGGCCAGTAGCACTCACACCAGTCGTCATGAAGTGCCTAGAAAAACTAGTCCTTACACACATCACGTACATGGTCGTGGACACTGTCGACCCCCCCCCCCCCCCCAGTTTGCCTACCGCCCCAATCGATCAGTGGATGACGCAGTAGCAATAGCCCTACACCACACTCTGCAACACCTGGAAAGCAGCAGAACATATGCTAGGATGCTCTTCCTGGACTACAGTTCTGCCTTCAACACCATCCGCCCAGGCAAGCTGATCGAGAAGCTGACAGACCTTGGCATCCCAACTCCCACCTGCAACTGGATTCTGGACTTCCTGACAGAAAGACCACAGGTGGTGAGAATGGGAGGACAGGTGTCTCCTGAGCTCACAGTCAGCACAGGATCCCCACAGGGCTGCTGTCTTAGCCCCAAACTCTTCACCCTGTATACCCATGACTGTGTCTCCACCCAGGACAGCACCATCATCATCAAATACACTGATGACACCACTGTCCTGGGGCTCATCAAGGGGGGAGACGAGTCAGGGCACAAGACCTTGGTAAACAACATTCTTGTCTACGGAGAGGAGAACGACCTCATCCTCAACACAGACAAGACCAAAGAAATAATACTGGACTTCAGGAAGAATCCTCCCCCTCTACAGCCTCTCATCATCAAAGGGACTGAGGTGGAGAGGGCCGACAGCTACAGATTCCTGGGGCTGCAGGTTACATCTGACATGAGCTGGACTCTTAACACCATAGCCACAGTGAAAAAAAGCCCAGCAAAGGCTTTATTTCATCTGGCTGCTCAGGAAAGCTGGTCTGAACCATCGCCCTCTCACCCTGTCCTACAGAGGACTGATAGAACATCCTCACCGCAGGCATCACTGTCTGGTATGGTAACACCACACAGGCAGAGAAGAAGGCTCTGCAAAGAGTCATAAAGACTGCGGAGAGGATCATAGGGACAAAACTTCCTTCCATGGACTATGTATGTGCAGCGTTGTTGGAAAAGAGCAGAGGGAATCATCAGAGACTCACTCCACCCAGCTCACTCTCTGCTCAGACACAAACACTGCACGTACAACTTGAGACACAGCAGAGTGGACAGCATCATCACTCATAGAACATGGTTCTTAAACAGCTTCTTCCCTGCCACAGTCAGACTGATGGCAAAACAAAGCTATTGGATAAGTGTAACAATAACCCATGACTACTTCACTTCACTTGTCATATGCAATATGTGATATATTATTATCTGTGAAATAGGATTGTGTTATATACCCTCTGATAAATGTGCAATATTCTAACTGTGCAATATCCCCACATAACTCTCATCCCCCTCCCAAAATGTACAATATTTCCATATAACTTTCCCCTCTTTTCATAATCCAGGAACAGCAATCAGGACTAGCCTTTTATTTTATTACTGTTGTTTAACATTTCAAGTCAAGTCAACTTTATTGTCAAATATGCTATACATGCTCGACATACAGCACAGATGAAATTTCAGTCCTCTCTGACCCACGGTGCAAACAGGCAATGGAATAAATAAAAAATAGAATAATTGAAATAATAAGAATAATTGAAATAAACAATACAAACAGTATAAAACACTCTAGATAAGAACTAGACACAGACTATATAAACAAGACATAGACTAAATAAACAATAAGACATGGGGCAGACAGTGCAAACAGGCAATGCAATAAATAGAAAACAGAATAATTGAGAATAAACAATACAAAGAGTATAAGGCACTCTAGATAAGAACTAGACATAGACTAAATAAACAATACAAACAGTATAAACACTCTAGATAAGAACTAGACATAGACTAAACACACATTTTATATATATATATATATATATATATATATATATATATATATATATATATATATAAATTGGACCAAAAAAATGGTCAAGGGCATAGCAGGTAAACATGAAATAAGCAATATAAACGACAATAAACTTATAGCTGTTAAGGTGAGGTAGTGCGGAATAGTGCAAATGAGCGAGGTAAAGTGAAATGTGCAGTCCCTGAGTTCAGTGAGTTAATGAACATTGAGAGTATGTGTGTGTTGGGGGGAACTGTGAGGGTGACATGTCAGATGCTGAAGCCCCCCTTCAGGGGTGTGTGTGAGCAGAATCTGTGGCAGAGGGGGGAGGAGGGGCAGAACAGGGAGGGAGTTGAGCCTCCTGACCGCCTGGTGAAAGAAACTGTCCATGAGGCTGCTGGTTTTGGCCCGGAGACTCCGCAGTCTCCTCCCCGATGGCAGCAAACTGAAAAGGCTGTGAGATGGGTGGGTGTGGTCACCTGCAATCCTGATGGCTTTGCGGGTGAGGCTGGAGTTATAGATATCTGATAGAGAAGGAAGAGAGACACCAATGATCCTCTCAGCTGCTCTCATGATGCGCTGCAGAGTCTTGCAGCAGGACATGGTGCAGGCGCCATACCACACGGTGATGCAGCTGGTCAGGATGTTCTCGATGGTGCCTCTGTAGAATGTGTGCATGATGGGGGCCGGGACTCTTGCTCTCCTCAGTTTGCGGAGGAAGTACAGACTCTGCTGGGCTTTTTTGGCCAGTGATGTGGTGTTGTTACTCCAGGACAGGTCTTCAGAGATGTGCACACCCAGAAACTTGGTGCTGCTCACCCTCTCCACTGCAGCACTGTCGATAGATAGTGGAGCATGCTGGGTGTACACTCTCCTGAAGTCCACAACAATCTCCTTCATCTTCTCCACGTTCAGGCGGAGATTGTTGTCCTTGCACCACATGGCCAAGTGGCTCACCTCACTCCTGTAGATTGTCTCATCACCATTGTTGATGAGACCCACCACAGTCGTGTCATCTGCAAACTTAATGAGATTAGAGCTGGATGTTGGCGTGCAGTCATGGGTCAGCAGAATGAAGAGGAGGGGGCTCAGCACACATCCTTGGGGGGGGGGCCCCCGTGTTCAATATGATGGTGCTGGAGGAGTTGCTGCTGACCCGTACAGCCTGTGGTCTCCCCATCAGGAAGTCCAGCAGCCAGTTGCACAGGGAGGTGTTGAGCCCCAGCTGGTCCAGTTTATGAATGAGCTGCTGAGGAATGATTGTGTTGAATGCTGAGCTAAAGTCTATGAACAGCATTCTGACATACGAGTCTTTTGTCTCCAGGTGGGTGAGGGCTGAGTGGAGGGGAGTAGAGATGGTGTCATCGGTCAAATGGTTGGACCGATATGCAAACTGGAAAGGGTCCAGGGTGGGGGGGGAGGGCAGACTTGATATGCCGCATGACTAGCCGCTCGAAGCACTTCATGAGGATGGGAGTGAGTGCGACAGGGCGGTAGTCATTGAAGCAGGAGGGAGACGGCTTCTTCGGGACCGGGATGATGGTGGTGGCTTTGAGGCACATGGGGACAACAGCCTGGCTCAACGAGATGTTGAAGATGTCTGTAAAGACATCTGTGAGCTCCTCGGCACAGTCTCTCAGGACACGACCAGGAATGTTATCAGGACCCGGGGCTTTCCGTGCATTTGTCATCCTGAGAGCTCTCCTCACGCTGTCTGGGGACAGCGTCAACACCTGGTTGCTGGGAGGTGGTGGTGTCTTCTGTGCCGTGGTGCTGTTGTCTGCTTCAAAGCGAGCAAAGAAGTCGTTCAACTGATTCAGCAGAGATGTGGAGTTGTCACAGGTCTGCAGCGAGGGCTTGTAGCCTGTGATGGTCTGAATCCCCCGCCACAGGTTTCTGGTGTCTCTGCTGTCATTGAAATAGTCAGCAATGTACTTGGAATACTGTCTCTTGGCCACCCCGATGCCTCATGACAGCTTGGCCCTAGCTGTCCTCAGGCCCACCTCATCCCCAGCCCTGAAGGCGGCATTCCGAGCCCACAGGAGCCTGTGGACTTCCCCTGTCAGCCATGGTTTCTGATTGTCCCGAATGGAGATGGTTCTGGTGACCGTAACGTCATCCATGCACTTCCTCATGTAGGCAGTGATGGTCTCCGTGTACTCTTGGAGATCTGTGGAGTTGTTGTAGGTGGCTGCCTGTCTGAACATGCTCCAGTCAGTGGTAGAAAAACAGTCCTGGAGTGCCTCTGAGGACCCCTCTGGCCACACATGTATCTGCTTTGTAGCTGGTTTGGTGACTTTAACCAGCAGCCTGTATGCTGGCGTGAGCATAACAGTGGAGTGATCTGAGGCCCCAAGGTGGGGGAGGGGGAGGGCTTTGTAGGCACCTTTGTGCATGGTGTAAACATTGTCCAAAGTATTGTTTCCATGTGTGGGAAAGTTGATATGTCCATAGAGTTTTGGAAACACGCTCTTGGGGTTTGCATGGTTGAAATCCCCAGCCAGGATGAGAAAAGCATCTGGGTGGGCTGTCTGCTGCTCACTGATGTGCTGATAGAGTTCATTCAGTGCTTCACTCCTGTTGTTATTGGAGCCGGGAGGGATGAATATTGCTACCAGCAATATGGCTGTAAATTCCCTCAGCAGATAGAATGGCCGGCAATTAATAATTATAAACTCTACCAGTGGTGAGCAGTGTTTGCAGACCACAACAGCATCGCGGCACCAGGCATCACTGATGTAAACACAGAGTCCTCCGCCACGAGTCTTCCCCCCCCCTCACCTAGCGCGCTGTCTGACCGGTAGCATGTTAGCCAGGCTAGCTGAATGGCACAGTCCGGGACGCTGTCGTTAAGCCATGTTTCCACAAACACACAGACACAACACTCACTCACAGACTTGAAAGATGAGCGGAGAAGGCGGACATAATCCAGCTTGTTGTCCATCGAGCATACGTTGGCCAGAGTGATGGTAGGGATAGCCGGCCGGTGAGAGCTAGCCACTAGCCTAGTCCGGATACCTCCGCGCTTGCCCCTCTTCCACATGTTTCGCATGTGGCACTTCCACTATGGGCTGGATGCAGGAGTGGGGGTCGGTGGTTGAGCAGGCCTCCGGAGCAAACCGTAGTCGCATAGCACTTCCACGTCCGCTGGATTTATATCCGTGAATATAGTTCTGTGGATGTCGAGCAGAAACTCACAGGAGTATGTGCGCCTTAAGACTGATGGACGCGACAAAGACGAACAGATACACGCTGTTTTAAAACACAAAAAACACCATTTTGTCAGGACAGAGAGGAGCCACTGCGTGTGTATGCGCCGCCATCTTGAAGCACTTTCTCCTTTCTTGCCCTCTCCTTTTGTTTAATACTTGTATTTTTTCTAATTTTGTACATTTTTTTTTTTTTTTTAAGATTTTTTTGGGGCTTTTTTCACCTTTTTATTGGATAGGATAGTGTAAAGACAGGACAGGAAATGAGTGGGAGAGAGAGACGGGGAGGGATCGGGAAATGACCTCGGGTCGGAATCGAACCCGGGTCCCCGGATTTATGATATGGCGCCTTAGCCACCTGAGCCATGATGTCCCCCTAATTTTGTACAAATTGCCACCTTTTTATATAGTGCTTTATATTTTATATTTTTATTATAATGTTCTATTTCCTAACATTGTATTTTTTTAAATAGTGTTTTATTTCCTAAACTGTTGACTCAGAGAGCCCTGCAGAAAAATTCCAATGTGTCTGAACTGTTGGTTTATGCACAAATCTCATCTCGTTATCTCTAGCCGCTTTATCCTGTTCTACAGGGTCGCAGGAAAGCTGGAGCCTATCCCAGCTGACTACGGGCGAAAGGCGGGGTACACCCTGGACAAGTCGCCAGGTCATCACAGGGCTGACATATAGACACAGACAACCATTCACACTCACATTCACACCTACAGTCAATTTAGAGTCACCAGTTAACCTAACCTGCATGTCCTTGGACTGTGGGGGAAACCGGAGCACCCAGAGGAAACCCACGCAGGCACGGGGAGAACATGCAACCTCCGCACAGAAAAGCCCTTGCCGGCCACAGGGCTCGAACCCGGACCTTCTTGCTGTGAGGTGACAGCGCTAACCACTACACCACATGCCGCCCAGTTTATGCACAAATGGCAAATAAAATCTAATCTAAGTGCCTGGTCAAGACTATCTGTTCCATGCCCCAAACCCGTGGTAGAGTGCAAGAAGTTCATGGGTGGTGTGGACTTGTCTGACCAGTTGATCCAGTACTACACAGCACAAAACTGAAGTGGTACAAGAAGCTTTTTCTTCACTTCCTGGACATTGCTGCAACAAATGCCTTCATCCTCCACAAAGAACTCGTGCAAAACATGCAGAAGAAAAGCCTGAGCCACAGAGATTTCATGGAGGAGCTCACTGCACAGCTATGTGGTGTGCCATTGTGTTTTGAGGCCCCAAAGGCGCCTCTGAAGAAAGTTGGCAAGGCTCACAAGCCAGTTTGTGGGATTGAGCTGAACACAAATGGGAATGGGGCCAGTGATGGATTGCAGAGCCTGTGTGTACTGCAGGTTGTAGGGAAGGAAACCAAAAACCCTGTGGAAGTGCAAAACGTGTGATGTTTTCCTTTGCCTTCAACCTGACAGGAACCGTTATGATGCTTGGCATCCAGATGAGGACTGCAATGAGGACTGACAGCAGAGAGCCACAATCCAGGGATGATCGTTAGCTATTGAACATTTGATTGATTGAGTATCTTACAGTTGAAGAGGGCATATTTATTATAATATTTTGAAGAAGCCAAAAATATTTAATCTGTAACTGTGATAGCTTTGGCTTTTAGGGCGGCTTTGCAGTAATTTTCCAAGCAGAGAGGTGTGGGTGTGGGGACAGGGAGGTACAATGGCCAGGGCCAGGGTCTTTGTCTTTTGACAAATGGACTATTGACAGTGATGGGGGGGGGGGGGGGGGGTTTACAGGTGAATTACACCTACCTCATCAATATTCATTTGAAAGGGCAACTGACTTTGGAGAAAACAAAGGTAGTCTGAAGTTTTTACAATTAGTATTGAAACTACATAACATTTCTGAATGCTGTTCTTACTTTTATGTAGCCAACAGCTATGTTTACAAGGTTTAGACTTTAAAAGTCTTGTGCAGATATATTTCTACTTTTTTTTTTTTTTACAGTGTTTGAAGACTGAAAATATTTTTTGTAAGGTTGTGTTTGCACTTAATTTAAAAAAAAAAAACAAATTTCATTACATTCACTTCATATTATTATTGCTGAGGGTGTCCATGTGTGTCACTTTTGCATGGATGTTTTTAGTTAGATGAAATACTTAAAAATGTCAAGGTTTATCAGACTGCCACAGAGTGTCTGACAGGCCCAGGACATCAGAGTGTTAACCTCTGACTGTTACAGATGATGTAGTATGCATGTGTTGATGATTTAATCTGTGTGTGTAGGTGCACATTTACATCAGCTGACACAGGTTGGCTTGTCCAGTCGGATTGGTGTGTACCCCGGAGTGGTGGGACGCAGTGTGTCTGGGCCCTCAGGATCCAGCTGGGCTCAGTACCGGCCAGATGATGAAGCCTCCAGACCTGGAAACAACCGAGAGCCTGTGAGTCACATATAAAATTCTACACTGTGTGCACAATTATTAAGCAAGTGAGTACTCTGACCCTGCCATTATTTCTATGCATATTTTCCAACCCCAAGCTATATACACTTGAATGCTAATTGGATTTATGCATTCTCAGGTGGTATTATTTGTGTAATGAGGGAGGGTGTGGCCTAAAGTCATTAACACCCTATATTAATGTGCATAATTATTAGGCAGCTTCTTTATCTCAGGCAAAATGGGCCAAAAAAGAGATTTAACAGACACTGAAAAGACAAAAATTGTGAAATGCCTATCAGAGGGATGCAGCACTCTTGAAATAACAAAGCTATTGAAACGTGACCACAGAACAATCAAACGTTTTGTTGCAAATAGTCAACAGGGTCATAAAAAACGTCTGGAGAAGAAAAGATGCAAATTAACCGCAAAAGACTTGAGAAGGATTAAACATGAAGCTACCAGGAACCCGTTATCCTCCAGTGCTACCATATTCCAGAATGGCAACCTACCTGGAGTGTCCAGAAGGACAAGGTGTTCGGTGCTCAGAGACATGGCCAAGGTAAAGAAGGCCGAAACACGACCACCACTAAACAAGTTGAAACGTCAAGATTGGGCCAAGAAATATCTGAAGACAGATTTTTCAAAGGTTTTATGGACCGATGAAATGAGAGTGACTCTTGATGGACCAGATGGATGGGCCTGTGGCTGAATAACTAATGGATACACAGCACCACTTTGACTCGGACGCCAGCAAGGTGGAGGAGGGGTACTGGTATGGGCTGCTATTATTAAAGATGAGCTAGTTGGACCATTTCAGGTTGAAGATGGACTTAAAATCAACTCCCAAACCTACTGCCATTTTATGGAAGATACAGTGCCTTGCAAAAGTATTCATACCCCTTGAACTTTTTCACATTTTTCCACCTTACAACCACGAACTTAAAAGTTTTTTTATTGAGATTTTATGTGATAGACCAACACAGAGTAGCACATAATTGTGAAGTGAAATGAAAATGATAAATGGTCTTCAAAATTTTAAACAAATAAAAATCTGAAAAATGTGGTGTGCATTAGTATTCAGCCCCCCTGTGTCAATACTTTGTAGAGCCACCTTTTGCTGCAATTACAGCTGCAAGTCTTTTGTGGTATGTCTCTACCAGCTTTGCACATCTAGACACTGAAATTTTTGCCCATTCTTCTTTACAAAATAGCTCAAGCTCAGCCAGATTGGATGGAGAGCGTCTGTGAACAGAAATTTTCAAGTCTTGCCACAGATGCTCAATGGGATTTAGGTCTGGACTTTGACTGGGCCATTCTAACACATGAATATTCTTTGATTTAACCATTCCATTGTAGCTCTGGCTGTATGTTTAGGGTCATTGTCTTGCTGGAAGGTGAATCTCCTTCCTAGTCTCAAGTCTTTTGCAGCCTCCAACAGGTTTTCTTCCAGGATTGCCCTGTATTTAGCTCCATCCATCTTCCCATCAACTCTGACCAGCTTCCCTGTCCCTGCTGAAGAAAAGCATCCCCATAGTATGATGCTGCCACCACCATGTTTCACAGTGGAGATGGTGTGTGCAGGGTGATGAGCAGTGTGTGGCAGTGGGGGCGTGGCCAAGCGGTGGTCTGTGAATGGAGGGCGGAGTCAGGGAAGGTAAGTGTCAATCACTGCACCTGACGTGAATTAACCTGTGTTTGTGTGTCTCCCCCAGTGACCACGCCTTTTAAAAGGAGAGAAAGGACAGAGAAAGGGAGCTCTCCCCCAACCTGGACGCTTGTGTGCGTGAGAGTGAATAGAAAAGCTGAAAAGCTAAATAAGAGTTTTTGGGAACTCAGTTCTGGCCTGCCATGCTTCTGTGCTCCACCCACCTAGAACCCTTGCTATAGTGTTGCTGAAACCCGGGACTCGGAGTATGGAAGAGAACAGCCCCATGGAGTCCTCCCCCTTCAAGGACCTGGTCCATGCCCTCGCCACAGCCCAACAGAGCCAGCACCAGGTGCTGGTCACCCTCCGGAAGGAGCAAGAACAACGTTTCGAAGCCCTGGTGCTGGCACAGCAGGAAGATCGCCAGGCGTTCCGGCACCTGCTTGCATCAGTGGGGTCCACCATCACCACCGGCGTGGACCCTCCCCACCTCACCCTAACGAAGATGGGTCCGCAGGACGACCCCGAAGCCTTCCTCGCTCTTTTTGAGCAGACAGCAGAGGTGTGGGGTTGGCCAGTGGAGCAGCGCGTGGCACGCCTCCTCCCCCTGCTAATGGGCGAGGCGCAGCTGGCCGTGCTACAGGTCCCCGCCGACAGCCAGCTGGTCTACGCCAACCTCCGCAGGGCTGTCCTCCAACGTGTGGGGTGCACACCGGAACAGCAGCGGCAGCGCTTCCGTGTGCTGCACTTGGAGAAGGTCGGCCGGCCATTCGCGTTTGGCCAGCAGCTCCGGGACGCCTGCCGGTGGTGGCGGAGGGCCGACAACCGCGATGCCGAGGGAATCATCAACCTGGTGGTGCTGGAACAATTTGTCGCCTGACTTCTGTGAGGAACCGCGGAGTGAGTCCAGTGCCATCGCCCGGCGTCGCTGGATCAGGCCATCGAGCTGGCGGAGGACCATATGGCGGCTGTTCCGATGGCAGGACAGTGTGTCTCCTCTTCTCCCCTCTGTTCTCTCTTTCCCTCTCCCCCTGTTTCTCATCCTCACCCCATTCCCCCACCGCGGAGGCAGGGGCCGGCTCCACCCCATGCTGGCGCCGCGGGGAGCCGGGGCACCTCCAGCATCAGTGCTCAGCAATGGAGGTGGGTGCGGTGGTCCAGATCCCTGACGCACCAGAGACCGCCCTCGATCGGGCCGGAGCGTATCGCATACCGGTGAGTATCCAAGGGGATACGTATCAGGCTTTGGTGGACTCCGGCCGTAATCAGACCTCAATCCACCAAAGCCTGGTGCAAGACGAGGCATTGGGGAGAGCACAATTGGTGAAGGTGTAGTGTGTGCATGGGGATGTTCAAAACTACCCTTTAGTGTCGGTCCACATTTCTATTTCGAGGGGAGAAATTTAGAGTAAAGGCGGTGGTTAATCCTCGCCTTACCCACTCGATAATTTTGAGGACTGATTGGCCGGGATTTGGGGAATTAATGACGTATTTAGTGAAGAGTGGGGCCTGCCATAGTTTAGTGGGGGGAGGTCCAGGTGTGGCATTGGCGGGAGCAGCTGTCACAGAACCGTCTATGTCATCACTGCGTCAGAGTGAGGAGCAGCAGGCTCCTCCTCCCTCTCTCAGGGAATCCCTCGTGGATTTCCCGTTAGAGCAGTCGCGAGACGAGACTCTGCAGCATGCATTTGACCAAGTGAGAGTAATCGATGGTCAAACGCTCCAGCCAAATGCCACACCGTCCTTCCCCTCCATTATGAAGGGTAGGTTATACCAGGTGATGCAGGACACTCAGACTAAAGAACCGATAACTCAGCTTTTGATCCCAAAGAGCCGCTGGGAACTTGTATTCCAGGCGGCTCACTTTAATCCCATGGCTGGACACTTGGGGCAGGATAAGACACTAGCCTGAATAATGGCCTGGTTCTATTGGCCAGGGATTCGCGGTGATGTCCGTAGGTGGTGTACAGCATGCCACGAATGCCAGTTACTAAATCCAGCGGCCATTCCAAAAGCGCCTTTGCGCCCTCTGCCATTAATTGAGACCCCATTCGAAAGAATTGGGATGGATCTCATTGGGCCATTAAATCGGTCAACACGAGGATATTGTTTTATTTTAGTTCTGGTGGACTATGCAACGCGATATCCGGAAGCAGTGCCTCTTCACAATATCTCAGCACTCAGTATTGCGGAAGCACTCTTCCGCGTCCTCTCCCGAGTCGGAATCCCCAAAGAGATTCTGACTGATCAAGGCACTACGTTTATGTCACGCACACACCCTCACTCACTTAACCCAGGAGAATTTGTGTCAGGCCGAAGAACGTCAAGTCCATCTTTACGACAGGGGCATGCGCCTTAGGGAGTTCACACCGGGAGATAAAGTACTCATGTTGTTGCCCACATCAAACTCCAAATTGATCGCCAGGTGGCAAGGACCCTTTGAGGTCACACGGCGAGTTGGGGACGTCGACTATGAGGTGAGGAGAATGGACGGGGTGGGGTGTTACAGATTTACCACCTCAATCTGTTAAAACTTTGGAACGAGGAGGTCCACTTGGTGTTGGTGGTTCCAGAGAAGGCAGAGCTGGGGCTGGAGGTTCAAAAGGGAAAATTGACATCGCCCACCGCTCCGGTCCCCTGTGGAGACCACCTCTCTCCGACCCAACTCACGGAGGTCGCCAAGTTGCAGACAGAATTTTCTGACGTGTTCTCGCCCCTGCCCGGCCGCACCCACCTCATAGAACACCACATTGAGACGCCCCCAGGGGTAGTAGTGCGCAGCCACCCTTACAGACTGCCTGAACACAAAAAAAAAGGTGGTTCGGGAAGAACTCGAGGCCATGCTCGAAATGGGCATCGTCGAGGAGTCCCACAGTGACTAGAGCAGCCCGGTGATCTTGGTTCCCAAGGCTGACGGGTCGGTCCGGTTCTGTGTGGACTATAGAAAAGTCAACGCGGTGTCTAAATTCGATGTGTACCCAATGCCTCGTATTGACGAGTTGCTTGATCGACTAGGCATGGCTCGTTTTTATTCGACACTGGATTTGACGAAGGGATATTGACAGATCCCCCTGATTCTGCTATCCTGAGAGAAAACGGCCTTTTCCACACCGTTTGGCTTACACCAGTTCGTCACACTTCCTTTTTGGCTGTTTGGGGTGCCCGCTACGTTCTAGCGGCTTATGGATAGGGTTCTCTGCCCCCACGCCACCTACGTGGCCGCATACTTGGATGATATAATTATTCATAGTAATGACTAGCCGCGGCACTTAGACCACCTAAGGGCCGTCCTTAGGTTGCTGAGGCGAGCGGGTCTCCCAGCCAACCCGAAGAAGTGTGCGATTGGGCGGGTGGAAGTACGGTATCTGGGCTTCCACTTGGGCAATGGGCAGGTACGTCCCCAAATCAATAAGACAGCCGCGATTGCGGCCTGCCCAAGGCCCAAGACCAAAAAGGGGGTGAGACAGTTCCTGGGGCTGGCTGGCTACTATTGTAGGTTTATACCTAATTATTCGGATGTCACCAGCCCGCTGACTGATGTCACTAAAAAGGGGGCTCCAGATCCGGTCCAGTGGACGGAGCAATGCCAGCGGGCTTTCTCTGAGGTGAAGGCTGCACTGTGTGGGGGGCCACTGTTACACTCCCCTGACTTCTCTCTCCCCTTTGTTTTGCAGACGGACGTGTTGGACAGAGGGCTGGGGGCTGCTCTGTCCCAGGAGGTGGAGGGGGAGGACTGTCCAGTGCTGTACATCAGCCAGAAGCTGTTGGTGCGCGAGGGCAGGTACAGTTGGAGGAAAATGTTTGTACACCCTTTGGAATTTTTTACATTTCTGCCTAAATTGGTCATAAAACATCGCCTGAACTCTCCAGCAATCTTAAGAATGAACAAACAGTGTCTGCTTGAACTAAAACCACTCAAACAATTACATGTTATCATATTTTTATTGGCAATAAGATGGAAATATTGACAGGATAGGGAGGCATAAGTAAGTACACCCTTAGCTAAGGCTCATCCAAGAGCTAATTAGACTAATTAGATGATTAAACAATTTGACTCAGGTGTGAGCCAACCTGATGTCCAATCACTGAGGTGTGTCGTAAGCTACCCACCCCACTGGAAAACCAGTTAAAAGGTGTGTGTTGATGAGAGGCATGTTCTGTGCATCATGCCTTGCTCAAAGGAGCTGTCTGAAGACTTAAGACACAAAATAATTGATTTGTATAAAGCTAAAAAGGGTTACAAAACCATCTCTAAGACCCTTGGTGTTCATGTGTCTACAATTAGAAAAACTGTGTATAAATGGAGACAATTTGGAACGGTTGTTACTCTGCCAAGGAGTGGCCACCCTGCGAAGATCACTCCAAAGGCACTGCGAGTCATTCAATGAGGTAAAAAAGAATCCAAGAGTGTCCGCTGAAGACTTGAGGAAATCACTGAAACATGCAGACATCTCTGTGGACACATCTACTATAAGAAAGACACTGAACAAGAATGGGATTCATGGGAGAAGGCCACGGAGGAAGCCATTGCTGTCCAGAAAGAACATTTCTGCTCGTTTGGAGTTCGCGAAAAAGCATTTCGATGCTCCTCAGCGCCACTGGAAAAACATTGTGGTCCGATGAAACCAAAGTTGAATTGTTTGGGGGGAACACACCACATCATGTGTGGAAGAAAGTCGGTACAGCACACCATCAGCAAAACCTCATCCCCACCATCAAGTATGGCGGCGGTAGCATCATGGTGTGGGGGTGCTTTGCTGCCTCTGGGCCTGGACAACTGGCTATAATCAATAGGAAAATGAATTCTCAAGTATATCAAGATATTTTGCAGAGAAACCTGAGGCAATCTGTCAAAAAGTTGAAACTCAAGAGAGGATGGGTCCTGCAACAGGACAATGACCCTAAACACAGAAGCAGGTCGACATTAGAATGGTTTCAGAAGAACAAAATTCACCTTCTGGAATGGCACAGTCAAAGCCCTGACCTCAATCCAATCGAGATGTTGTGGCATGACCTCAAGAAAGCCATCCATTCCAGGCATCCCAGGAATCTTGCTGAATTGCAACAGTTTTGCAAAGAGGAATGGTGCAAGATTTCTCCTGATCGTTGTGCCCGTCTAGTCTGCAACTACAGGAAATGTCTGGTTGAAGTTATTGCAGCCAGAGGAGGGTCAACCAGCTACTAAATCAAAGGGTGTACTTACTTATGCCTCCCTATCCTGTGAATAATTCCATCTTATGGTCAATAAAAATATGATAAAACGCAAATGTTTGGGTGGTTTTAGTTCAAGCAGACACTGTTTGTTCATTCTTAAGATTGCTGGAGAGTTCAGATGATGTTTTATGACCAATTTAGGCAGAGATGTTAAAAATTCCAAAGGGTGTACAAACATTTTACTCCAACTGTATAGCACAATAGAAAAGGAATGCCTCGCCATCAAGTGGGTGGTCCTTGCCCTCCGCTACTACCTGCTGGGGCGCCCTTTCACCCTCTGTTTGGACCACGTGCCCCTGCAGTGGCTCCACCGCATGAAGGATGCCAACGCGCGGATCACCCGTTGGTATCTGGCACTCCAGCCGTTTAAGTTCGAGATGGTCCACAGGCCGGGTGCGCAGATGGTTGTGACTGATTTCCTCTCCCATCGGGGGGGGGGAGTCAGCTGCAGGCCGGACGGCTCCCCGGCCTGAGTCGGGCGGTGGGGACATGTGGCAGTGGGGGCGTGGCCAAGCATCGGTCTCTGAATGGAGGGCGGAGTCAGGGAAGGTAAGTGGCAGAATCACTGCACCTGACGTGAATTAACCTGTGTTTGTGTGTCTTCCCCAGTGACCGCGCCCTTTAAAAGGAGAGAAAGGACTGAGAAAGGGAGCTCTCCCCCAACCTGGACGCTTGTGTGTATGAGAGTGAATAGAAAAGCTGAAAAGCTAAGTAAGAGTTTTTTTGATAACTCAGTTCTGGCCTGCCGTGCTTCTGTGCTCCACCCACCTAGAACCCTTGCTACACAGTGTTAGTTTTCCGCCACACATAGTGCTTTGCATTTAGGCCAAAAATTTCAACTTTGGTCTCATCTGACCAAAGCACCTTCTTCCACATGTTTGCTGTGTCTCCTACATGGCTTCTGGCAAACTGCAAACGGGACTTCTTATGCCTGTCTTTCTACAATGGCTTTCTTCTTGCCACTCTTCCAAAAAAGGCCACATTTGTGGAGTGTACGACTTATAGTTGTCCTGTGCACAGATTCTCCCACCTGAGCTGTGGATTTCTGCAGCTCCTCCAGAGTGATCATGGGCCTCTCGGCTGCTTCTCTGACCAGTGCTGTCCTTGCTTGCTCTGTCAGTTTAGGTGGACGGCCATGTCTTGGTAGGTTTGCAGTTGTGCCATACTTTTTCCATTTTTGAATGATGGATTGAACAGTGCTTCTTGAGATGTTCAGAGCTTGGGATATTTTTTTATAACCTAATCCTGCTTTAAACTTCTCCAGAACTTTATCCCTGACCTGTCTGGTGGGTTCTTTGGTCTTCATGATGCTGTTTGTTCTTCAGTGTTCTCTAACAAACCACTGAGGCCTTCACAGAACAAGTGTATTTATGCTGAGAGTAAATTACACACAGTAGGGCTCTATTAACTAATTAGATGATTTCTGAAAGCAATTGATTGCACTGGATTGTATTTAGAGGTATCAGAGTACAGGGGGCTGAATACTAATGCACACCACATTTTTCAGATCTTTATTTGTTTAAAATTTTGAAGACCATTTATCATTTTCATTTCACTTCACAATTATGTGCTACTCTGTGTTGGTCTATCACATAAAATCTCAATAAAAAACTTAAGTTCATGGTTGTAAGGTGGAAAAATGTGAAAAAGTTCAAGGGGTATGAATACTTTTTCAAGGCACTGTACATTCTTCAAGCAGTGGCACAGGAAGAAGTCTGCATCATTCAAGAAGGCCATGATTTTTATGCAGTACAATGCACCATCACATACATCCAAGTACTCCACTGCTTGGTGAGACAGCAAAGGCCTTAAAGATGAGAGTAATGACATGACCCCCTTCCTCACCTGACTTAAACCCTATTGAGAACTTGTGGGCCCTTCTTAAATGTGAGATATACAGTGAGGGAAGACGATACACCACTCTGAATAATATTTGGGAGGCCATGGTTGCTGCTGCACAAAAAAATTGATCAATAACAAATTAAAAAAAAAAAATTAATAGACTCCATGGATGGAAGGCTCATGGCAGTTGTTGAAAAGAAGGGTGGCTATATTGGTTATTGAATATTTTTGAAATGCCAAAAGTGTTTTGTCAATTCTGAGTTGTTTATTTGTTACATTTACTCTAACAATTAAAATAAACAAGTGAGATGGGAAAATTTTAGCTTTTCATTTAGTTGCATAATAATTCTGCATGGCAGCACGGTGGTGTAGCACTGTCCTCTCACAGCAAGAAGGTCCGGGTTCGAGCCCTGTGGCCGGCGAGGGCCTTTCTGTGTGGAGTTTGCATGTTCTCCCCGTGTCTGTGTGGGTTTCCTCCGGGTGCTCTGGTTTCCCCCACAGTCCAAAGACATGCAGGTTAGGCTAATTGGTGGCTCTAAATTGACCGTAGGTGTGAATGTGAGTGTGAATGGTTGTTTGTCTCTATGCCCATGTTTACATTAGACCGTATCAGCAGATCATCAGATTAACGTTTTTAAAACGATTAGTGTGCACACAGCAACACCAATACACGATTTGCGTGCACACAGCAATACCAATACACGGATACGCTCGGCTCCGCAGGCATCCTGCGCTCCAAATCACTCCGCCCTGAACAGCGAGTGCCCTTTGGAGGGTGCGCACTCCGGCCCTGCGCAGCTCACAGAGCACGCGAGTGAAGTGAACAAGCTGTGATTCGGGACTGAGCCGCTGTGTGTGTGATCCCAGTGCATATCACTTACCACTTGCAAGTGGAAGGATGGCAAGCCTAAAGACAATCATAACTATACAATGGGCAGTATTTGCATCAGTATTTGCAGTATTTTCATACTTTTATACTCTTTAATGAAAGGTGATACAAGGCGGAAGTCCGCGCCGTTTTTCAGCAGTCGCGTCACATGACCAACGCCAGCGAATCAGGAAGGTGGATGTCACAGTGACGTTGTCCAATGAGACGCCAGCTAGAGCTCAGCACAGCGTATCCACGTATTCTGAATGTTTACACAGCACCGGAGCTGACACGATCTGGATTGAATACGTGGACCCTGGCGGATTCCCGTTTCCCGGCGTTTCCAGGCGGTTTAATGTAAACGGACAGTGCATCCGCGAAGAAAACGAGACAGATACGGTCTAATGTAAACGTAGCCTATGTGTCGGCCCTGCGACAACCTGGCGACTTGTCCAGGGTGTACCCCGCCTCTCGCCCATAGTCAGCTGGGATAGGCTCCAGCTTGCCTGCGACCTTGTAGAACAGGATAAAGCGGCTAGAGATAATGAGATGAGAAATGTTGCCTAATAATTGTGCACACAGTATAGTGGTAAAGCTGGTCATGCAGAACTCAAAACATAGCTAAGGATATTTTATAACATGCTACACCAACATGTAAACTATCCTTTCATTTTTAGTCTCTTGTTTATTCAAATCATTCAAATATTCATTACAGCAAGCACTCCTTCTTGATCATATACTGACCTGAACTTTTCCAAGTTCATCCAGTGTTCTACTTGAACTTTTCCAAATATTTTCCAAAGTTACCCCTGAGCTTTTCCAAATTTTGTAGTGTTAACACCTGAAACTGAAATGGACTAAACTTGGATTATCTGCTTTAATTATACACTAAAGAGTCCAGAGGGGAACTCTCAGGGCCTTCTAGGCCTTCAGCATTTCAAGTATGTATATTTAATTTCTTTCATTCCTTAATTTCTTTCATAATTTCATTATAATTATTCTTTTCTAATTCGGCCTCATTTTCTATCAAATGAAAGGGTTACTGTCCTGAAAGCATTAAAATCAAGTTATCCAATGAGGTTTGTTTGTTGTCTCTAGGCTGAGAAGAGTTTAGAACTGCTCACTCATCGGTTAGGACTTCATTGCCGGGACAGAACGCTGTGGCAGTGTATGTTTATGTAGGAAGTGACAGATGAATTAATTAACCAATCAAATTTTGATTTATAGTGGGAGGGACCAAAAGTTTATCGCCCTTGGCCTTCTCGAAGGCCAACGCTAGCTTAACTGCAAGTTGTTCATCAGTAGTGTTCGCGAACGCTAATAAGGCGGTCAAGCCAGTGCTATCGAGAGCAAGTAGCATGACTAACGACAGAGAAACTAAGATTTCTGTCTCCAGACTCTTCTTCCACGCTGCACGCTCGCTACAGTATTTTTCACTCAGACTTAAGTATTCATTTCCCTCTGTAATTCACTTAGTTACTTTTAAAATCAACATCGACAGCTACACACAACGGAGTGACTTGGCAGCCTGATGCTAATCCCTTACAAAATCCTTTGCCCTGTTGCTTTTTTGGTGTTTCTGGCTAAGTTTTGGCTGAGCTCAAGTCCCAGCTTTAATAGTTACAGTTTGCCACTGAAATTACCCATACCCTTGAAGTGGGCAACCACTGTTGCTATAAAAAACCCTCAATTAATTCTGGCGCAACTGATTACCTCCAGAAGTCACCTAATTAGTTGAATGGAGTTGAAGTTGATCTCAATATAAATACACCTGTTCCTGGAAGACCCCAGAGTTTATATCTAAACAAATAACTTCTTGACATCCAGGAAAGAGCTATGAAAACAAGTTGAACATCCAGCAAAGCAACATCTAAATTGGATATTTTAAAAACGGAAAGAATATAGCACAACAATTCTTCTACCTAGAGGAGGACATCCACCAAAAAACAAAATCGGTGACATTTTAAGAAGGGAATTAGTCAGAGAGGTAACGACAAGGCCAGGGGTTATGCCCAACATGATTCTACCACCACCATGCTTTAATGTGGTGATGGTGTTCTCAGGGTGATGAGCAGTGTTTGGTTTCTGGCAAATGTCAGACTTTGTGTCAAGGGTAAAAATGTCAAGTTTTGTTCTTATCAGACCAGACAACCTTTTGCTACATGTTTGCTGAGAATGTTATTGTGGTATTGTACTATTAGTTAGTAAATAGTAATCATGATGGAGTGCATTATTAATTCTGGTGTTCACAAAAGGATCGATGCATGTAAAACCCACTGAACAGAGTGTAGTGATTCCATGGAGTTTAGCTGATTTGAAGTCTTCAGACCAGGATCGAGTACAAGGAACTGATGTGATAGAGAAGAGGATCGATTCACGATCGAATATAAAGTCAGAATATTTCCTGCAACAGATTAAAATGAAAGCGTTCATACACATCCTACTCAGCAACCATGGTACACTTGGCTCTTTCAGAAACTATTCCTGAAACCCAACCAGTCTCTGTCGCTCTTTTGCAGCAGATCCTGTCGTTTCCTGAGTACTCATCTCCCGTGTTCCAGATGCCCAGGTCATCCCTGAGAGACCCTCCGACGCCCACAGCAGGCTACACCGGCCCAGAGGAAGCCTCTCCACCTGTGCAGTCCTCAGCCTCACTTATCAAGGCCATCAGGGAGGAGCTGCAAAGACTTTCCCAGAAACAACCAGCCATGGCTGGTTACCACAGCTGAGAAACACCGTAACTAACCCAAACACTGGCTAAACTCCACCGACAGCTGGTCGCTGAACTAGCTGATTTTAAACATGCTACCTAATCCCTCACTGAAAACACGCACCAGAGCCAAGGTTTGTTTGAACCCTATTTCTATCCATATACAGCAGGCTGGACTGATACACAAAGAGATACCACTGCTAAGGTATAGTACATGGACCATGTGGATTAACCTGAGGGGGGAAAAAAACACCCGGCATATCACAGATCAAACATTAGTAACTTAAAATACAACAAGTCACCTCACCCACAAAATATCCAATAGAAGCTCTTCTCTCCTAAATTGCATGCTATTTGAAATAGTGAAACGGAAGAAAAAAAAAGACTTGTTTGTGATTTTTTTTTTTATTTACTTTTTTTTTTCAAATCCAGTGTGAGAGCCCTCCTCTCCTCAGTGCCATTTCTACATGTCTGTCAAAGTGCTTCCTTCAGAAGGGTCATCATCCAACCCCTCGACTTCCTCTGGTGCTAAATCTCATTCCCATTTCCACCAACCATGCCTGAAAATTGGAACAGTTAAGCAGTGGTCAGTAGTGTCTCTTCCTTTAAATCTACATTTCTGTGCGGTTTAGTTAAAAAAAAAAAAAGGACCACTGATGCAGGATACCATGATTACGGGTGTTATTGACGGCTGTGCGTTTCAAACAGGGAAAGAAATAGTCTAGTATACTCAAAAAGGATGCCTTTTATTGTATTTTTTGAGAAGAGGGTTTTGAGATGGTGGGCGCTAAGCTTATAACATCAAACCACTGGAGAACCAGTGAAGAATGGAGGCTGTGAACAAAGAGTGTTCTATTTGGATCAACAACAGACAGAGAGAGAGAGAGGTCTCAGAACAAGACGCACAATGTATAGGACACTTCATTTACACAATTATACAAAAGCACCTATCATTTTCATGCTTTTAACTGTGAAAGATCCTTTATTCAGGTTTAAAGGTTTAAGTTCTGAAATGATTAATTAATCCAGAACACCTTGATTAGATGCATCAGGTGTGTTCCAGCTGCTCCACACTTCTTCAAATATTGAAACAAGACCGTCAATGATGACGTAGCTCACTCCGGCCCTGTCTAGTCCAGAAGGAACCATCTAAAGTGGGCCACCTTGTGCAATAAATGTTGCAAGCTATATACAAGCTATATCCACCCTAGGAATACCGACCTATTTGCCAGAAAGAATCCAAAATGGCAAGGAATTGACCGAGAAGAAGCAATTTTTGTTGAACTGCTCATTAAGGCTTAATTAGTCCATAACTTGTTTTATAATTGTAATTAAGCAAATCTGTATAGAAGTTCTATGCACCCTAGGTACCGCTACCTTCATGCCAGAAAGAATCGAAATCGGTGTTCGGGCTTAATTACTCCATATCTTCATTATTAATTGCAATTATGCAATTTTGTGTAGAAGCTATATGCACCCCAGGCAGACCTACCTTCCTGCCAAAAAGAATAAAAATTGGTGAAGAATTGAGAGACAAGAAGCAATTTTCGTGAAATGTGGACGACGGACGGAAGACAGATGACGGACAACACATGATGGAATAAACTCATCGCCTGTCGGCCGGATGAGCTAATAACTAAACGAGAATGAACCATTGAAGTACAGACAGTCATAAATACACTCAAAAATAACTTTCTCAAGTGAGAACTGGTTCTGAGATTGAGATTGATATTTAAGGAATAAAACACTTCAAGGGGTGCTGTTATAGGAAAATAATCAGTGATGGGGTGGTATGATACGGCCTGAAAAGTAGTCGAGTTATTCTTACCATTCCATAGCAGCACATCCTGAAGAGTTTTATTCCACTTCTACCACAGTAAGTTGCCAACAATTACAATTTGTCCCTTTCTAGTTTGGTTTTTATGTTGTGGAATGTCCCCAAAACAAGTTACTCTCTCTTCTCATGGACATAACAATGATAAACTGTCGTTTCCTCATCAGTCTTGATTCTTTTTCCTCCTTCTTGATATTAATAAGACAAAAATGCAGCTTGTCAGGTTACCAAGAAACCACAAAAGCGGAAAAGTCCTCTGTCCAGGAGACCTTCCTGTGTCAGAAATCATAAAGCTTTACCTTTGTTATAAGGTGCGGAAACTGGAGATTCCTTCCAAAAATACTTAATGAACACCTTCTTTCAGAAAACTTTAACAATTCTTACTATAACAATTACACACGTTTTAATCGTTCTAACTGGAGCATCCACCATAAATGTTTCTGCATAAGTTGGTACTATAGATATGATAAACCTAGTGCTTAGTGGTTAGCATGTCTGCCTCTCAACTGACAGATCATGAGTTCTAATTGTGGTTGGGTCATACCAAAGACCATCATAAAAATGGTACCTACTGCCATCTGGCAAGGCACGCCACAATACAGATGCGAAGTCAAAACTCAAACTCTAGCAGTTGGTTACCAAAGGACCAGCCCCCCCACTGTAACTCTAGCTATGTAATAGGTGAGAGCCCGAGGGCTATAGAAACGGAGAACAGTGCCACCCAATGTGCCTTAAGGGCCTGGTTCGTACTCTGATGGGAGACTGTCTGGAAAGACCAGGTCCTGGCACAGGCACTAGGCTCTTAAAGCGTATTGGGTGGCGCCGATCTCTGTTTCTATAGCCCTCTGCCTCTCGCCTATTACATAGCTAGGGTTACATTGTGCTGTCAGGAATGGGGGTACAGCAGGAGTCCATTTCTGTACCACAAGGTACAGTCGACACTATTGTTGGACCTCAAGGTAATTTTATGGCCATAAAGTTACATATATGGTCCCAAGGGTACAAATAAGTACCTTAGAGGGTACTGATCCAGTGACAAGCCATTGTACCCCTAAAGGTACAACAATGCACTTTATTTTCTGAGAGTGTGAGGGTTTAGTCATCTGGTAGAGTTTGACTCCGTAGTCCCATCTCTATTGTGGCGTGCCTTGCCAGATGGCAGTAGGCACCATTTTTATGATGGTCTTTGGCTTTGACCCATTAGAACTGAAAGTTCAGCAGTGCTGCAACGCACAATTTAAAAGAGAGTACAAATAAGTGGCACCGAACCCCCAAGTGCTCCCTGGGTTCTGTAGCATGGCTGCCCACTGCTCTGGGTGTGTGTGTTTTTTCACTGCTTCAGATTGGTTAAATACAGAGAAGAATTTCACAAGTGTACATGTGATGAATAAAGAAGTTGTTGTTCTTCTAAGCAAAGATGTTCAATACAGGATGCTTTGTTTGGGCGTGCACAAACATCACACTGCAGTGTGCAAACTCAAACCCCAGCCAACATTCTCACTTTTCTTTAGTTGTGGTTTAATTGAACTGTGACTTGTTTGAGCTTCTGGAACAGACTTGGTGACCACTGTCTTACAGAGTTTTGCCCACAACCACTGTCTTCTGTCCAAACTCGAAACCAGGAGGACTCTGGGTCACACATGTGTAAGCATTTGAGCTGGTCCACTTGTGCAATCATCACAGCCTGGTGGGGGGGGGGGGAAGTATCCAGTCTGTTGTGTGCACCATTTCCCCAGTGGATCAAAAAGCCAAAACTTTCACTCAGTTAAAAGCAGGATTCAGTCATGAGACACAAACTGGAGGAAAGATGTTGCTCAGTATCATCATGACTTCATGGTGCCGTCTATTCAGAAAGCCAGGATGATTTATTTATTTCGTTTACTTTTGAGCTTGTTTTTGCCTGTGGATCGTACGAGTTTGGCTGTACCGTGAGCCAGTGTCTTCGTTTAGAGTAGGGCACGCTTAGCGCTTTCCCGCTTTGTGTGGATAGTTCTCAGTTTACAGCTGTTTGTTTTGCACATTTTTTCATCTTTGCACAATGTTTTCATAATGGCAATGCAATGCTAAAAATCCTATAAGGGTATCCGGAAATAAGAGAAAACTATACGGTGTGTGTGTATATATATATATATATATATATATATATATATATATATATATATATATATATATACACACACACAGATATAAGAAATATATACATAAATATATAAATTGCATATTGGTGTATTCCTGATGAGCACAATATGATTGTATGTATGTCTAAACTATATTAGATTTAATTTTATATTTATCACTATAAATATATGAAGTCATTGAAAATGTTGGATAAAGTGTCAGTATGAGATATTTAAAAAAAAAAAAGACCAGATCACTGTTGAGGCATATAGATGGTTTAGCTCAGTAATTCAGTAGGGAATCTGTATTTCCGTGTATACAATCGTGTATTTGAGCTAAGATATTTTTTTATTTTTATTTTTTTGTCATGGTGGCTGTAAGGTTATGTGACAAGATGGACTTGTTATGTATTGTGTTGTACACCATGCCATTAAAAAATTAATTTCTGACAGTTAACATGGAGCATATACTCACCCCAACAAGCCTTAAGTCAATATGCATGTTAATTAATGCTTTTTTATTTTAATTTTTTTTTATTTAATGTGTTGATGTCTTGATGGGCATGCTACTATATATATGCTTAAAAAAACATGCTTAAAAACAGTGCAAACCTTAAAGCAAGCTTGATCGATAGGTTTTGTTGAATATGAGTGAATACTGTGTACTGGCGGTATCAGAGACTAAACATGAACTGTCAAAGCACAGATGAATCACCTTGATTGGGGTGGGGGGAGAAGCTTGGATATTTTGCAATTTATATACTTGAGTAATATTTTTTTGAAGCCACTGAAAGGACAGTATTTCTGATTCAAATATAAAATACAGAGAGATATAATGGGTATATGGACCATTTTAAAAATGAAAATGTCGAAAAGTAAATGTCATTCTCGAAAGCAGACTTCTGCAAAGACCAACTGGGAAAATGAGTCGTTTTTCGTTTGGGTATTACACCAGTCAGAGAGTCAGTCAGTCAGCCATGTACGGAGCTGCTGATGTGACATGGTGGTTATTTTGTAATGGTGCACGATCTGCCACACTTTAAGTGTCCGTGAAGTGTCTAAGTGCAACCTGAGGCCACAGCTTAATCTGTCATGCAACGTCATACTGAATACATGGCCTCTAGTATTAATTATTTAACAGGAATGAATTTTTAAAAAAAAGTCTATTCACTTTGAGAATTCCTTCAGGCTAATGGTATTTCCATGTAGAAAGGCTGTAAACGAAGACGAATACAATATTCGGAATAAACACACAATTGTTCGAAAAACATACAAAAATGAATAGGAAGTGCATTTATTTATTTATTTATTTATTTATTTATTTGGGCTCCTAGTTTGTTTATATTTTGGATAATAGAATCAACTAAATCTGTTAAATATTGAAGGCAAGTAGAAAGAAAATAGAACTAGATGGAGACTGTGACTAAACTCACAGTAATTTGCGCTAGCTGTGACAAACCGCGACGTCTGGTCACCGTACCGTATAGAGCTAGAACGGTAAGAGATAGAGAATGATGCTTGGTGAGGAAAAGTTGCGCCCGGCTGCCTTGAAAAAATAAAAAAACTGATTGAAAAAATCTTGAAAATTGACAGTTATAGATAAGTGATTAAAAAAAAAAATCCCGTTTTTCATGGAGCATTCTGATTCCGTGATCCAGATCAGCACCAAAAGTCAGCAATGTAATCCAGCCCAGGGGTATTCTTCATGTGAAATTTGGTGATGATTGGTTGAAAAAGGAGGGAGAAATAGCATCCTAAAAAATGTGAGGAGAAGAAGAAAGTAGAAAGATCCTGAGTGAGGGTAACAATTTGTGCTAGCGCAAATTAAAAAGAAAAGAAAAGATAGAAAGAAAAGTCCTGAACAGATCTCTAGTTGAGACCAGGGAAGGACTGGAGTGATGTAGCTGAGGTTGAGGAACTGTCAGACAGAATCTGTAGATCAATGCTGCCATTTCTACAATTGAGGTTTTTCCGGTGTTTCTGGTGGCATAGTGGATTATATTCCATAAGGGGGAAGAAAAAAACAACCCCTCCAGTTTCTAGGGCTTCTGAGGGCATCCAGAGATCGCTAGTTTGATTGGTGGTTGGGAGTTCAAGAGGGCAAAATTGGCCATACTTTCGGGGAGTCAGGGATAGCCCACTCACTCACTCACTCACTCACTCACTCACTCACTCACTCACACTCTCTCTCTTTCTCTCTCCTCTATCAATTACAGTGACGCTAGCATCTGTGACGCTATTGTTGGCATCCGTGAGTCCATGCATGCGGAGGTGGGCTTTGATTGTGTTATGTCGCCCCGATGCTGCATGAGTAAGCAGTTTGAAAACTGTTTCAGAGGAAGCACATGATCACCTTCGCTCTGCCTGAATAGCAGCTGTTGTGTGAACGGAGAGAGCTGTCTAGTGGGCATAAATTGGCCATGACTAAATTAAGGAGAAAATCTAAATGGGAAGGGGGGAATACATCTAAATACATACACAGATATGGATATTTGGAGCACTAAACACTTCTACCATGTCACAGCACTAGTGACTCTAGTACGTCTTGCAAGGAAAGGGTAATATTAGAAGTCATCTCCATGATGACCACAGTGGTCTAAATCAATGAATCAATCAAATGTAATTCAATCAGGGCCTTAATATATTAAACTGTTGCTTAAAAATAAGCACCATGTCGATTCAGCAACTCCGTACTCAGGAAATCGTTAGTATAGATTATAATATTATTTTTTGATTTACATTATCATGCGGGGTGGCACGGTGGTGTAGTGGTTAGCGCTGTCGCCTCACAGCAAGAAGGTCCGGGTTCGAGCCCCATGGCTGGCGAGGGCCTTTCTGTGCGGAGTTTGCATGTTCTCCCCATGTCTGCGTGGGTTTCCTCCGGGTGCTCCGGTTTCCCCCACAGTCCAAAGACATGCAGGTTAGGTTAACTGGTGACTCTAAATTGACCGTAGGTGTGAATGTGAGTGTGAATGGTTGTCTGTGTCTATGTGTCAGCCCTGTGATGACCTGGTGACTTGTCCAGGGTGTACCCCGCCTTTCGCCCGTAGTCAGCTGGGATAGGCTCCAGCTTGCCTGCGACCCTGTAGAACAGGATAAAGCGGCTACAGATAATGAGATGAGAGACATTATCATGCCATATTTCAGCCACCTGACCAATATGGTGCTATTTAATCCGTGTGTGTGTGTGTGTTTAGGTAAGAATGGCAACAGTGTTGTTAACCCAGTAAAAACCCTATAACAAACTTTCCATTAACTTTGCTGTTGAAATGATTCAAACTTTAAGAGATGAGCAGAATTTGTGATTAATATCTGTGTGTGTGTTAGTTACTGAGGAAGAGAAATGACTATTTTTTGTTCATGTATAAGCGCCATGGAGGAGCTTATTGGAAACTTAAAGGAATATCCCAGCATTTTTTACGACCTATTTTCTATCATCATTATCTCTAGGGTAAGTGCGATCACCACAGGCAAGACTTTGGACATTTTTCTGTACTAAGAAAAGATCAGGAAGTTGTTAGAGGTGGTAAAAGTACCAAAATTATATATTCAAGTAGAAATTTTAATAACACCTACAAAATTAATACATAAAAACTCAGCTAAAATTAAAATGCAGCTTCAAATTTAAATCAAACAGTATAATATCTGCCTCAAGTCACACACTGATCTTAGTTACTGATGGTAAATTAGTGTCTCTTTGACCAAGGGAACCAGGAACATGGGAAACCAGGAACATGGGAAAACATTAGCTAGGCTTAACTAACAACAACAACATTTGTTCCTAATCTTTCAAATATTAGCTAGCGTGATGATAATTCTGAAAGCTAATCACTAGCTCTCATCACACAAACTGCAATGATAAATGCAAAGTATGTAGCAGAAGATGGATTATAGTGATGGATATTAGATCTCATTCTCACGGTCACATCTGTTAAAGTTAAGATTTGTTTATAAAAACAGAAATATTTTGATATTGAATTTATTTCTGAGAGGCGCTAGGTTTGAAGAATGCTGGAATATTCCTGGAGTATTGTAAAGAATGAGCATTTTTTAGTTTATCACTTCCAAAGACCCCGCTCACATCTGATTACTTCAAGCATCTTGTGTCTGGATTGTATTCTAATCATATTTTAATCACATTTCTTTACACTTGTAGTCAAATATTAGCCACATTGCATCTACAGTATATGCAAATCAGCTCATTATATCTGCCTGTGTTGTTCCAATATTTCTGTTGTTTCATGGCAGTGATGAATAAAAACAATTTTTTTGACCATTTCTGTTCTCCATAAAGGCACCAACTTTGGTCATCTGGAATCATCTGGAAAGGGTTTCGGTTATCAAGTACGTTTACAGTTATACAACATCTGCTTCGAACATGTCTCAGATCTGAAGAGGATCAGATTTAAATCTGGTTTAAACCCAAACAGGTGCATTTATACTTTAGTTTTAAGACAGGGACTCTATCCGGAGTCAATCCTGATACTCAATGCAGAGGTTCTCCAGTGGATTTATTCTCAAACTTATTTTAAGTAAAAGTAGTTGCAGGTTTCAAAAATCAAGCTTTCATTTTCGGAGACCAAATAATGTTCAAAAAAATAATAATTTTCTGGGGGCGTTGTGGCTCAGGTGGATAAGGCGCCATACCATAAATCTAGGGACCCGGGTTTGAGTCCAGCCTGAGGTTATTTCCTGATCCCTCCCCGTCTCTCTCTCCCGCTCATTTCCTGTCTCTACACTGTCCTATCCAATAATAAAGGTGAAAAAAAGCCCAAAAAATAATAATAATTTTCTTTAAAATGTCAGATGGGCTTCATATAGTGGTGATGTATGCGATGATGTCATGTAGCGGTCACTTGGAGCAACTCAGCTGTTTATATTCTCTGTTTACATCATAGTTTTGCTAGTTTTACAAGTATTTTTACGGAATTTATCATTTTTTTAAATAAGTATGCCTCATTGTGCAGCATATAAATGCCACACTGATGCTAAAAAGAAAGCACAAGCTGGAACTAGACTGCATTTCTGCAGAGAAAATGCAAAGTGTGCTTGATCAGGTGTGGCAAAGTATCAGCAACAGAAATATATATATATATATATATATATATATATATATATATATATATATATGAGATCTAAGAAAGTGTGTGACAGTGTGTGTAGTGTGTGTGTATGTGCCTGCACGCTCTAAAATCTTGGTTTAAAATGGCTCAACTCGCGGCGCAACTTGACACTTCACACTCTAAAATCTTTCTTTTTTTTTAACATGATCTACAGCTGATGCTGGGTTGATTAACAGAGAGAGTGTGGCATGGTTTAAAACACAGATTTTAGAGTGCGAGGTGAGCAGCGTGACATGACACTTAAGGTTTTCTCCCAAAACTCCATTCATTTGAATGGGGGGGGAAATGCCTCTCTCTCTCTCTCTCTCTCTCTCTCTCTCTCTGTTAATCTACACAAAACCAGATGTAGATCATGTTAAAAAAAAAAAAGATTTTAGAGCTCAAAGTGTCATGTCACGCTGCAAGTTGAGCCATTTTAAACCGAGGTTTTAGAGCACAGACACACACTTTGTCACACACACTACGCCACACACTTTTAGATCACGTAAAAAAAAAAGATTTTGCAGGACCAGGTCTCATGTCTAATCCAGTTTCTGTCGCTGAGGCGAGCAGCATGACAGGGCACTAAGGTTTTCTCCCAAAACTCCATTCATTTGAATGGGGACAGCAAAAAAGCCATACACACTCTCTGTTAATCTACACAGAACCAGCTGTAGATCATGTTAAAAAAAAAGATTTTAAAGTGTGAAGTGTCATGTTGCGCTGCAAGTTGAGCCATTTTAAACCAAGATTTTAGAGTGCAGACACACACTTTGCCACACACTTTTAGATCATGTGTAAAAAAAAAAAAAAAAGATTTTGCAGCACCAGGTCTCATGTCTAATCTAGTTTCTGTCGCTGACACTTTGCCACAGCTGATCAAGCACACTTTGCATTTTCTCTGCAGAAATGCAGTCTAGTTCCAGCTTGTGCTTTCTTTTTAGCATCAGTGTGTGGCATTTATATGCTACACCATACTTATCCACCCTCATGACATTACCGTGAGACTCACGATATTTTTTCACTGAATCGCGCTCACACTTCCACTATCAAATTCTCATGATTTTTCATTAAAAAAAAATTATTCATGGAAAACAAAGCATTATCGATGCGCCAGTGGGTGCAATGTCCACTGAGTACATGATATTGCATTTCCAGAAGCCCAGTGAAAGAACTTTTGAAAGGATGTTCGTGATCGGTTGGCTGCAGGAAGTCGACCAATGAAATCACATCTTATTTTGTCTTCATCATTTCCACGTTACCAGCGGGAAGGACGCACATGATGAAAATGAGTGATCGCGATTCTGGATCTGAGGGCCCTCCAAATTCTAAAAAAACAGAAAAATTTCAAGTATCAAGGTGCAGCTGAGTATGATACGAAGTTTAATTCCAACTGGACCAAAATTTATCCATGCATTATCGCTGATTCAGCGAGCAAGCACCATTTCCGATGCACTGTTTGCAACAGGAGTATCAGTTGTAAACATCAAGGCCCTCAAGATATGTTAAACAATTTTTTGTGTTAAATGTGTTATTAATTTGTATTTCTCGGTATATAACCCCTGGCAAAAAATATGGAATCAGTGCACTTGGAGGATGTTCATTCAGCTGTTTTATTTTGTAACAAAAATAAATAAATCACAGATACGACATAAAATTAATTAATTTAACAGCTGAACATTCTGGCTTTGTAAAATATACACCTCAAAAAAATTAAATGAAATTGTAATTAGTGGCACTTTTTTTTAAGATCAAGTAGAGGAAAAAAATTATGGAATCATGAACTGTTAAGGTTCCCCCAGCTGGAACGGCTTCTTCTCGAGACCAATGCCCTCGTGCCACCTGCAGAATTCTGGAGCGAAAACACCGCGAAAAAAAACAGAGAACCGGAGATCGGGTTCACTGCTGTTTATTCACAGTTTTCTCGCCAAAGATGAAATATTACAAACAACCTTTTATAACAAATTATAATCTCTCTAAACGGCAGCTGTGTTTATGTATTGTGTCTGTCGAATATGTGTGTGTGTGTGTGTGTGTAGAATGTGTGTGTGTGTGGATTGTGTGTGGCCTTGGCTATGTACGTGCGTGTAGAGGGGTGGGTGTAGGATGTGTGTGTGTTGTGTGTGCGTATGTAAATGTGGATATCTTGTGTTAAGTCAGCAATCATGGAGTTCCTTAATTCCATTAATGTGTGTGTGTGTGTGTGTGTGTGTGTGTGTGTAAATGAAACCTTCAATCATAAGCAAAATAATATTTCATATCAACGGATGTTTCAGCAATTTCAGCATTTATGCACGTCAAAGCGCGAAATGTTTTTATGACAATTCTACTATGTGAACCAAAAAAAGTCACCATTAGTACTTTGTTGCACCTCCTCTGGCTTTTATGACGGCTTGAATTCTTTGAGGCGTGGAGTTCACTAATGAAAAACAATATTCTTTGTCAGTCAGGTTCCAACTTTCTTGTATAGCAGTTGACAGATCAGCTTTGCAAGATGGAGCCTTGTCATGGACCCCCCCCCCCCCCCCCCCCCCAAATTTCCACCATAAATTTTCAATCGGATTGAGATCCGGACCATTTGCTGGCTGTGTCGTTGAGTTGATCTGCCTTTCCTGAAGAAAAGTTTTAATGTTCTTTGCTCTGTGGCAAGATGCATCATCATTCTGAAAATGACTTCATCACCAAAAGTACTTTTGATTGATGGAATGAGAAAAGTGTCCAAAATTTCAATGTCCACCTGTGCATTTACTGTAGAGGTAATTAATGACTGCCATCTCTGCAGGTCCTTTTCCCGACATCCAACCCCATATCATCAACGACTGTGGAAATTTGCTTGTTTTCTTCAGGCAGTCATCTTTATATGTGTCATTGGAACGGCACCAAGCAAAAGTTCCAGCATCATCTCCTCGGCCAATGCAGTTTCGTGATTCAGCACTGAATATCACATTCATCCAATCGTCCACAGTCTATGACGGCGTCTCTTTAACCGACTGTAACCTTGTTTTCTTCTGTTTAGGTGTTAATGATGGTTTACGTTTGGCTTTTCTGTACATAAATCCCATTTCCTTCAGCCGATTTCTTACGGTCTGGTCACAAACATTGGCTCCTGTTTCTGCCTGTATGTTTGTTTTTCATTTCTTTTGTTGTGCATTTCCTATTTTCAAGGCGTATTGCTTTGAGTTTCCTGTCCTGATGCTTTGATGTTGTCTTCCTTGAGCTACCTGTATGTTTCCCTTTTACAACCTTCCCATTTTATTTGTACTTGCTCCAAATTTTGGAGCGGCACGGTGGTGCAGTGGTGAGCACCACTGTCGCCTCACAGCAAGAAGGTTCTGGGTTTGAATCTGTGTGGAGTTTGCATGTTCTCCCCATGTCTGTGTGGGTTTCCTTCGGGTGCTCCGGTTTCCCCCACGGTCCAAACACATGCAGTTAGGTTAACATGGGGCAGCCTTGGGCTGAAGTGCCCTTGAGCAAGGTACCTAACCCCTAACTACTCCCTGGGCGCTGTAGTATGGCTGCCCACTGCTCTGTGTGTGTGTGTGTGTGTGTGTGTGTGTGTGTGTGTGTGCACGAGCTCTCTTGCATGTGTTATTGTTTATTTGGCATTGTTTTGTTAATACATGTGGTGTCCTCATGAAGCTATTTTTTTTAATTAATGGTAACAAAAAAGGTGAAAGCTAAATATTCATCCTAAGGCCACCAATCCCCTCTTAAAGTTGGCAAAATCATTTTTGGCTGGGTGGGCTTTGCCCCCTAGACCCCCCACTAGGGCTTTGTTCTGGACCTGACCGGGACCTACAGCCCCTGGACCCCAGCTTTCTGACTTCTTTTTTTATTTTGGGGTTGACATCTATGCTACACAATGAGGCATGCTTATTTTAAAACTGATAAATTCAGTAAAAATACTTGTAAAACTACAATGTAAACAGAGAATATAAAAAGCTGACTTGCTCCAAGCGACCGCTACCTGATGTCATCGCATACATCAAGCCCATCTGGCCTTTTAAAGAAAATGAATTTTTCTTGAAGACTATTTGGTTTCTGAAAATGAAAGTTTGGTTTGTGAAATCTGCGACTACTTTTATTTAAAATAAGTTTGAGAATAAATCCACTGGAGGATCCCTTTTAATGTTTTAAATGAATGCATTTTCAATTTGAGTATCAGGATTATATCCAGATAGGGGTTGTCATCATAAAAAAAAGTAAGTGCACCCATTTATGAAGATAATCCATATCCAGGTATAATCCAGAGCGTAAATGGGGGTCACATGATGCCTATGTTACTTGTTAGCACCTTTTGAAATCTCCTTCTTTTCATGCCTTTATTCCATCTCACTCTCTTGGTCTCTGCAAACTGCATCCCTGTATTTAACATGTACTGTCTCGAGATTGTTGTGCAAATTTATCAAGGGATAATAAAATCATGTGCATTAAAAATTACACCGAAGAAGCATTATTATTATTTTTTTCTCTGCAGTACTCGAGGAGGTGTTCGATTAAAATTCTGTATACACCCGGTGGACTTAATAAGTACACCATACTTTTTGGTGACTAACTGCACACATTTCAACAGAAAAAACAGGCTAAGCATACAGCTACTTTAGCTATGTAATCTAATCCTCTAGATTAGTCATGCAATCTTATCCACCTCCCTGTGTGTGTTGGGTTTTTTCTTTCTTTCTGAAACAATCCTGTAATCCTGTTGCTTCAGTCTACAACCACCCTTTTTGTATGCACAACACAAGAGCACAAACATATAAACCTATGGAATTAGCAGGTTGTTCCGTATACCGTACTCTGGTTACCAGAGGTCGAGTGAGAACAAAGGCAGTCAGTGCTTCTTATGCAACATCACAACCCAACCCTTATAATATTATCTACACTCTCCATGTTTCTTGCACAATCAACATTTTTACACACTCTAAAACAAATGGTGCACCATCCAAGAGGCAAGATAAGTCCACTATACTCCAAAGCCACCTGATTTCACCCCGGTTTCAGTAAAACATCCCATGAAACCTGCATCTGTAATTCACAACTTGGCTAACGAGTGTTATTCAGCTCACTCTCGGAGACCATGATGACGTCTGATGACATGTAATAGTGTCTGGAATGCCAACATGGCACTTTCTTTACGCTTGGAATGCCTTTATCATGAAAACGGATCCATTCGAAGAATGAGATGAATGAGAAGAGGCACTACACTGCAAAAAATGGCCTTTCAAAAATAAGAAATAAAAGATTAAAACAAAGCATATTTGCTTGAATCAGGTGAAAAAAATCTGCCAATGGAACTAGTCAAATTTGACTTGGTAAGATTTCTTAAAGTAAGATGAAAAATCTAACCTGTTTTTAGATGAAATAATTCCAAAATAAGATTGGGGAACTTATTATGCGAGATCTGATTAACTCAAAATAATCAAAATAGTTCTTATAACAAGATCGTACTTCTTACATTTAGCCATTCAAGTCATTTTTATTTATTTCATTTTAAGGGTATTTCACTTAAATTCATGGCAAAGTCTTAGCAGTAAAAACTGAATTTAAGATAAATATACTAATATTAGGATTGTTAAATTCTACAACTAAGCATTGCTAGCTTAAAAGATTCTCCTTTTGTGACCTGTAATTAGTAAAATACTCTAGATATGAGACCAGAGACCATCTTGAATCAAGTTGATGACACGTGTAGCATTGCAACAAGTTTTTTTTTTTTTTTTTCCCATTTCAACATTCAAACATTAAAACATCTCTTAAGATTCCACTTCCCCAGGACCTCAGGCACCAAAATAATAATAATAATTTAAAAAAAGTCTACGCATTTTGACTTGCAGTGCTTACACAACGCCAAAGCAACAGTGCATTTTGGGGGCACTGACTATTCATGCGTACGAGGGGTTTACAAGATCAGGCACAAAAAAAACCCAACCAACTAAACAAAAAAAAAAAAAAAAAAACACTGAACTTAACTCACAGCATTCCAAAAAGACCTCACTAAAACGCCCTCCACTCACTCATAGCCTTTTTGAAGGCACTTGTCTGGTCTAGATTATGTACAGCATCTACGGTAGAAGGACCTCAATCTGAATGACTGAGAAAACAGTCGCAGTAAACTTAGGATATGTAAGGTGGAGTTGAATTGTAATGAAAGATTCAAAGATTTCAGTAAAGTTCATTTATTCACAAAACAAGCATACTTTTTTTTTCTTGAAACAAGATGAACCACATTTGACAAATGTCCAAAATGTACTTACTTGTTTAAAAAAAAAAAAACAACTTGTTTTATTTTCAAAGGTGCTCCAAGTAAGACTTTTTCAAGACATTTTGTCTATACAAGATTTTCAAGATGGACTGTCTTAAAAACTAGCCTTTCTAGCTAAATGAGGTTTTGCTTGTTGGGCAATTATGTCTTATAATAAGGGTGGCTAGATGTTTTAACTTGAAAATAGACAAATAAACTTCCTAAGATTTTTATTTTTTGCAGTGTAACCTTTTGTCCTCAAAACATGTCATTCCAAAATATGTTTCTGGAATGTTGCTATGCGTTCATGTTACTTCTTACACAAGGTGCATATTTCAGAGCAAGCAATGGGGACGATGTCTATTGTAAGAAAATGAAGACAAGAAGTATTTAAGATCATGGAATTAAATTTATGAACTGGAAGGGCACTCGGTAGAGTTCATACCTCTGCCAAGCCATATATTATCAACATCAAAATCAAATCACTTGAACCTTGGATAATACTTAAGCTGTACACCAAATTTCATCCAAATCCATTCACTATTTTTTGAGTTACTTTGGGAACAGGCAAAAAAAAAAAATCCTGGATCCGCATGCAAAGAGTATCTAGATCCTGGATCCACAGACATATCTGGATTTACATCAAAATCTAATCAGTTGTTCCTTGGCCCATGACTCACCTTTCCTCCAAATTTGACTAAAATCCGTTCACTACTTTTTGAGTTACGTTGGGAACAGATAAACAAACAGAGGCGAAAACATAACCTCCTCCAACAAGGTTGGCTGAGGTGAGCTGAGGTGAAAAGGCCAACAGTACAGTACATTTCCCTGTAATCCCTTATCAGATTAAATCCATTTAAAGAAATTGGACTACACTTCAAAAGTTTAACACTACAACACTAAACCAGGGCTTTGAACCAGTTCAAGGAACGAAAATGAAAACCAGGAACTTTTTCTATTTCACATGGAACAGAAATGAAACCAGAAACTTTATTATTTTTTATGTTCCGGAACAGAAACGCTTATTAAAAATAATGGTAACCGGTTAATACCGGTTTTTATTTCGTTCCTCAAAGTTTCCGTAGCCTACAAATAAAGTCATTCTTCTCCTGCGCAAGTTTCTATGACCCGCTGGGGTTCACTTCCTGTGTGATGTTCGCTGACTGAATGGAGGGAGCGGGAGGGTGGACTACTATCACGTCTCCACATCTTAAATAAGAGGTAAATATTGCAGTCTATCGTTATTCGAAAACGTCAATTTCAAACACGATATCAATATATTTGTCCACATTAATGAGAGGCTCGCGAACATTAAATGACGTTAACCTCTGTTAGCCTATCAATGCATAGGGCCTGACTAGCCTTTGGTAACACACTAAACGAATTATCTTTCATTTTTGGCACTTTTTCTGTTTGTGTAGATGGGAAGACATACTGAGAATCCAAATCGCCAACATTTGAAATAATAATTGTTTTGAATTATTTCTTGTCTTATTTAATGAAGGTTGTAATAGAATTAGCCTACATTTGGCTTAAGCTGGATGAGACAGAGACATAATTTTATAGCCATTTGTTAAACAGCTGACAGGGAACGTAATTAACCGTTCCGGGAACGAAATTTTTTTGTTCTAACCGGTTCGGGAACGTCTATTTAATGGTGGAACCCAAAACCGGAAACGTTAAAATTCCGTTTCTGTTCGGAACGAACCAATAGGAAAAAAATTCTGGTTCAAAGCCCTGCACTAAACCAAACCAAATCTGATTTCTGAACCTGTCTGATTTTGGTATCGGTCTTTACAGTGAACAGTCATTTCAACAGCATACAACATCCTAAAGTAGATGAAAGCTATTGTTATAAGATGGGACTTAAACTTTTTCTGAGGTTATGTTTACGTAAGCATACTTTAAGTATTTTTAGTGAGGTCTTGGCTACTCTGTTCACCTCTCATCATTCCTAGTGACATTACTTAAAGGTTCTGACTGCAAAGTTGAATTCTGAGCAAAATGTTCTATTTCTATTGCCGTTGGAGTTTCGAGATGTTTCGCTGCTGCACACACACACCGTGTATCCCATGTGTAAAACATTTTGTCGAGATAAAATGCGTCCTGCAGTATACAATTCTGGAGATCGCCGAAGCAAGCGAGCAACAATATCACGTGACCACCGTGGGGTGTGTTTTTGACCTACTTTTAACCAAAACAAGTCGGCGTGGGCAAACATGGCGGACTCGGCTCTCCCTTCAGCTAAAAGGCAGTGGAAAAGAAAAGGAAAGCCTGCCTAGTGAGTGCAACTACAAGATACAGCAAGGTTATATGGCGTGTCATTTTTCTGGACAGATGACTAAATCATTCTAGCTAGCGCTTAGCTATCTTAGCCTTAGAATGCATGGGCTAGATTCCACGGTGGCGAGTATGGAGTTGTACACCGAATGTTTTGATCTTACAGAGAAAGAAACAAGAACACAAAAGCAGGAACAGAGAAAAGATACAGTATATTTGTCTTTTGTTTCACGGATCTATTCGCTAACATCAACCACAAATTACATCCCTACGACTCAAAACTCTCCAAGGCGATGCAGAGTTATGATGTTTTCCATGCGTCACCATCTCAGTGTGATGCAGTTCCATAGTTATGCTGATTAGTTAAAGCTCCTCACATTCTGCTGTTTCCATAGGGCCATACTGTTTACCTCGAGAGGGAGGAAAACGGTCCCAAAAGTGACCCTCAGGACATCAAAATGATCACATCTCGTCTGCATGATATCGTTCTTGCGGGACATAGGAAAATACCGTGCAGAATAAAAAATTACATTTCAGATGACTTTGCAGTCAGCACCTTTTAAAGAAATCAGATTACTGAATGATATGTTCTCCTGTTAGATGTGAACACATCAATGCAATAAGTACTGAAATGAAAGTGAACAGTTTACACTGTACATATGTTCAGTGGCGTGCACGGATAGACACGAGGTGGTGCTCAAGCACCTGCCCCTCTGCCCTCTGTCCAAAAAAGTGCCCTTTTGAATTTTTTTTTTTACAGTTTACTGAGGCCAATGTCGACATGATCTTTTAGAAAAGCCGCGGCATTAAAAGCGTGTGTGAAAATAATGTCCCGATGTGTGCCCCCTCCGCACACACACCGGACCTCTGTCTCTCTTGCTCTGTCACGTGAACAAGCGTGCAGTGCATTCAATGGGAGGTTGCAGCAGCATAGCGTCCTGGAAGCCACGGCCTTGTCGTAGCGCAGACAACACATCGGGCAGTCAGTCAGCTCTTCCCCTGCCCCACCAGCCAGGTAACACATGAATCGAGTGAAAATGTATTGTTTGCCCTCTAAGCCCAAGCTGTAATTATTTTGTCGTGAAGTAGCCCGTCGCATACAGAAACAACTGCACATAAGTATTATATTTTTGCTAGACCATTTTCAGATTTAGGAAAACAAAAATTTCTTTTTCTATTTTGTTCAACTAGAGATTCCTGGCAAAGTCAAAAAGCCTTGATGTAATAAATTAAGTGGTCGTTTTACACCTTTAAAAACTAAAACGGGTCAGTGGCGACCCGAACACAAGAGGAGGGTTAAATCTCAGACTTTTATAATAAGGTGTTCCACATGTGCAAAAAAGTGCCCTTTTTCACCCCAGAGCACTTGCCCCCCAAAATGTCTGTGCACGCCACTGCATATGTTGATCTTGTTTTACAGGAAATACTGCATAACTCTTTGTTGGTTCTCTTCACCAGCAAGGTGTTTTCTTTGTGAACATGTCGGTGTTGACCTGTTCACAGCCATTATAAATATAGGCCACTTTAAATACTGTAAATGGTCACTTAAAACATAAAATGTAAATGTGACCAGACAAATACGGCCAAAACACAACATTAGGAACTGATCTCTCTCGATGGGAGAGAAATCCTAAATCTATATTCCTTGGTGCAGTTGGCATAAAAGAGGTCATAGACATTGTAAGGAGAAGTGAAAGTAAAACCTCCACTGACTGGAATGATATTGATATGAGTTTAATAAAAAAAGTTATTGAAGAAATTGCAGAACCATTTACTCACATATGTCTTTTCAATCTGGTAAATTTCCAAACAACATGAAAATAGCTAAAGTTATACCTTTATATAAATGTGGAGATAGACACCATTACACAAATTACAGGCCAGTTTCTTTACTCTCTCAGTTCTCCAAGATCCTCGAAAAACTGTTCACAGCAAAACTAGACAACTTCATTGAAACATATAAACTTTTAGCTGACAGTCAATACGGATTCCGGAAAGACAGATCAACAACCCTGGCATTAATGGAACTTATCGAGAAAATCACAAATGGTATAGACAATAAAAAACATGTTATGGGAATTTTCATAGATCTAAAGAAAGCATTTGATACAATAAATCACGACATTCTATTCAAAAAATTAGATAGGTATGGTATCAGAGGGGTTAGTTTGGACTGGGTGAGGAGCTACTTAAGTAACAGGCAGCAATTTGTAAAAATTGGAGATCACACATCTGAGTATTTGCCCATAACATGTGGAGTACCACAAGGGTCTGTCTTAGGTCCTAAACTGTTTATATTGTACATTAATGATTTATGTAATGTATCAAGTATAATGAAATGCATATTATTTGCTGATGATACAAGCATCTTTTGCTCCGGGGACAATCACAACTGAAATGAATAAATTAAAAAGGTGGTTTAACGTAAACAAATTGTCATTGAATTTGAGTAAAACAAAGATTATGTTATTTGGAAAATATAAGTCGAACCCTCAAGTTGAATTGAAAATTGACAACATAACCATAGAAAGAGTGTATGAAATAAAATTTCTGGGTGTGATTGTTGATCATAAAGTCTGCTGGAAACTGCATATTAATCATGTTAAAGCAAAAATAGCAAAGATTACTGCAATTTTGGGGAAATCAAGACACATTCTGGACTATAAATCACTACATACTCTGTATAATGCACTCATACTTCCATATCTGAGCTACTGTGTGGAGATATGGGGTAATACCTACAAATCTAACCTGCAGCCGTTATGCACATTACAAAAAAGAGCAATAAGAATCATCAATAATATGGGATATCTTGAGCATACAAACGCATTATTCGTAAAAGCACACACTCTGAAATTCACTGATCTGGTTAAACACAAGACTGCACAAATTATGTATAAAGCAAGACATGGCCTTCTTCCGGGTGAGGTACAAAATACGTTTATGGAAAGGCAGGGTGGGTATAACCTGAGAGAGGAAATGAATTTTAAGAGAGTAAATGTTAGAACAACTATGAAAAGTATGTGCATAACAGTCTGTGGGGTGAAATTGTGGAATGGTCTGGATAATGAACTCAAAAATAGCACCAACATAAAACTGTTTAAAAAATTATATAAAAACATGTTAATAAAAATATATGAGAATGAGGACAGGCAGACTATATAGGTGATGATGAAATTGAGAGTAAGTCTGTGACTGGTCATCTTGTATTTAGTGTATAGCTATAGGTATGTGTATATGTATGTACTGTATATATGTATTGTATGTGTGTCTATATGCATAACATAAGTATCTGTATATATGATTTGATTTGGTCGATATTATACCATGTCGGTATGTTTTGGTATGTTGGTATGTTTTCTTTTTTGTTTATTGCTTTTGTTTTCTTTTGTATATATAGTTTATTATGGTGGAAAGTGACATTTGATTAGCGGTGGTATAGAGGGTTAGGATTGGATAAATTATTACTTCTTCCTAATCCTTTCTGAACATTATGTTATTGCCTTGTGGCTACGCTATTCTGTTTGTTTATGATGATGTTTTGATTATTGTATTTTTTATTTAAATTTTTATTTTTATATCTTTCTTCTTTATTGTTCAGAATAAAGTAATCAATCAATCAAAAATCAATCAATCTTAATGGACCATCCATGGCTTTCCTGGGAGAGACAATGGGGGTCGCCATGACACCCGCCTCTCTTGGATGCCGGCCTTTTGAGTTCTGGTTTATCCAAGCGGCTGAGGGAGCCGAACGTAGCCGAGCAACGCTAGCTATGGCAACCATGTTTTAGTCAGAGGATAATGTCTTTTTAAATGATGTCTTTTTCTGGTTCAATGTGTGCCATCATCAGGTGCACAAACAACTCGCTGAAGCTTAAAGATTTTATGAATGGAATCTGTTTTGAGCACAAATGGACTGGCACTGTTGACGCGTTGTCTAGCACCATACACTGCTCGTCTGTACATGCGATTCCTGTCTTTCCACTAACCGTTGCATTTTGGACCTGAATCAGCAACATCAATGTGTAATTGTTGTTTAGATATTGTACATTATTCAAACATTACAGTCATTTAGCTGACGCTTTTATTCAAAGTGACTAACAATAAGTGCACGTAGCCTCGGTAGCCAAGAGAATCCAAGAGCTACCAGTGCTGAAGTACGAGTGTGAACAAATAGCCTGCAAATACCATCCAATACAGTGGCATGCAAAAGTTTGGGCACCCTTACTGAAAATGTCTGTTACTGTGAATAGTTAAGTGAGCAGGAGATGAACTGATCACCAAAAGGCATAAAGGTAAAGATGACACATTTCTTTTCAGCATTTTCTGCAAGATTTGTGTATTATTTTTGTTTTGTACAGTTGGAGAGTGAAAAAAGAAAAGGAATGCCATGCGAACGTTTGGGCACCCCAATACATTTGAGTTCTCAGGTAACTTTTACCAAGGTTCCAGTCCTTAATTAGCTTATTGAGCTGTGGCTTGTTCAAATTCTTCGTTAGGAAAGGTCAGATGATGCAGATTTCGAAGCTGTATAAATTCTCTGACTCCTCAAACTTGTCCCTAAAATCAACAGCCATGGGCTCCTCTAAGCAACTCCCTCGCATTCTGAATAATAAAATAATTGATGCTCTCAAAGCAGGAGAAGGCTACAAGAACATAGCAAAGTGTTTTCAGGTAGCTGTTTCCTCAGATTGTAATGTTATTAAGAAATGGCAGTTAACAGAAACAGTGGAGATCAAGGTGAGGTCTGGAAGATGAAGAAAACTTTCTGAAAGAACTGCTCGTTGGATTGCTAGAAAGGCAAATAAAAGGCAAGGCAAGTTTATTTATATAGCACATTTCATACACAGTGGCAGTTCAATGTGCTTTACAGAAGTAAAAGCAAAACAGTAAACAATAGAGAATAAAATTACATAAAATAAATGGGAAAAAATATAATAAGAATTAAACAATAGTAGAAATAAAATAATAAAATGAAGTAGAAGTTCAAATAGGGGGAGAAAAAAAACAGCAGAATAAAATAGAATAAAAGTTAAGTAAAATTTGAAACATGCAGAAACTGTAAAAGTACAGATTATAAAAACATGTAAAGAAGACAATATTAATTATTTAACAGAACGCATTTGAAAACAGCTTGGTCTTTAACCTAGATTTGAAGCTGCCAACAGCAGGAGCATTTTTAGTGTCCTCTGGCAGTTGGTTCCATAGCTGCACTGCATAGTAGCTAAAAGCTGCTTCACCACACTTTGTTTTAACAACAGGTTTTAATAGTAAATTTTTCTGTTGCGATCTAGTAGATCTGATTGGGTTAGGCCGCTGCAACATATCAGAGAGGTAATTGGGCCCTGTACCATTTAGAGATTTGTACACCAGCAGCAATGCTTTAAAGTCAATTCTGTAGCTTACTGGAAGCCAGTGAAGGGACCTTAGAATTGGAGTAATGTGCTCTGTTCTTTTTGTTCGTGTGAGAACCCTAGCCGCTGCATTTTGCACCAGCTGAAGTCGTTTGATGGTCTTTTTTGGCAGGCCTGTGAAAAGGCCATTGCAGTAATCAACCCTACTAGAGATGAAGGCATGTATGTTTGACTGCAGAAGACCTTCAGAAAGATTTAGCAGACCCTGGCGTGGTGGTGCACTGTTCTACTATGCAGCGACACCTGAACAAATATGACCTTCATGGAAAAGTCATCAGAAGAAAACCGTTCCTGCGCCCTAGCCACAAAATTCAGCGTCTGAAGTTTGCAAATGAACATCTAAATAAGCCTGATGCATTTTGGAAACAAGTCCTGTGGACTGACTGATGAAATCAAAATAGAACTTTTTGGCCACAATGTGCAAAGGCATGTTTGGAGAAAAAAGGGGGCCAAATTCCAGGAAAAGAACACCTCTCCAACTCTGAAGCATGGGCGTGGATCGATCATGCTTTGGGGTTGTGTTGCAGCCAGTGGCACAGGGCACATTTCATTGGTCAAGGGAAGCATGGATTCGAATAAATACCAGCAAACTCTGGAAGCAAACATCACACCATCTGTAAAAAGGTTGAAGTTAAAAAGAGGATGGGTCCTACGGTACAATAAGACGATGATCCAAAACACACCTCAAAATCTACAATGGAATACCTCAAGAGGCCCAAGCTGAAGGTTTTGCCCTGGAACTCACAGTCCCCTGACCTAAACATCACTGAAAATCTGTGGATAGATCTCAAAAGAGCAGTGTATGCAAGACAGCCCAAGAAACTTGTAGAACTGGAAGCCTTTTGCAACGACGAATGTGTGAAAATCCCCCAGGTAAGAACTGAAAGATTATTAGCTGGCTACAAAAAGTGTTTACAAGCTATGATACTTGCCAAAGGGGGTGTTACTAGGTACTAACCATGCAGGGTGTCCAAACTTTTGCTTCGGACCCTTATCCTTTTTTGTCATTTTGAAAATATAAAAGATGAAACTTAAAAATTGTATTTGCTTAAAATATAAAAGGAATGAGTCAACTTTAACTCTATGCCTTTTGGAGATCATTTCATCTTCAATTTGCTTAACTGTTCACAGTAACAGCAATTTTGACCAAGCGTGCCCAAACTTTTGCATACCACTGTCTCTGGAATGATCAGGGTAGTTAAGAAGTTGAAGAAGCTTGGACAAATACATAGACAAGGAATTATTTAAGTATGGTTATTGTTTCCAAAGTTTGACAGTATTTGTGTTAAAATGGTTAGCCTATGCTTATCTCCTAGCTTTTGCTTCTTGAGCCGGTACATATACATATTGAGCCTATATGATATTTGGCAGACAATTTTGTCCAAAGCGACTTACTATATATAAATACTACATTATTAGTAAACCAATACAATAATACACTCGCTCTACTCTGACATAGCCTACCTTCAAGATGATAGCTGCTGCATGACTGCAGGAGTTCCCTTTGTTTTGTTTTGTTTTGTTTTTTTGTTCTGGCTAGGCTCAACCTTAGCCTTTCAGCAAACAAACTCACCCTCTCTTTTACAAATCATTTTGCAAGTTTTATTACTGTGTAGATAATTGTACGCCTCTGTGCTTTTGTAGTTCCTTAGCTCCTCGCCATCAACGCCCTCACTAAGAATAAAATAATTGACAATGTCAATGTAGTTGATGTCGGGCCACAACTTCATGTCGTCTATCCATTCCGTGAGGGTAGACGGATGAGGCAGTTTGATCATCTTATCCCCACAGCACGTCAGAAAATCGGACCTGTGTAACCATCTTTTAGTCATCTTTGATCTTAACTACCTAGCAGTTAGCGTTAGCTACAAATGTCAACACAGTGGAGCGGAAGAAAAAATCCCGGCTTCTGCTATGACGCAGCAATGAATCACGGGAAAGGTCAGAGTTCCGGAAAGTTAGTACAATTCATTAGTTATTTTAAACAAAACATGATCTTATGAGGGTGGCACGGTGGTGTAGTGGTTAGCGCTGTCGCCTCACAGCAAGAAGGTCCGGGTTCGAGCCCCATGGCCGGCGAGGGCCTTTCTGTGCGGAGTTTGCATGTTCTCCCCGTGTCCGCGTGGGTTTCCTCTGGGTGCTCCGGTTTCCCCCACAGTCCAAAGACATGCAGGTTAGGTTAACTGGTGACTCTAAATTGACTGTAGGTGTGAATGGTTGTCTGTGTCTATGTGTCAGCCCTGTGATGACCTGGCGACTTGTCCAGGGTGTACCCTGCCTTTCGCCTGTAGTCAGTTGGGATAGGCTCCAGCTTGCCTGCGACCCTGTAGAACAGGATAAAGTGGCTTGAGATGATGAGATGATCTTATGAAAAATGTAAAGGAATTAAAATGCACCTAGGTCCAGTGTGTGTATACAGTGGAGTTTCTTCTACCGTATTTTACAGGGACACACCTATAGCCCTACCTACAGCAGTAATGTCTCTTATAAGTTCTTATAAATTGTTTAAGAGTCAAATTAGGGCTCAGTTTTGACCTTGTGGTCATTCCATTTAACTTTACTTTAATTATTACACTTTGATTTTACTGGTTAAATTCAGAATTGCATTTTTAGCGCTAAGTAGGTTTTACTTTGGGATGATTTACAGTCCCTTTTATTCACAATAGAAAGATATTTAAGTGGAAGTTACATAATTTTGTAAACTAAGTGCCTCTGACAGGATCCTTTGTCCGTCAGAAATGTCCTCTCCAGAAAACACTCACCATATGATGAGGTTGTAAATGATTTTTTTCATAAAACATTTGTCTCTTTTGAAGCAGAATACTCTGTTGCTGCACAGTAAAAAATAAACAAAAAAAAAACAGGACTTGAAACAGATGTGAGACGCATTTGATTTGCAGCGGAGCTTCACATGTGGTTGAAATGCGAGTCTGTCAAAAAATGCCTTCTCCGAAAAACCACAAGGATCATCACCACTTCAGTTGTTATTCCAGTTACCACCATGCACACACATCGCTGCACAGGACATGAAAATTTGTACTTAACAGACATCACATCCATTTTAGCAGTTTTTTTCACTTTGTATACCTTACACTTGTGGACTATAAGAAAGTGGGACAATTTTAGAAATACACAACTGTATATGCGTTCTTCTCACCACAAGTAACACGCCCAGTATGTGACCTGTAGCTCTGAAATTCTGCACAGTTCATTTCCATCTCAAAAAGGTCATTTTTGGCAGCAGAGAAACACAAAAATCTGAGGTCTGAATTCTGGACTATTGTGGACCTGAAAAGTATACCCTAATTGCCAAACAGCCTTTATATATTTGGTTACGCTGCATATATTATGGGGGGGTGGCACTGTCGCCTCGCAGCAAGAAGGTTCTGGGTTTGAGCCCAGTGGCTGACGGGGCCTTTCTGTGCGGAGTTTGCATGTTCTCCCCGTGTCTGCGTGGGCGTCCTCCGGGTGCTCCGGTTTCCCCCACAGTCCAAAGACATGCAGATTAGGATAATTGGTGGGTCTAAAGTGACCATGAGTGTGAATGTGAAGGTGTGTGAATGGTTGTTTGTCTGTATGTATCAGTCCTGTGATTAACTGGCAACTTGTCCAGGGTGTACCCCACCTCTCGCCCATAGCCAGCTGGGATAGGATCCAGCTTGCTCACAACCCTGCACAGGATAAGTGGTTACGGATAATGGATGGATGCATATATTATTTGGTCTGAGTAGGAGCTAGTATTTTCCCAATTTCTGACATGCCACGAACGCAGCATTACATGCAAAATTCAGAACTTTGAAATCACCGTGCAAATTTTTTACTTTTCATGTACTGCATGTACTGTGATTTACAGCTTTTTCCACCAAAATCAGAATACAAACAGTTTCCAATCAAATTCCTTCCCTCACCATGTGGTGCATAGGGTGGCACCGATCTCCGTTTCCATAGCCCTCTGCCTCTCGTCTATTACATAGCTAGGGTTACAGTGGGGGGCTAGTTCTCTGGTAACCATGAGAGTTTGACTCCCCACTCACATCTGTATTGCAGCATCCCTTGCTGCATGCTCGCTTACTCACTCGAGTTTGTTGACGGTGTAGTGGCTGCCGCTTTATGTCCCGGGGCTCCCTCATGCCTGTGTCACCTTCTGGCTCTCCCCTTTTAATTATGCTGTCATAGTTAGTTGCCGGAGTCCCTGCTTGTACTCAGTGCAATGTGTATACTCTTCCTACTTATTCAGGTGACACTGGGCATACCTAACAACCTGCATTTTCTCTCCCCCCCCCCCCCAAATCTGTCCCTCTGAGTTACATGTTGGTCCTGGGATCGAGATGCTGAACCTCTTCTGCTCCTCGGACCTGCCTGATCCATCCTGGTGCCCTGTGTCTGGTTGGAGTCTCATCGCATCGCTCCTGTGGAGGGCGGCCCCATGTGGACAGTTGGGGGTCACGCCTGGAGGACGCTCTAGACTCTTGCAGTGGTGCTTTTGTGGCTGGGCACTGCAGTTGACTTGCTGACTTTAGGACTGCAGTTGACTTGCTGACTTTGGGACTGCGGTTGTCATGAACGGTTTTGCGCTCGGGTTTCTGTCGGTGGGGGGTTTATAACATCAATGAAGCTGACTTTATGTTAGGACTGCTAATGTTATAGTCATGTTGTCTGTTGTTGCCCAGATGAGGATGGGTTCCCTTTTGAGTCTGGTTCCTCTCGAGGTTTCTTCCTCATGTCGTCTGAGGGAGTTTCTCCTTGCCACCGTTGCCACAGGCTTGCTCATTGGGGATAAAATTAGCTCACATTTTAAGTCATTCAAATTCTGTAAAGATGCTTTGCGACAATGTTTATTGTTAAAAGCGTTATACAAATAAACTTAACTTGCCATTTTTATGATGGGCTTTGGTATGACCCAACCGTGAGTAGAACTTGCAATCCCCCAATCGAGAGGCAGACACACTAACCACTAGGCCAACTCACGGTACAAATGGTTTCCCGTACGGAATTTTGGACAGCCTCTTGCTTCAAATTTGACAACATGGCGGAAAAATTTTGGCTCCATTTCTATAAAATGGAAGAACATGGAGCCACATTGTCCATGGTTGTTGTTTTTTTTTAAACATTTGTTGATTACAGTACTGCATCTGTGTGTGTGCACTTGAAATATAGAAGGCCTAGAAATTCATATATTTTTTCACCAGCCAGCCGGGCTAGTTACCTTCCAAAGTAACTAGCCAAACAGAAAATCAACTAGCCAAAATTTGTTCATGTATGAATTTTACTTCTCTCAAAAATAACACAAAAGAGAGTAGTTACCATTGTTCATGACTAATGTGCGTTTATTTCAAGATCCAAGTATTTTGATACTGTTGTTAAATACATAAATTAGAACAACACAGAGCACCATAATATAATATCAACAAATAATAATATATTGGAAAACTTGGCAACTTGGTGTATGAGTACTGAAAACAAATATACTTACTATCATGACTATAGCACCCAAAATATGTCCAACATGCTTTCTGTATTTAACCATTTATGAGAGAGAAAGCATTAGGAGCTTCATATTGACTAGGAATCAACTTGAAAAAAATTAATTATTCCATAAAACTCATGGGGTGGCACGGTGGTGTAGTGGTTAGCGCTGTTGCCTCACAGCAAGAAGGTCTGGGTTCGAGCCCCGTGGCCGGCGAGGGCCTTTCTGTGTGGAGTTTGCATGTTCTCCCTGTGTCCATGTGGGTTTCCTCTGGGTGCTCTGATTTCCCCCAAAGACATGCAGGTTAGGTTAACTGGTGACTCTAAAGTGAGTGTGAGTGGTTGTCTATGTGTCAGCCCTGTGATGACCTGGTGACTTGTCCAGGGTGTACCCTGCCTTTCGCCGGTAGTCAGCTGGGATAGGCTCCAGCTTGCCTGTGACCCTGTAGAACAGGATAAAGCGGCTAGAGATAGTGAGAGGAGATAAAAATCATATCGCAGCCAAGGCCTGCCCTGCTCCCACGTTTGCTTATAAGTCCTCTGTCGTTTCTCCTTCTCGTACGCTTTATCGGTGGCCTTTTTCTCCTCTTCAGACCGAGGTCGCTTTGTCCCCGTCTCTGGCGGTTTCTGTACACCTTTCAGAAAATTCCACATCGCAACATACGGTAACTTTGGCAGATGTAGATGTAAACAACAACAACAAAAGCACATGTTTAAATGGGCGATAATGTGGTCACATCTATTGAATTTGATAACGTGATTACGGTGATATTCAACCAGATGCGTTATATGCATATGCAGTAGTGAAAAAACCGACAGCCTGACTCGTACACGATATGATTCGGAATTCTTCGGTAGTTTCCGTCCTGTCGATAAACACAGACACGGCACACGCTTAATATGTGGCGGCTTCAGTTGACGGTGTGTCTGAATCTCATCTCATTATCTCTAGCCGCTTTATCCTGTTCTACAGGGTCGCAGGCAAGCTGGAACCTATCCCAGCTGACTACGGGAGAAAGGCAGGGTACACCCTGGACAAGTCGCCAGGTCATCACAGGGCTGACACATAGACACAGACAACCATTCACGGTCAATTTAGAGTCACCAGTTAACCTAACCTGCATGTCTTTGTACTGTGGGGGAAACCGGAGCACACCCACAACATGCAAACTCCGAACAGAAAGGCCCTCGCCGGCCACGGGGCTCGAACCCGGACCTTCTTGCTGTGAGGCGACAGCGCTAACCACTACACCACCATATTTTCTACGGTATTTTGTCAAAACGTAAACAGTTTATGGTGCCATCACCAAAGCTTTCTTCTTTCTATAGCCACAGTAATAAACTTCTTTTCTCTTTTAAGTTTCTTCAGAAAATCTTCCTTTTTCATGCCACCCGTTTTGATTGATTACGCATGCAAATTGAAACGATGACGTCATGGCGTTATTTCAGAGCCCTGATGAGGCGTGAGAGTGAAAAGCCTGCGTGGCCCTTTAAAGCCAGGGTCCTGCCTCCTGCTGCTCATCAGTTCCTCATCGACTCTGGTTACCTGTCGGCAGGTAGAGCACAGGACGGGAGCTGTTTGATTTGGGCTCAGCGGGAAATGATAATGAGGCGAAATTGGATTTGTTTTGCCTTCAGAAGTCACTTGCACATTGGGATATAAGAAGCAGAAAAGGTATCTTGTCTGGTGTAATTTATAACCTCCTTTCGGCGGTGTGTTTTGTATTAAATCTTGGTGTGAACACCTGTGTGGGCACTTTATAAACACTGGGGAAAGATTACAGTCTTTAGGTTGAGCCGAGTTTGGGTGTTTATATGGTAGAGTATGGGAGTTATGAATATCAGGTTGTTTGTTTGAAAACGCCTGAGAGAGGAAGTGGGTTGTGTTGCTGAACTTGATGAGTCTGACAGCCTTCCTGTAGGAACCTCCTCCGCAACACTCAAAGAACAACTTTGTTTGGTTTTTAAACCAACTCTGAAACGAAGTGACACTTATTTTCAAGTGGATAAATTGTTGGCCGCCAGTGTCTGTGGCTTATTGTGTAATTGTCGGTGTTTCCAGCTGTTTTGTGCTGAAACTCCTGGATGAATAGAAGGATGTCGGCCAGAGGGAGCGCGAGCTCTATGAAGACGCAGCTGGTGAGCGCGATTCAGCTCCAGGAGTTCGAGGAGGCGGAGCTTGAGGAGGCGGAGCTTGAGACTGTTGCAGCTGCCAAACCTGTGGAGGAAATGAAGGGTAATTAGTTGCAATTAGGGCAGCACGGTAGTGTAGTGGTTAGCACTACTGCCTCACACCAAGAAGGTCCTGGGTTCGAGTCCAGTGGCTGCAGGCATGGTTTTAAGGGGTGGCAAAAGGTGGCAGTTGCCACTGTAAAATATGTCTTGCCACCCCAGTTGCCCCCGTATTTTAAAAAGAATTATTTATTAAAACACACACTTTTGAAATTCAATTATCTATCTACAGACATACTAAGCCCTCATCTCATCGCTACCTACCATTATTTCACACCCCACCCCACCCCCGGAATTTTGAAATGGTTTCACCCAGTATGCTATTCATCTCATCTCATTATCTCTAGCCGCTTTATCCTGTTCTACAGGGTCGCAGGCAAGCTGGAGCCCATCCCAGCTGACTACGGGCGAAAGGCGGGGTACACCCTGGACAAGTCGCCAGGTCATCACAGGGCTGACACATAGACACAGACAACCATTCACACTCACATTCACACCTACAGTCAATTTAGAGTCACCAGTTAACCTAACCTGCATGTCTTTGGACTGTGGGGGAAACCGGAGCACCCGGAGGAAACCCACGCGGACACGGGGAGAACATGCAAACTCCACACAGAAAGGCCCTCACCGGCCACGGGGCTCGAACCCAGGACCTTCTTGCTGTGAGGCGACAGCGCTAACCACTACACCACCGTGCCGCCGGATTTACATATAAAAGGCATATACATTTTAAACTCATCTCATCTCATTATCTCTAGCCGCTTTATCCTTCTACAGGGTCGCAGGCAAGCTGGAGCCTATCCCAGCTGACTACGGGCGAAAGGCAGGGTACACCCTGGACAAGTCGCCAGGTCATCACAGGGCTGACACATAGACACAGACAACCATTCACATTCACACCTACGCTCAATTTAGAGTCACCAGTTAACCTAACCTGCATGTCTTTGGGGGAAACTGTGGGGGAAACCGGAGCACCCGGAGGAAACCCACGCGGACACGGGGAGAACATGCAAACTCCACACAGAAAGGCCCTCGCCGGCCCGTGTGCTATTCAGTTTAGTGATATACTTAATTTGTTTCTTTTAGTTTTACGGAAATCGAGGATGAACACATCTGTATAAATTTGAAGTCTTCAGTAAAGATCCACAGTCTAAACCGTTCGCTATCTGTCTATTTTTTGATACATCGCTAGGGCAGAATAGTTCCATTCATTGCTTGGGAATATACTTTCAGAAAAGATGGTTTAGATGATTTGAATCCGTTTTCCTTGATGGTACAATAGCTCAATACATATTTGACAAGATGACTTGATTGTGAGTCTTTCTTGAGCGTAAGTAAAACTGATTTCTACGATTTGCATAAACTGCTGCATCGACAACCTATGCCCCCCTCCTGGAACCTATGCCCGTCCTTTGCCACCCTAAGGAAAAATCTCTGGAGCCGCCACTGAGTGGCTGGTGAGGGCCTTTATGTGTGGAGTTCGCATGTTCTTTCCGGTTTCATCCAAAGGCTAATTGGTGGCTCTAAATTGAGTGTGAGTGGTAGGGTGGTCCCAAATTTTTTTTTTTTTTTTTAGGATTTTGTTACGACCACCTTACCTTTTTTTACATTGCCTAAAAAGTTATTCTGCGAAATTTGGTTAAGCTTGAACAATGTTTAGAGGTGCCACAAAGCCATTAAAAAAATTTTCACTCAAGACACAATATAAAATAATACAAACAATACAGTAATATAACTTCCTGTGTTCAAAGTAACAATAGCTATTACTTGTCTGTGATTTTCTAAACCCTTCGGTATTATGGTATCTTGTGGAGATAAAAGAACACACTAAGGACTTCCCTAGCAGAAGGAAGCTTTCTCCCAGACAGTTCCTTGGAAGTGGGACCAATTAACCAAACATAATTGTCCTTTCTGGTTTTGTGCTTTGCACCACCGGTACTACTTGTATTACTGTTGCTAGCCATGTGAAAAACATAGAAAGAAAAACATTCACAACTTCATCAGCATATTACGATCAGTGCTCATTGTTTAAGAACCCCTTAGTGCATGAAAGTTAACCTTCTATCAGTCTATAAACTCTTCCTGCCTCTTCTTTTTCATAGAAGTGGCATATTCCCTCTAGAACTGTGACTTTTTGGGGGTTTGAGAGCTTCTCTGCAACAGTCTACGCACCAACTAATGTTAATGGCTTAACCCGATTTGCAACCTCGTGTGGCACCTCTAAATATTAACCAATTTTTCTGAAATTTTGCTTGTTGCCTTCTTTTAGCCTATGTAAAAAAAATGGTAGGGTGGCCGGAATGTTTTGGTAAAAAAAAAAAATTTTCCCATACATTTCGGGACCACCCTAGTGAGTGGTTGTTTGTCTCTGTGTCAGCCCTGCGATGACCTGGTGACTTGTCCAGGGTGTCCCCTGCCTCTCACCCATGCCTGCAACCCTGTAGGCAGAGCCAGTTCAGACCTCCATGGGGCCCTAGGCAAAATTCTGCTAAGGGGCCCTCTTAACTGAACCCCAAAATGTTCAACAGTCGCATCTGACACCCAGTGCTTCCACTCATCCCCCCCCCCCCCCCCCCCAAACATATTGCACTAGTGTCACCACCTGTTGGTCTAACTCCAAATAAATACGGACCAGATCAAATCGAACTAAATGTGTAACAAATTACTCACCATTAAAAATGTCCCTTTCTGGATGCAAAATCATCAATAATGTCGTCATATGATATTTGCTTCCCCACATCATGGTTGATGCTCATGATGGCCAAACCACTCAGACGTTCCTGGGACATGGAAGATCTCAGATAGTTTTTGATCATTTTTAACTTGCTGAAGTTCCTCTCAGCTGAGGCAACTGTCACAGGCAGAGTGACAGCAATTCTCAGGGCTATCCGAAGGTTAGGATAGAGTTCCTCCAGATTTTTCTCACAAAGGAAAGAAAGCAGCTCAAAGGCAGTCATATTAGCTGGTGGTAGGTCAGGTAAATTTCTTGATTTCGTTTGCCAGATCAACTCCACTGATGTCACAGTCTTGGTTGAAGGTCAGAGTTTTCTCAAGTTCCATACACTGAGCCTTTAAGGAGTCACTGGACATCTGACATGCAGTGCTGAAGTTCAGCACTACTCCATATTTAGTCTTCACCTGGTTCAGAGTTTCAAATCGTTCATCAGTGGATGCTATTGTGGAGTCAACCACAATGTTGAAGAAGTTGACCTCAAGATTCTGCAGTGCATCAGGTCATCAGGTGCTTCGTAGCTAAAATGCTTTTTGCTGGTTCTCAGCCTTATGTCCTTCAAAACAGCTTCTACATTCATTTCCTCACAAATGCTTCTGGCTGTTGTCTGGGCATCTGAGAATAATCTAAATTATTATAACGAATGGGCGGCATGGTGGTGTAGTGGTTAGCGCTGTCGCCTCACAGCAAGAAGGTTCTGGGTTTGAGCCCCGTGGCCGGCGAGGGCCTTTCTGTGCAGAGTTTGCATGTTGTCCGCGTGGGTTTCCTCCGGGTGCTCCGGTTTCCCCCACAGTCCAAAGACATGCAGATTAGGTTAACTGGTGACTCTAAATTGACCGTAGGTGTGAATGTGAGTATGAATGGTTGTCTATGTGTCAGCCCTGTGATGACCTGGCGACTTGTCCAGGGTGTACCCCGCCTTTTGCCCGTAGTCAGCTGGGATAGGCTCCAGCTTGCCTGTGACCCTGTAGAACAGGATAAAGCGGCTAGAGATGATGAGAGATGATACTAATATATCTGCATCTATATTTGCCTGTGGGCTATCCAAGCAAACAAAATTCAATCTTAGTAAATATTTATCCATTACTTTCCATTTTGTATAAGTGCAGTTGTAACTACACTCAGAACGATTGATATAACACTTAAATTGTAGAAGCCAGCAAGACGCACACGGAGACCGTCCGGGGTTCACCCAGGGCTCACCGCCCTGTTATGTAGGTCAAACACCGACTAGCCCCGTCCCTCCCACTCTCCCACCCGGAGAGGAGAGTTACCTGACTGCTGTTCCCACTGTTCATTTTTATGCAGTTTCTTTTTCCTTTTTTCACTCCCCGAGGGATAACTCTGCTTCATCTTGCTAGATTGATGCACATGCACTGGGAATCTGACGTGCACGAGCAGCGCGACGGATGGTCACGTCGTCATGTTTTTGTTTTTTTTTCCCACGGGGCCTCTGAGTTTGCGGGGCCCTATGCAATGTGCGTAGTGTGCGTGTTGGGTGAACCGGTACTGCCTGTAGGACAGGATAAGTGGCTGGATGGATGGTTGTAATTATAAAGCACTGATGACATCTCATCTCATTATCTGTAGCCGCTTTATCCTGTTCTACAGGGTTGCAGGCAAGCTGGAGCCTATGGGTGACTATGGGTGAAAGGTGGGGTACACCCTGGACAAGTCGCCAGGTCATCACAGGGCTGACACGCAACCATTCACACTCGCATTCAGACCTACGGTCAATTTAGAGCCACCAGTTAACCTAACTGCAAGTCTTTGGACTGTGGGGGGAAACCGGAGCACCTGGAGGAAACCCACGCGGACACGGGGAGAACATGCAAACTCCACACAGAAAGGCCCCGTCAGCTACTGGGCTCAAACCCAGAACCTTCTTGCTATGAGGCAACAGTGCTAACCTATACCACCGTGCCGCACCAAAATGGGGTCGTCATACTTAATTTACAAGTGCTTACATAAATATTAACAAGACCATCAATGATGATGTAACTCACTCCGGCCCCATCTAGTCCAGAAGGAGCAATCTAAAGTGGGCCACCTTCCTTGTGCAATAAATGTTGCAAGCTATATACAAGTTATATATAGAAGCAATATCCACCCTAGGAATACTGATCTATTGGCTAGACAGAATCCAAAATGGCAAGGAATTGACCGAAAAGAAGCGTTTTTTTTTTTTTTTTTTTAACTGCTCATTAAGGCTTAGTTAGTCCGTAACTTCGTTAATAATTCCATCCATCCATTACCTGTAACCGCTTATCCTGTGCAGAGTCACAGGCAAGCCTGAACCTATCCCAGCTGACTATGGGCAAGAGGTGGGATACACCCTGGACAAGTCAACAGGTCATCACAGGGCTGATGCATAGAGACATTCACACCTATGGTCAATTTAGAGCCGCCAATTAGCCTAACCTGCATGTCTTTGGGGGAAACCGGAGCACCCAGAGGAAACCCATGCAGGCACGGGGAGAACATGCAAACTCCACACAGACAGGCCCTTGTCAGCCACTGGGTTCAAACCCAGAACCTTCTTGCTGTGAGGCGACAGTGCTAACCACTAGACCACCGTACCGCCCTTCATTAATAATTGTAATGAAGCAAATCTGGGTAGAAGTTCTATGCATCCTAGGTACCCCTACCTTCATGCCAGAAAGAATCAAAATCGGTGAAGATTTGAGGGAGAAGTGATTTGTGTGGAAACTGCTCGTTAGGGATCGATTAATTACTCCATATCTTCATTATTTGTTGCAATTATGCAAATTTGGGTAGAACCTACAGTATATACACCCCAGGCAGACCTACCTTCCTGCCAAAAAGAATGAAAGTCGGTGAAGAAGCAATTTTTATGAAATGTGGATGACGCCGGATGGACGACGGACATGATGACATAAGTTCATCACCTGTCGGCCGGATGAGCTAATAATTCTAATTGCAGATAATATAGAAATAAATTAAAGTATTCTCTCTCTCTCTAGTTTTCTGCCTGTCGGCAGGTCCAAGTTTCTAGGGAAGAATTAGAGACATGGTTTCCTGTTGCCTTCTACTGGATTATTATAGAGGTTTTCTCCTCTCAACCATTCACACACACAATTTAGAGTAGCCAGTTAACCTGGCCACATATCCTTGGACTGTGGGGGAAACTGGACCACCCGGAGGAAACCCACACAAACACAGGGAGAACATGTAAACTCCACTGGACTCAGACCCAGAACCTTCTTGCTATGAGGCGCCAGTGCTAACCACTACACCACCACGCTGCCCATAGTCTATGGAAGTATATAGAAAAGAGTTATCAAAACCTAATAAGCATACTATTTACAGTGTTCTCATCAAACTTGTCAGAACTAGGTGTGCAGCCACCTCTTGAAATAATGCAACTTTACGTCATGTTTAAAAATGGACACTGATCGAGGCTTGGAAATCGCCTTTGGGAGGGAGATCCAGGCAGAGACCTCTCTATAATGAAATGTGTTCTGTGCCTTAACAGTATGACACTTAGGAGTATTCAGATTGTTAGTATTTTTTAATGTAAGTGATTCAAGGGCCTGATGGAGCCATCAGACGAGATGAAAAGCGACCTATGGCACAAGGCATGTTACTATTACATCACAAATCAGCAATCATGACTGACTAATTTGACAACATTATTTCATCAAGTCCAAAAGAGGGGCGGCCTGGTGGTGTAGTGGTTAGTGCTGTCGCCTCACAGCAAGAAGGTCCTGGGTTCGAGCCCCGTGGCCGGCGAGGGCCTTTCTGTGTGGAGTTTGCATGTTCTCCGCGTGGGGGTGCTCCGGTTTCCCCCACAGTCCAAAGACATGCAGGTTAGGTTAACTGGTGACTCTAAATTGACTGTAGGTGTGAATGGTTGTCTGTGGCTACGTTTACACTAGACCGTATCTGTCTCGTTTTCTTCGCGGATGCACTGTCCGTTTACATTGAAACGCCTGGAAACGGGAATCCGCCAGCGTCCACGTATTCAATCCAGATCGTGTCAGCTCCGGTGCTGTGTAAACATTCAAAATACGCGGATACGCTGTGCTGAGCTCTAGCTGGCGTCTCATTGGACAACGTCACTGTGACCTCCACCTTCCTGATTCGCTGGCGTTGGTCATGTGACGCGACTGCTGAAAAACGGCGCGGACTTCCGCCTTGTATCACCTTTCATTAGAGTATAAAAGTATGAAAATACTGATGCAAATACTGCCCATTGTGTAGTTATGATTGTCTTTAGGCTTGCCATCCTTCCACTTGCAAGTAGTAAGTGATATGCGCTGGGATCACACACACAGCGGCTCAGTCCCGAATCGTGGCTTGTGCACTTCACTCGCGCGCTGTGTGAGCTGCACAGGGCCGGAGTGCGCACCCTCCAGAGGGCACTCACTGTTCAGGGCGGAGTGATTTGGAGCGCAGGATGCCTGCGGAGCCGAGCGTATCCGCGTATTGGCGTTGCTGTGTGCACGGCTAACGGTTTTAGTGTAAACGCGAATCGTTTTAAGAACGTTAATCTGATGATCCTCTGATTCGACGTAATGTAAACGTAGCCTGTGTCTATGTGTCAGCCCTGTGATGACCTGGCGACTTGTCCAGGGTGTACCCCGCCTTTCGCCCGTAGTCAGCTGGGATAGGCTCCAGCTCGCCTGCAACCCTGTAGAACAGGATAAAGCGGCTAGAGATAATGAGATGAGAAGTCCAAAAGATATGCATTAGTAGCTGTCTTAAATGCATCTGTATTTGGAGCAGTGGGAAATACAGATGCTGGTAGAGAGTTCCACATCCTACTCGTTCTAGGAATCAGGCTTGTAGTACTGAAGTCTGACTTGGACTTGAGCTCTGATGACTCGGACTCTGATTCGTGCATTAACTGCATTCGGACTCATAAATTGGGCACGAGGACTCTGATTTTTTTCTTTTTTTGTAACATGCCATAATAATTTGGCATAAGATATTTATATCTATATGTAAATTTTTGTTCTAATTTTGTGCAAGAAAATGCACATTCACCTGTTCATACGTCACGTTCAGGAACAAACTAATGTTAAACGTGGTGCTAAAATGCCTGGAGAGAACGCCCCTAGGATTGTCTGCTTTGCTTTTTCAGACTTCTCGTGCAGCGGGAAAAAATGCACTGCGATGTGTTCCATATGTAGAAGAACTATCGAGGAGACGACGGGGACGACCTCGAACTCCAATCGTCATTTGGCAAGACTCCACCCAGAGAAGGAAGTGACACGCTATGTTCATTGCTCTGCTGATAGCGGGGCTTGCTGAGTGATGAACTAGCTTTTTATCTGTAGCCTATTAACTAAAATGAGGCAGTCGAGCAGTAACGTTAGTCCAACACGGCAGCAGAGACACTTTCACATAAAGGCAGCAACAGCCACCGTCAAATGGTGCGGTTGGATCTTGTTCTCTGACTCGACTCAGATCAATAGTGGACTCGACTTGAAATTTTCTTTAATGGCTCGGACTGGAATCAGACTCGAGGTTTAGTGACTCGACTACAACACTGCTAGGAATATAGGAACAGAAGTGGACAGCAACGAAGTACATTTACTTGTACTGTACTTAAGTACACTTTTTGAGTATCTGTACTTGAGTATTAATTTTTTTGGAAACTTGTGACTTTAACTTCACTACATTTGAAAGACAAATATTGTACTTTTCACTCCACTACATTTCTATCAAGGTGCTCGTTACTCATTACTATGAAGCAGCTTTGAAAGTGGAGGTTTCTTCTTTTCTTTTCTAAAACGTGATTGGTTTTTTTTGCAGGTGACCCTGAGACAGCCGATCAGTAATCACTAGGGTCACGTCACGTCCAGAGACTGTATAAAATCAAGATCCGTGATTTCTCAGCAGCGTTATTTAACACAATCAGTCGATGGCAGAATGGAAGGAGGCGGATCTTCTGGAGAATGCACGCACTCATGGCTGTAGCTAGAACCCATGTTTCAGTTTTCTGAAAGGATTAAAGATTCATTTCATTTTAAATGTTTGCCAAAAACGAACCACATCACGGCCTTCAAAAACTTGCTGTCTGACCTGCGGAAGCATATTAAGGGATGTAGATGTTTTATTCCAAGAGAAAGCTTGCAACGAAGTTGTCTGTGCTTTTAGAGCAAGCGATAACGTTGCAATAGCTATGCAGTCTGGTTAGTCAAATGACTTTCTATGGATTTGCCCGCCAAGTTGTCGTAGCCTTGTCCACGGCTAATGATAACACGTAGCGAGTTAACTTGGACACGGTTAGTTAGCATGTAAACATGGAGTTATGCTAACATGAATAACGTTAACTTATCTGAAGTCCTTTCAGAAATGTTTTAGCATAGTCTTGCCAAATAAACAATGTAGAAATCTTTCTTTTCTAGTAACATTAGCTACCCAATATGATTTTGAGTTTGAAGAGTGTGCTAGCATGTCAGTTGGAGTTTCACTGACTAGCTAGCTTAACGTTAAACCACCATGATGGCACAGCGTGTATTCATTTTGTGAATTCACATTTCTGTCCTTGGTAACGGCGTTAGGTTTTGTAAGTGTTGTGGCAATAATACAACAGTGCATTCACAGGAAATGTACTTTTTTAATACTTAAGTATTTTTAAAGGCAAGTACTTTAACTTAAGTAAAAATTTGACTGGACAACTTTCACTTGTATCGGAGTAACATTTGACCAGTGGGATCTGTACTTTGACTTAAGTAATGAAGTTGGGTACTTTGTCCACCTCTGTATAGGAAGAGAGATGGAGCTTAGTATTAGACTTTGGTATGTTCACAGCATACGGGTGGCCACTCACAGCTGATCGAGTTACACTTCCTCTCCCAATAGGCAATATTCTGTTCAGCTCGACTGACGGTTGCAGGAAGTAGTGATGGTAGAAAATACACAGTGAAGCGATAGTTCTCCTGTGCTCCAGTGGGAAGATGCCCACCTTACAGGGGTCATCATTGTTTAAAAGGCGGAGAGCTTTCCTCTGCAGCCTATTGTATCTCATCACATTATTCCCAGTATTGTGTTGATGTATACTGGAGCGTTTCCTGAACAAGCTAGTAAGATAATCAGGGGCAAGATTATTCATGCATTTATACGTCTCTTATGGTTAATAAATCAGACACAGGCAAAAGCTTCAGTTCCTTGACAGTAGGTGTTATGTGATCACGTTTGCGCTGCCCATATAGAAAGAATTCAGGCAGCAAAATTCTGGACCAAATGTAACTTGTGTGTATTTGAATTGCTGGTACCTGACCAGACAGTCAAACAGTAAAAAAGCTTCGTAAAAATTAGAGTTAATGATTATCTGTCAGTCAAAAGTGTGACGGGTCCTACTTATTACTAGTTTGCTTATTAGATCTGCAGCTCGAGTCCTGATATTAGATTAGATAAAACTTTATTGATCCCTTTGGTTGGGATCCCTCAGGGGAATTAAGATTCCAGCAGCATCATTACAGATAAACAGAGAAAAGAAATAGAGAGAACTTCTAGATTAATTAAAATAAATTAAGTATTTACATATACAAATATAAAAAGAATAAGGGCGTATTCACACCTACGTTGTTTGGTCCGGACCAAACGAACCAAATTTCCCTTGGTCTGGACCTTTTGGGTTGGTCTGAATACGAACCACCGAACTCTGGTCCGGACCAAACAAGCGGACCGAGACCGAGCTGCAAGGTCGGACTTGGTCCGGACCAAAGTAACTCTGGTGCGGACCTTTTGGAGGTGTGAAAGCAGACCGGACCTAATCCGACAGTTTTGCTTTTTTGTACCTCGGGAGCTTCCGTCGTTTGTCGAGCATTATGGGAAACAGAGTCTTGACACTCCACCGCAAAGTGCAAACACTGTTTCGGTTGTCAAGGGAACCTTACAACAGTCGTTCAGTCATTCAGACCAGTGGTAGGCTAGACTACAGAGTACAAAAAATGAGTAGGGGGCAAACGTGGGCCGAGGAAGAAACGCGTACCCTTGTGGATATATGGGCAGATGTCCACATATCTGAGCTTTTGGAGAGAACACACAAAAATGCTGACGTGTTTGCTGTATTCAGTGAGAAAATGAAGGAGAAGGGGTTCACGCGCTCCCCAGAACAATGTCGGCTAAAAGTGAAGAAACTCCGTCAGACCTTCGTTAAAATCAGGGACATTCTTTCAAAAAGTGGCGGTACTAGCGACGCAAAAAAGAAATTCATCTATTACGATGGATAAGGCGAATATCCCGACACATACCTCCTCCGTCTTGCGTGAAGAGCCAGAACTGTCACAACATGATGTGCGCTCATCAGCGCTATCCTCCGTAGCCGCCTTGCCCTTTGTCGTCGTCGTTGATAAATTACTTGTACAACAGCATAGTAATCGCACAATTGTGAAAACAGTAAAAACTGGAAAAAACATATAGCTTTGATGACATTAAAAAGAATAACAGCACAGAAAGCTTCCATGACTACTTTTGAACTTAACGCTTTGTGCGCGTGTCGTCTCTGACCAATAGCTGAACGACCTCAGGGCGCGTGGCTTTGTTGACAGATTTTGGTCCGCTTACTAAAATGTACAGTGTGAAAGCGAACCGCGCCAAAATGAAAAAATAAAAAAAACATTTGGTTCGGACCAAAGCAAGTGAACTATCGAACTATCCTGGTCTGAATACACCCTAAGATATGGGGAAGAGAAGGAGGGGGAGGGGAAATATATGTTCATTGAACTACAAGTTCTTATTGACTATAACACCGAGGTCTTTAACTGAGGGAGCTACCCGTCGTTCATTCCCCAGGAACGTAATGGGTGGGATAGGCATCTGACTGAGGCTACGTTTACATTAGACCGTATCTGTCTCATTTTCTTCGCGGATGCACTGTCCGTTTACATTAAACCGCCTGGAAACGCCGGGAAACGGGAATCCGCCAGCGTCCACGTATTCAATCCAGATCGTGTCAGCTCCGGTGCTGTGTAAACATTCAGAATACGCGGATACGCTGTGCTGAGCTCTATCTGGCGTCTCATTGGACAACGTCACTGTGACATCCACCTTCCTGATTCGCTGGCGTTGGTCATGTGACGCGACTGCTGAAAAACGGCGCGGACTTCCGCCTTGTATCACCTTTCATTAAAGAGTATAAAAGTATGAAAATACTGCAAATACTGATGCAAATACTGCCCATTGTGTAGTTATGATTGCCTTTAGGCTTGCCATCCTTCCACTTGCAAGTGGTAAGTGATATGCGCTGGGATCACACACACAGCGGCTCAGTCCCGAATCACAGCTTGTTCACTTCACTCGCGTGCTCTGTGAGCTGCGCAAGGCCGGAGTGCGCACCCTCCAGAGGGCACTCGCTGTTCAGGGCGGAGTGATTTGGAGCGCAGGATGCCTGCGGAGCCGAGCGTATCCGTGTATTGGTATTGCTGTGTGCACGCAAATAGTGTATTGGTGTTGCTGTGTGCACACTAATCGTTTTAAAAACGTTAATCTGATGATCCGCTGATACGGTCTAATGTAAACATGGGCTGAGCATCCTGCTTGATCTAAACTCACAGAACTTGGTCTTGTCAGGATTAATCAGCAAACTGCTGCTTGAGGTTGTTGAGCCCTTTGTTGGAGAATGAGACGTAAAGGTTGGTATTGTCGACATACGACTCAACATGTCTTGCAAATTGATGGTTGCATCCGTAACATTCAAACCACTGATGGGTGACACGAATAACACTGATCACCTGTCAAGGGGTGGGATCTGTTAGCCAGCAAGTCACGTCAGTTCTCGAAGTTGACGTGTTGGAAGGAGGAAAAATGGGCAAGCGTAAGGATCTGATCGATTTTCACAAGGGCCAAATTGTGATGGCTGGACGACTGGGTCTGAGTGTCTCCGTAACACCAGGTCTTGTGAGGTGTTCCTGATATGCGGGGGTTAGTACCTACCAAAAAGTGGTCCAAGAAAGGACAACCGGTGAACCTAGCAACAGGGTCATGGGGAGCGAACGCTCGCCTGTCTGGTCCGATCCCACAGAAGAGCTTCCTGAAAAAAGTTAATTCTGGCTATGATAGAAAGGTGTCACGACATTGTAATGCATTCTGTTAGATTACTCAATGTGAGTAATCTAGGATATTCTAAATACTTTGGATTACTTTCAAATTGTCTTACATTTCATGTAACAATACCGTACATGGCATTCACAGGGTCCTGCTTGCTCAACTATTCTGTTGTTGTAGCAACTGGCTGAAGGCATGTGAGGAACCTTGAATACATATTAACACTTGCTGTAGAGGAGCAAATGCGCCGAGTAGGTTCACAAAAGCCATTTGATGATGTTTTGTCTGGTTAAAAAAAAAAAAAGAGGGAGGGAAGGCCCAAATTTTCCTTGAACTTTTCTTTATTTCCAGAACTGCAAGTAAAACAAAAAAACATTACAAAGATGAAAATGCACTGTTTTTCTACTGAATTTCCTGTCAAATTAACATTGAGTCATCACTCAGTTTTCTGAAGAGCATTTTCTGTTGCTACAAATCTTAAAATTGGCACAAAAGAAAGAGAAAATCGGTCCCTTACCTTTTCTTGATTTAAAATGATGAAAACATGAAATATAATAAGTCAGTCTTGTACACAGACGTGTGCTGTTCAACGCTCAGTGGAAGCCTGGTGAGCGCTGTTTCACGAGACTCAGAACGACATCCCGAAGATGACATCACCATCGGGTGAATCAGAGTCGAGGCTTTTGGTTGAATAAACAGGTTTAACTGTGATTTTTATTTCTTTTTAAATAATAAAAAGACTTCAGTGTTGTACTTTTTGTTTGTGTTTGGAATTCTGAGATTGATTGTGTCATAGCCATAATTCTGAGCATTAACGATATCAGCTCATGGACTTTCTAAAATCACAGCTTAAAAAATGTGTGTGTGTGTGTGTAGTGGTGCTTGAAAGTTTGTGAACCCTTTAGAATTTTCTATATTTCTGCATAAATATGACCTAAAACATCAGATTTTCACACAAGTCCTAAAAGTAGATAAAGAGAACCCAGTTAAACAAATGAGGCAAAAATATTATACTTGGTCATTTATTTATTGAGGAAAATGATCCAATATTACATATCTGTGAGTGGCAAAAGTATGTGAACCTCTAGGATTAGCGGTTAATTTGAAGGTGAAGTTAGAGTCAGGTGTTTTCAATCAATGGGATGACAATCAGGTGTGAGTGGGCACCCTGTTTTATTTAAAGAACAGGGATCTATCAAAGTCTGATCTTCACAACACATGTTTGTGGAAGTGTATCATGGCACGAACAAAGGAGATTTCTGAGGACCTCAGAAAAAGCGTTTTTGATGCTCATCAGGCTGGAAAAGGTTACAAAACCATCTCTAAAGAGTTTGGACTCCACCAATCCACAGCCAGACAGATTGTGTACAAATGGAGGAAATTCAAGACCATTGTTACCCTCCCCAGGAGTGGTCGACCAGCAAAGATCACTCCAAGAGTAAGGTGTGTAATAGCCAGCGAGGTCACAAAGGACCCCAAAGTAACTTCCAAGCAACTGAAGGCCTCTCTCACATTGGCTAATGTTCATGAGTCCATCATCAGGAGAACACTGAACAACAATGGTGTGCATGGCAGGGTTGCAAGGAGAAAGCCACTGCTCTCCAAAAAGAACATTGCTGCTCATCTGCAGTTTGCTAAAGATCATGTGGACAAGCCAGAAGGCTATTGGAAAAATGTTTTGTGGACGGATGAGACCAAAATAGAACTTTTTAGTTTAAATGAGAAGCGTTATGTTTGGAGAAAGGAAAACACTGCATTCCAGCATAAGAACCTTATCCCATCTGTGAAACATGGTGGTGGTAGTATCATGGTTTGGGCCTGTTTTGCTGCATCTGGGCCAGGACAGCTTGCCATCAATGATGGAACAATGAATTCTGAATTATACCAGTGAATTCTAAAGAAAAATGTCAGGACATCTGTCCATGAGCTGAATCTCGAGAGAGGGTGGGTCATGCAGCAAGACAACAACCCTAAACACACAAGTCATTCTACCAAAGAATGGTTAAAGAAGAATAAAGTTAATGTTTTGGAATGGCCAAGTCAAAGTCCTGACCTTAATCCAATCTAAATGTTGTGGAAGGACCTGAAGCGAGCAGTTCATGTGAGGAAACCCACCAACATCCCAGAGTTGAAGCTGTTCTGTATGGAGGAATGGGCTAAAATTCCTCCAAGCCGGTGTGCAGGACTGATCAACAGTTACCGCAAACATTTAGTTGCAGTTATTGCTGCACAAGGGGGTCACACCAGATACTGAAAGCAAAGGTTCACATACTTTTGCCACCCACAGATATATAATATTGGATCATTTTCCTCAGTAAATAAATGACCAAGTATAATATTTTTGTCTCATTTGTTTGACTGGGTTCTCTTTATCTACTTTTAGGACTTGTGTGAAAATCTGATGTTTTAAGTCATATTTATGCAGAAATATAGAAAATTCTAAAGGGTTCACAAACTTTCAAGCACCACTGTACATTCACTGGATACGAGCAATCGTGCGATCTGATGGACTACTCTACTACTAGGCTATTAGCTTATATACCATGAGTAGAGAACAAAAACAAAATGTTGCTGAACCAATTGATGACTAAATAAAAACTACTCGAAAACAAAAGTGGTTTGAAAGAGGAGTAAAAGAAGCCATCTTGGTCAGTGTGGAACGACCATCGCTGGAGGTGGTCTGAGACACCACTTATTAGCCACCTACAATGCAGTCCTTGGCACACTTCCCAGAAAACTGAATACACATCCACATCAAAACTCGGCTGACTTCAGTGACTCACATGATGGCAGAGAGAGCCAACGACCCACAGATCACCCTAATGACTCTCGAGGCCGCTAACACTGTTCACACCCAGCCTCCAGTGACCTACAGCTATGGGATGACTCAACAAATTTCCTTAGGGTTGCTTTTGGTCCACTAGAGGATAAATATCAGACAGAACTGAAGAAGCTTTTTGGATGAGTGGTGAAACGTTTTCGAGGATTTCAAGCAAGTCCAGTTGCCTTCTTTAGCACCTACGGTTTACTATGACCTGGAGGATTGAGAACATTCACAGAGATATCCTTTAGCCTCAACTTCAGGTACATGCATGGACCAAATGTACATTATCCTCAATGCATCAAGTTGTAGCTTAAACTTATTTTTATGTTGTAAAAAGAGTTTGTATTTAATAATAAATAAACGCCTTGGACTTGGAGGACACTCTGGGGGAAGCCGTGGCCTAAAGGTTAGCGAAGCAGCTTTGGGACTGAAAGGTTGCTGGTTTGAGTCCCTGGACCAGCAGGAATGGCTCAAGTGCCCTTGAGTAAGGCACTTGCTCCCTGGGGGCTGTAGTATAGTTGTTCTGTGTGTTTATGTATTCACTGCTTCAGGTGGGTTAAATGCAGAGGGGCAGTTTTGCTGTGCTTGAGTGTACATGTGACAAAAATAAAGGCTTCTTCTTCTACTTATCTACATTCTTCACCACAGTTTATTAACACGTTGGGGTCAACTTTTAAGTGCACTTATTAATGTTTATTATTATTTAAAAAGAAATTAGCATGGTTAAACTTGTTTATTCAACCAAAAGGCTTGAGTCTGATTCACCTGACAGTTGCATGAATCGAGACAACATCTGTGGTGACGATGTTCTTGGGGAGGTGTAATATGAAGACGCTGCAATTTTTTTTTCAGTCAAGAGCTTCTGGGAAATGCACTGAATTTAATTTGAGAGCAAATGACGATGTAAACTAAGAAATCAGTTCTTTCAAGTAATCCACGAAGGTCAAGAATGTAACTGTATCTGAATACAGTTACTCATATTTTGTATTCTAAATACGTAACGCTGTTACATGTATTCCGTTACTCCCCAACACTGCCCATACTGACACCTGTGCACCGCTGACAGCACCTACAACGGCCAGGTGAGCATCAGAAGTGGACCATGGAGCAACGGAAGAAGGTGGTCTGGTGTGAGAAACCACATTTTCCTTTACATCACGTTGACAGCTGAGTGCACGTGCACAGATTTCCTGGGGAAGAGATGGCACCAGGATGCACTATGTGAAGACCTTCGTGTCACGTAAAGCACCTAAAAAACAAAGGAATATACTATACTTTGCACTGACTTACTCGTCGAGTGGGAAGTGTTGTGTTGTTATAGGAAAATAATAAATCCCAAGGTGGTGTGATCTGGTCTGACACGGAGCAGAGGAGTTTGGTTTCTTCTTTATACGTGATTTTGCCTGTACTGTACAGTATGTACAGAACAGAAGCAGCTACAACATGAGTGATATTGTTCGCATGCTGGCCTGATCACCTTGTTTACATCTGGAAGATTAAATGCTCCATGTATATTTATTAGATGGAGCATCAGAGACAAAACATTCCCGTTTATCTGGTTTCCGAGTCAGACAGTAAAATGTTTAACAGTTTCATGCACACTGACATTAAACAGTGACAAGCTCTGTTTCTCTTTAACAATTTCTACTATCGTTATGATCGTGGTCATTTTTTTCAACGTTTAATGTATATCAAGTAACAACATTCAAGCAAAAAAAAAAAAAAGGAAATGTTTGAGGGAGAACAATGAAAAATAAACTTACAATAACCTGGGTACATAAGGTTATTATGCAATAATAAACAAAATATAATTTGTATTAGTCACTCCCTGTATGTGACAACAACCTTTTCATATTCACATGTTTAAGCTATGGGGTAGGGTCGTTCGACAGAAGCCAATTCTCATGGGGGGGGGCAGGGGGCAGGCACTTAGCGTGCAGGTGCAGGGGAGAGTGGGTGCGTTGCAAATTAGAAGCCAATTTGGTAGACAGAAGACGTAGTCCGGGTCGGGCATGGGTCGGTCGATGTACAAACAGGTCTGGCAAGAGTTCAAAGTCAGAAAATCAATGGAGAGCAGGGTCGAAGTCAGAAACTATAATCATAGGCTTGGTATGATCAGGCACGAGGACACAGAACAATACTTCGCAACCTGAGTGAGTGTTTAGTGAGCTTATACAGTATAGAGGGGTGATTACTGGGAAGATGGAAAACGCTGTGGTGCCTGGAAAACGTAGTCCGGAGCGGCCATGTTCGGATGCTGCTCCGAACTCAGATTTTCAGTGCTATTACTGACAAGGGGGGGACGACCAACGATCCAAGCCCACCTAAACAACCCCAAGCCATGAGGCAAAATGTGTTATGCCCTGTGTCCGAAATCGCCCCCTACTCACTATATAGTGAGGGCGCCATTTTGTAGTGCTGTCCGAAATGATAGTGAGGATTATTTACACCCTATATAGTGCATTCAAAGTATCCTACAATGCATCACGAAAAGTAGTGTACAACCGATGGTCACTAACCAAGCAATGTATACCATCATGCATTGCAGTCATACAGAAAGAAATCAAATCAAAGGTCTCAAATTTGATTTAATAAAAGGCAGCGGCAAAGAAGAAAGAAAGTATTCAGCCTTGATTTAAAAGAACTGAAAGATGCAGCAGACACAAAGTACTTTGTATTTATTAATGTGGGAAATACGCGCAGTATAATATGTATTTATTATTTTGAAAACCCACCAGCTGACTGATCCGGCACGTTTTAATTGTGTGACAGTAATGACGTAAATAATAGCGTGACCGACTAGTGTCCGAAAGCGTTTTTTTTTTTTTTTCATTTTTTACGATACAGTCCTCTATATAGTAATTCCCTATATAGTGAGTAGGGAGTAGTGAACGAGTGAGCGATTTCGGACACAGGGATGGTCTGATGAGACTGAGGTAGAAGTTTTTTTGGGCATATGTTTGGTGCAAAAGTACAAGACAGCTTATTACACAAAGAAATCCATGCCTAGAGTGAAGCATGGTGGTGGCAGCGTCATGCTATTTTGCTGCTTCTTTTCAACTGGGACTGGAGCTCAAGTCAGGATAGAAGGAATCATGGACAGCTTCAAACACCAGTCTGTTCTGGTATAAAACTTGCAGGTCTCTTTTATACAGCTGAAGTCGAAGTAGAAAATTTTCACCTTCCAACACGGTAACGCTCCAAAGCACAATCCGAGTCGACAAAGTAACATCTTCAGAAGAAGAAGACCAGATCTAAATTAGAGCCTGGATCTGGATCCTGTTGACAACCTGTTGAATGACTTGAAGAGGGCTGTGCACAGGAGATCCCCTCACAATCTGATAGAGCAGAAGATTGGAATAAAACCGTCAAATCAAGATGTGCTGAGTGAGTTGGACTGAATGCTGACAAAAAGACATTATAGGCAAAATGGAAGGCAAATCGAAATGAATATTTGATTACCTCTCCTGGGACGGAGTCCACCAGGGGGCAAGGTATTATTTTCAGTCCGGTTTCTTTGTTTTTTTTTTTGTAAACGATATTACAGGGAAATGGCTGGACCAATCTTCATGAAACTTTCAGGATAGCTGGCCATTAGTCTCAAATAGAACCTCCAACATTTTGGGGATCATCCAGTCAAGGTCAAGGTTTTTATGGCTACTGCCTCATACTAGCCACTATGTCGTCGTGCTGTAAGAATGTAAGCGTGTAACAATAGCGGACTGCGCATACATGTGTTCCGATTAAAATGGCCAGTGAGTGTATACAATTTGGTTCATCATTTGAAATAAATGGACTAAACTAAAGAAATCGCTTTCAGCCGTGTTTATGCTCATTACAGAGGGAAAGTGCGTTCCTATTTTAAAATATACTCCAGGTCGTCCCCCTTTCCTCGCCTTCTTCGGCCAGTGGTCCCATGTGTCATGTAGATGTGACACACTTCCGAGTTGTTACAGGAAGTTGTCGAAAAGAGTATTTTGACCACTGAGCTCTAGTGCCGGGCCATTTCCGGGAAATAAGAGTTTGGGTCATGGTGACAGCGTGTGTATGTCGGCCTCGGTTCGGAGGTTTCAGTTTCAAAAACTGTAAGAGGAAGAGTAGAATAATATAAAGTACATATGGTATATTTTACTTCTATGATTTTTAAATTGTTAATTTTTGGATTACGCTTCATTTTTGTGGCTACTGCCTCATTGAGTAAATATATATATATATGTGTCAGATCACAGAATCCAGGGACACATGTCCGCCCGGGGGCATTTTGAGTTTTTGACAGATTCAGAAAGTACAGTTTCTAAGTTTTCCAATGATGCCTTCCATGTGGAGATCTGACAATATTTGAAGAATGTGTGGCCTTTTGAAAGTGCATACTTCTTAAAACAGAAAAGGGAGAAAATCGCCCTCAAAGTTTTCCATCTCAGCTACTCTGGGTGCAGGGCGGGCACATAATGGTGCCCATTTGCATGACATTAAGGAAAGCCCTACCCCCTACCAGCAAGCACGATGCTACTTTCATGTAAACAAAGATCACCACATCTAGCTTGCTCATTCCATAGTGAAATTACATGCCTGTATGCAGCTTAAGTAGCCATGTGCTCAGCTCGTATCATACAGCTGATTGGCGAAAAAAAACCCAAAAGACTTAAATCATCATGTGAATGGCCCATATGGTAATTTACCCACACCCCCCAGCAGGCTACAGTCCTGACAAAAACGAGACAATTTGCAACAAAAAATGTATGCTTTTCCAACAAAACAATCTATTATCTGAAATACTGATTGCATTCTTCAAGATCTCAACTTGCACATTATGGAAAAAAACGAAAATCACAAATTTTGAAAAAAAAATGCTTCTTTTGCGATTATCTCGGATTCGTTTTGCCAGACATGTGTCCCTGGATTTGGTGAGGCGTCTCATATGCTATATTTACTGTATGGACATGGGATCAGAAAACTATTTTATTTCTAAGCAGTAGCTACATGGACCCATAGGGTACCTATTTTTTTCGCGATATCTTCCTTCATATTCATCATAAGTGCTACCGGGCGAGGTTTGTTTTGCCTGGCACTTGTTTGTTTGTTTGTTTGTTTGTTTGTTTGTTTGTTTGTTTGTTTGTTCTCCAGATTTCACCTCCATTGTGTTTGTTCTTCTACAGGATTCTGGGTATTATTTTTGTAATGATACAAAGTTTAAATTAATTATTGTTGTTTTTTTAACTTAAATGAATTATTTTATTTTTCTTCCTGGTTTGCTCAGTAACGTCTGACCTGTTTGTCCCTGTGCTGCCTCCTTCTTTGCTCTCACAGATCAGAAATGTTACACCGTGGAGGAAGCTGTGGAAAGCATCGGCTTTGGGCGCTTCCACGTCCTACTCTTTGTTATTATGGGCAGTGCCAATGTAAGAGCTTTGTGTTGTTTCTCTGTGATACAGTCCTGTACCTGTACCTGTCAGTAGCCTAACTCTGTATCTCTCCATTGGTGTGTGATGTAGATTGTAGAGGCGATGGAGATCATGTTGTTGGCTGTGGTGTCTCCTGAGGTCCGATGTGAGTGGCATCTGGAGGATTGGCAGGTGGCCCTGGTCTCCACGGTGAGATTTTCAACCAATCCGAATTGTCCTGTAGTTATTTATTGGCAGTCTGTGATAAGCTGTGATAAGGAAGGAGTAAGTCTTGGAGGCGTGTTGTTACAGGAAAATAATCAACGATGGGGTGGTGTGGTGCAGCCTGATGCGAAAAGGAACGACTGTTACTGTTTGTTATTTTCCTATTACAGTATATCCTGATGTGTTTTATTCCTCTTATACCACAAGAGTTTACCAACTCGAGCGGCGGCTACAATTATCGACACTTTAACGATCTTTTGGTCGTTGCAAAAGTAGAAAAGACTTTCAGTATGTAAACTGTGCATGAATAATTACTCAAACTTCCACTGGGGAAAAAAAATGACTTGATTCCCGATTACTTAGCATATCAGATCACATGACACCGTTCCACAAGTATTGACACCTTTGTCCATAGTTATTGACACTGTTCCACAATTATTGACATCCAGATGGTTATTTATAAAAAAAAATAATCGGTACGTGGTATTAAGTTAACAAAACATAGTTTTGATTTTAAATTAGTTTTCCATAGACTTATACAGTGCTTGGCGTAAATGAGTACACCCCCTTTGAAAAGTAACATTTTAAACAATATCTCAATGAACACAAACAATTTCCAAAATGTTGACAAGACAAAGTTTAATATAACATCTGTTTAACTTATAACGTGAAAGTAAGGTTTATAATATAACTTGGATTACACATTTTTCAGTTTTACTCAAATTAAGGTGGTGCAAAAATGAGTACACTCCACAACAAAAACTCCTACATCTAGTACTTTGTATGGCCTCCATGAGTTTTAATGACAGTTCCAAGTCTTCTAGGCATGGAATGAACAAGTTGGCGACATTTTGCAACATCAATCTTTTTCCATTCTTCAACAACGACCTCTTTCAGTGACTGGATGCTGGATGGAGAGTGATGCTCAACTTGTCTCTTCAGAATTCCCCAAAGAAAATAATTTCTTTACACCGCAAAAGTGAAGGCTACAAGAAGATCAGCAAAGCTTTACTTATCAGTCAGAATACTGTAGCAAAAGTGGTACAAAAATTTAAGAAAGATGGAACTGCAACCATCTCACGGAGACGTCCAGGTCGTCCATGGAAGTTAACACCTCGACAGGAGTGTCTTCTGATGAGAAGGGTTGAAGAAAATCGGCATGCAAGTTCACTGCAGTTATCTAAAGTAGTAGAAAGCCAAACTGGGGTGACTATTTCCTGTGACACAATACGGCGTACACTGCAGAGGAATGGCATGCATGGATGCCGTCCACGAAAGAAGCCTCTCCTAAAGCCCAGGCACAAAAAAGCGCGCCTAGAGTTTGCCAGGGCCCATGCTGACAAAGATGAAGACTACTGGGACTCTATACTCTGGAGTGATGAGACCAAGATAAATGTTTTTGGAACTGATGGCTTCAAAACTGTATGGCGTCGCAAAGGTGAGGAATACAAAGAAAAATGCATGGTGCCTACAGTGAAACATGGTGGTGGCAGTGTCCTTATGTGGGGCTGCATGAGTGCTGCTGGTGTCGGGGAGCTGCATTTCATTGATGGCATCATGAATTCACAGACGTATTGCTCTATACTGAAAGAGAAGATGCTACCATCACTCCGTGCCCTTGGTCGTCGTGCATGTTTCCAACATGACTAAACACACATCCAAGGCCACTGTTGGATTTCTGAAGAAGAACAGGGTGAAAGTGATTCAGTGGCCGAGTACGTCTCCTGATCTGAACCCAATCGAACACCTATAGGGAATTCTGAAGAGACAAGTTGAGCATCACTCTCCATCCAGCATCCAGTCACTAAAAGAGGTCGTTGTTGAAGAATGGAAAAAGATTGATGTTGCAAAATGTCGCCAACTTGTTCATTCCATGCCTAGAAGACTTGGTGCTGTCATTAAAAATCATGGAGGCCATACAAAGTACTAGATGGAGTAGTTTTTGTTGTGGGGTGTACTCATTTTTGCACCACCCTAATTTGAGTAAAACTGAAAAATGTGTAATCTAAGTTATATTATTAACCTTACGTTTTCCCGTTATAAGTTAAACAGATGTTATATTAAACTTTGTCTTGTCAACATTTTGGAAATTGTTTGTGTTCATTGAGATATTGTTTAAAATGTTACTTTTCAAAGGGGGTGCACTCATTTACGCTGAGCACTGTATATCGTACAAAATATCTTTTATATAAATATATGGATGTCGGTGTTTACGTAAATGAGGAAGTAATTGTAATGTTTGTAAACAAATGAACTGATAATGTTTAACCTGCGTCAGAAAATCTCTTTGTTCCACTTTCTAAGTATGTTCGTAGATCACATTTTGTTAATCATTCATTGTTGTTTGTATTAATTTCTAGTTTTGTAGTTTACCAATAAATATCAACAGGGAATTGATATTGTAACCGCATGAAACTCCAGGTCAAAGGTCACATCTCATTCCTTGAACCAAAATATAAAATGTCTACTGATATTGTAATATGTGGTAGATATTTACAACAAACACCAAAAAATAAAAAAATTCTGAATGGAATATAAAAATCTGAATATTTCAAGCATGTAATTTTTTATATGTTAGGAATTTAATTCTGGTCTAATTCTATTTATTGCAATCAGATTCCAAATACTCTATAAACATTTCATTCTGTTATGAATCAGAAAAAAAAAAATTATAAATCACAGCACTTTTATTTTTTTAAAGTACTTCATCTACTTCAACAATGTTACACAAAGATCGATCCATAACAGTTGTAAACATCACTTAATTCCACAGGGTGTCGATAATGGTGGACACCGGTGAAAATGATCACTATTATCGACACCTCATGTGACTTCTCAAACGCACGTTTAGATACAAAATGGCGGCTGTCAAATGAAAGCGTAAGAAACAAAATAGGTTTCGACGAGGAGTTCATGAAATATCGGTGAATTTGATCAGTAAAAACATGTCCATGATCTTTCCACCATGCTTACCTGTGATGATAACGTCCGGGTTTTCCGAAAAATTGCTGATCGTGCTGAAAAAAAATTCCATCTCAGGTAACGAGCTGTGTCATCAGACGACAAGGTCAAAGGATGAGGCGGGTCTTCTAACCAGAGACAATTAAGTGATGTTTACAACTGTTATGGATCGATCTTTGTGTATTAATTAACCAATAATAACTGTTGTAACTGAAACTCACCTTTGTAAAATAGTTTTTTATTGGTAAATCTGAAATGGTGTCGATATTTATGGACTGTCGATAATTGTAGCCACCGCTCGATTAGATTTTTTTTAATATAAAGAAATCAGCGTTTCCGCTAGAAAAAAATTCTGCCGGTCAAAGTGACCGGCAGAGGTTTCACCTTCCGGACATTTTGATAACATGCCGGTCAAATATTCCATCGTTCCTAATTAGCCTAGTGCAGAAAAATTGGAAGTAGACTAGTAGCTTAAAGAATGACAATTAGACCGTATAAAAATAATGCAACATGTTTATTGGCCTTACTTTCAAATAATTCCATGAACACTCATTGCGCAAACGACCCCATGCGTTATTCGCACGAGGTGCCCGAGTTATTTTTAAGAAACATATCATTAATGATGAACCAGCAATCATCCTTCCCCATATCAAACAAATCAGAAAAAAAATACAGGTTCTTCCTTGTGGTTTAATAAACTAATCCCCCTTCCCCACATCAAACAAATAAGACTAAATAACAGCCTAATAATAACACTGTGTCTTGACGTGCACCTGAATGGTGCAGGTTAAATTGTCAAATAGTAGGCTAACTATCAAATTATTCATAACACTGCCTCGTATAATTGAACTCCTCCTTTTTACGCTGTTTGGCAGTGTTGAAGTTGGCAGCTGCCGACATGAAATCGAAACTTTGCAGTGTCTCTCCACAACTGGCGATGCGCATAAGTTGCATCTGAGAGGCGACTTCACTGCTTCGTCTTGATCCGATTCTGCAGCGAAAACCTAGCCTAGTAAACTAGACCCAACCGCCTAGCAGCCAAAAATATTTTTTGCCTAGCGAATGGGTCTAGCCTCGCACCATATAAACAAAAACACCCCGGGCATCAAATCGTGCCCGCCAATCACAACGCAAGGTTTTTGTTTGGATTCTTTGGGCGGGCTTTTGCAGGAGTGACGACAAAGCTGCGCGACGCTGGAGAAAGCGTAACAGGAAAGATGGCTACGGGCTAGTGAACAGCGCGCGTTTGACTCCAATTTGGAATCAGTTTTAGAAGAATTAGACTTGGAGTTTTCGTTGAAACATGAGCAGGAAGAGGCTCTCCGCTCATTCCTTTTCAAGAAGGACGTTTTCGCTGTTTTGCCGACCGGCTATGGCAAAAGTCTGATCTACCAGCTGGCTCCGCTCGTAGCCAAAAGGATGGGGCTAGTTTGTGCAGTACGAAGAATTAATAAACAGCTTTGAAACATTACTTTTTGATTGTTTCTTATTTTCCCGTTATTTTAAATTTAAGGGAAATTATTTCACCAAACACCACTAAATAAAAACTCTCAAAAACAGTTTAAGCAAACCCTTGAAAAACACTTGGAAAAAAATGTGTATGTGGTACAGACTCCAAACTTGTGGTCATTATCTCCAAACTTCTTAATATCTAGAACCTGTTTATTAATTAATACGCATTTTGAAAAATTATTTATTTCAAGGCCTCCCCACTGCTTTCTGTCGCTCTGACTACGTCACAGTCACTGTTGCGCTGATTGGTCAGAGCGTTGGCCTATACGCACAGAGACAGTTTGAAAGACAGCGGTTTGTTCCTCCTACCCGCTTCGGAAATGTCTACGGATCGAGGCCAGACTAAATATTCACATTTAGTCTGGCTTGCCAGGCTAGCGAAAACCTCCTCTCTGCAGGAACACTCGAGACAGGGATCACACAGGCTATTTTGGCGAGCTTGGCCCACTCTGGAATTGCAATCCTCCATAGCCATATTTTTACGCAGATTACGCTGTAGAATCTTTGCTGCAAACAAACGCTGGTCGGCCAATCACACGTTCTTTCCGATGTGTTTTTATTAGGTTAAATTATTTTATTTTAATATTGTGTTACTACATTAGACCTAAATGGTAGTATCTCTCTCATTATCTCTAGCCGCTTTATCCTTCTACAGGGTCGCAGGCAAGCTGGAGCCTATCCCAGCTGACTACGGGCGAAAGGCGGGGTACACCCTGGACAAGTCGCCAGGTCATCACAGGGCTGACACATAGACACAGACAACCATTCACACTCACATTCACACCTACGGTCAATTTAGAGTCACCAGTTAACCTAACCTGCATGTCTTTGGACTGTGGGGGAAACCGGAGCCCCCGGAGGAAACCCACGCGGACACGGGGAGAACATGCAAACTCCGCACAGAAAGGCCCTCGCTGACCCCGGGGCTCGAACCCAGGACCTTCTTGCTGTGAGGTGACAGCGCTAACCACTACACCACCGTGCCACCCTAAATGGTAGTATTATTCTGAAATTCAAATTGTGTTAGAGAGACGGGATTATTAGTCAATTTCAATCGGACAGTTTGACCGGTGAGATTTAATTTTCTCGGACATTTTTTTTCCCGGCCAATGTCCGGTAATTACCGGACAACGGAATGTGTGAAAGAAATATGTGAACTTTTTTTTAAAAATGCCTTCCTTCCTTCCCTCCCTATTTTTTAAAAAATGCAAAATTAACATATCCTACCAGAAAATGTTTTTGTACCTAATAAATAAATAAATAAATAAATAAAAGTTATTATTGTAGAAATGTTTGCATAATAGAACAAGTACATGATAAACACTTAGAATGAATCACCTTCCAACCAATCAGAGCTGAGCGTTAATCAGCAACTTGGCATTTTATAGCTCTGGCGTATTCTCATCTCATCTCATTATCTCTAGCCGGTTTATCCTGTTCTACAGGGTCACAGGCAAGCTGGAGTCATGTGTCAGCTCTGGAGTATTAGAGTATATAATCTTTTCTGCTTTCTTAATTGTGTGTGTGTGTGTGTGTGTAGATGGTGTTCCTGGGCTTCATGTTATGCGGGGTGCTGAGTGGATATGTAGCAGATAAATATGGCCGCTGGAAGGTCAGATAACGTCATTTCCATCAAAGTCATCTTGCATGATGTTCATACACTTTATAGTCTGATAATGGTGTCTGATATCGGAGAAGTGCGTGTGTGTATGTTTGTCCGTACAGTTCTGATAGTTGTGTACACACAGGTGGTGTTCGGGGGCTTCATGTGGGCCGCATATTTCTCCATGCTCACGTCATTCGCACCATCCTACGGCTGGTTTATTTTTCTGCGCAGCATGGTGGGCTGTGGAGTAGCAGCCACATCACAAGGGTATACATACACACACTTCCTTTCACTAAACTTGTGTGTCCTGATGGGCCATCGATGTTTAAAGCCCACTGTGATTCATCCAGTCTTCTTGTTAAAGGTTTATTCTGAAGACAGAATTCATTCCTGCTAAATACAGAGGCCCTCTGCTGCCCCTGGCTACAGTAAGTGAGACATCAGAGCTCCGGTATAAATAGGAAGGAGGAGGAGGAGGAGGATGATGATGCATTCAAATTCCATGTTCCTCTGTGGTCAGATTTTCTGGATGTTGGGGTCGATGTTCATCATCATTCTGGGGATGACTGTGGTGCCCACGATGGGGTGGCGCTGGATGATTCGCTTCTCTGTCATCCCCAGTGTTCTCCTGATCATCCTCTTCCAGGTGAACCTCACATCACATCTCAACCAAATAACAATGAACACGGAAAAATAACGTCTTCTTTCTTTTTGTTTTGTTTTGTTTGTTTACAATATATTGTTTATTTACACCTCTTAATTTTTATCCTCCTTTTTTCTGTACTTCTTTCTTTACAGTTGACTTATACAATTGGCAATTTATATTTCACAGTTATTCCACAAAATCGAGTCGTACACGACAGGGCTTTACATTAGCACCCGCCCACCCACCAAATGCGGGTAAAATCCGGCTTTGGCGGGTAATGACTTTAGTCCCACTAGCCACTTTGGCGGGTGGTTTATTCTGTGGTATGACAATATATTTTAACTGTAGTTTTCTCTGAAGGCATCTGATATAATATATGCATTGCAATGTAATATTATGCGCCTACAACTCCCATGAGCACCTGCATAAACATTCTGACAACATGTTAGAATTGTTGAGAACGTACTTTAACGTCTCAGATAAAATCAGTGATACGGTAACCAGCGGTTAATGAACGAAGCAACAAAGTTGCTGACGACTGACAAGCGCACTATGTGGCAGCATATCGCTGGAGTTTCAAACCCTGCTGCTCAGGAAAAAAGGGGCAGAGATGATCAGAGCCGGAGCAGCATTTTAAAATCCCCATGTTGTAGTTCTTTATATTGTCTTACTGTATGTCTGTCTCAGACCGGACCGTGGGTCACTAGAACTATATTAATAAATAATGTACACGGAGGCGAGGTAACTTCTTGTGCTCTCTTTAGTGGCAGCTCAACAACAACAAGCATGAGCAGTCGTTGACAGCACCTGGAGTGCCGCAGGCTAACATAGTCGAGCACCGAACGCTCGATCAGATACACCACACCCCGAGGTCCGTGATGCGCAAAGCGCGCGCCGAAAAATGTTCGCCATATTTAAATGAGAGGGGTGCCACACAAGAGATCTATTCCTGAAATTACTTTTAATGGTGTTTGAACTAAATATCATCAGTTTTGAAAAAAAAAGTCATGTATGTGGCAAGAGTAAGAATAATTTAAGCTTGTTTAATGGTTTGATCTGGCCCAAGCAATGAACACAAAAGATACCCTAACCATGTAGCCTGTGGAACTGAGATACATTAACAATCTGGCATCCGTTACACCTACACAAAAAAATTCTGGGAAAAAAATCAGTATACGCCACCATATTTTAGGCAAAGTTATCCAAGGCAAACATAAGTTGAAACTTTCCACTCTATTGCTTTGGCTTATCGAATGATTTATTTTTAAAATCACAAACACGGCAGGCTACAACTGCGCTGCTTTGAAAATGTAAATTTAACAGCTTCATGAAAGTGCGCTGATGGTTACCATGGAAACCCCGTGTCTCCTGCACTGCGTTCCTCCACTGAGTCGCATGCTCATTCGCGTTTGCATTCTTGGTCTCAGAGCTGCGCGCACGAAACAGACACAGAAGACAGAATCAACGTTTAACATAGTTAACAATGCACTTTTTACGGAGACGTTTTAATGTTCTCATCTCATCTCATTATCTCTAGCCGCTTTATCCTGTTCTACAGGGTCGCAGGCAAGCTGGAGCCTATCCCAGCTGACTATGGGCAAAAGGCGGGGTACACCCTGGACAAGTCGCCAGGTCATCACAGGGCTGACACATAGACACAGACAACCATTCACACTCACATTCACACCTACGGTCAATTTAGAGTCACCAGTTAACCTAACCTGCATGTCTTTGGACTGTGGGGGAAACCGGAGCACCCGGAGGAAACCCACGCGGACACGGGGAGAACACGCAAACTCCGCACAGAAAGGCCCTCGCCGGCCACGGGGCTCGAACCCGGACCTTCTTGCTGTGAGGCAACAGCGCTAACCACTACACCACCATGCTATTACTTTGTTCAGTATTCTACGATTTTTTCGTGATGTCACGAAAAAAATCACGCAAAATTTCCCATTCATTTTCTATGGAATTAATTGAAAAAATCGCACATTTTCAATGTTTTTCAAACATCCGCTGCTCTGGCATGCTTTCACCTAGAGACATGATTCAAACTTTAAAACGGAGACAAACTTCTCCTGTGTGGCTCTGGCATTCAACTTTTTTTGCTAGGTTATATACTTTTTGATCAGTCACAGATCAATCACCATGATCAAATCTGGAGAAATTCAGACTTTATAATGGGTGTCTATGGTATTACACTTCAGTGAAGGTGATTAAGTTAGAGTGTAGAGAGCTTGAAAAAAATCGCTCAACATTTCTCATTTAAACTGTGTTTTCAGCCACATACTAAACTCTACACACATAATTTTCTCAAAAGTTGGAGTCACACTTGTCTTGATTCACACAATGTGTCTACCTAAACGATAGGATTTACAGTTTTTGAATGAGAAGCCTGAAAGTAACAAGAGGACAGGCGAACTGCCCAATTGACTCCCATTATAATCCTGACAGTGCTTTTACTACAAAATCAGAAATGTCACTTGTTTTCAACTCACTCTAGTGTCCACATTTTTTACACTAGGGACAAAAAATTACATCAATGTGTTCATGAGAGCCTTGTAGCACTCAATGTGAAAGAATTTTGTGAATAGCTCCTTTCGTTTTCGAGTAAATCGTCGTTGTTCGAGGCCTGTTCCTGAGCAAAAATCTGCAAAAAACTGACAAGATTTTGTGTGACTCATGCTGCGTTCATGTGCTATGGGAAGATGATATTTTCCAGTTGGGAAGTGGTATTTACCAGTGTGTTGTGTTCACATGCTTTTGTTGTTGTTGACAAATTAAAGATGGTGGACCAGATTCAGAATTGTTAGCTATCGTTAGCAATAGCGTCTGCTCTGGATAGGTAAAAACAAACCATAACAACACATTTTTAAAGGAAACGGATTTCTAACATATTATATTACACTTGTTAGTGACGCAACATTGCATAGACACCAAAAACTACCCACTAGTACTAGTAAAAAAAAACTTTAGTAGTGTACAATGCTTATCATTCAAGTGTCTTGTACCGCTCGCCGCCATGTTGAAAAGGTTAAAGTTCATCTCATCTCGGCAACTCATGTATCAAAATTTTCTACGAGTTGCCCAGTGGAAAATACCACAAGAGGGGGCGTTCATGTGTGCTTTCCATGTCGGCGTTTGGTATTTACCATAATTCCCATAGCACATGAACGCACCATCAGTGCACCTACTCAGGGCCGTCACCATGCCAACTGGGAGCAGAGAGGGAGCAGAGAGGGGAGGGGCTGCTGCCTCAAACACACACATAATCATAGCATTGTAGCATCATAGCATGTCACACATTCACAGCTAGCAAACATGCGTGACCGAACTGAGTGACCAAACTTCAAGAGACTTCATATGATGCCTCAGGGCAAGTCCCCACACATATCCGTCCCCTCATCTGAGACCTGCACTCGTCTTTTTCTTGGTTTTCACACATCCTATTTTCCGTCCGTAGGCTTCCATTGATTTTTGGCCCCATTCAAATGGATGGAGTGTTAGTACGCGAGCTGTTAGCATGTTAGTATGCTAGCTGTTAGCATGTTAGCATGCTCGCTACCTGTTAGCATGTTAGCATGCTTGCTAGCTGTTAGCATGCTAGCTAGCTGTTAGCATGTTAGCTAATTATTAGCATGTTAGCTTGTTAGCATGCCAGCTAGCTGTTAGCATGTTAGCTAGCTGTTAGCATGTTAGGCTGCTAGCTAGTTATTAGCATGTTAGCATGCTAGCTAGCTGTTAGCATGCTAGCATGCTAGCAAGTTGTTAGCATGTTAGCATGCTAGCTAGCTGTTAGCATGTTAGCTAGCTGTTAGCATCGCAGCCTCATAGAAAGTCACACATTCACACAGTACAGTACAACTCCTGCGATAGCGACTGCTACACCCACTGCATCACTCTCACGATTTCCCACAGGGGAATTGCTGTCTCTAGTCTTCCTATTAGCGTCTTGTTCATCTCCATGGCCGCAGGCAGCTACGAGGCCCCCACGCTCCGGACCTCGGTCATTTTTAAGAGCTGAAAATACATTTGTATGCTAAATATTCAACTGGATAAAAAAAATAAAGAATAACATTAAAACGTGGGGCGGTACGGTGGTGTAGTGGTTAGCACTGTCGCCTCACAGCAAGAAGGTCTGGGTTTGAGCCCCGTGGCCGGCGAGGGCCTTTCTGTGCGGAGTTTGCATGTTCTCCCCGTGTCCGCGTGGGTTTCCTCTGGGTGCTCCGGTTTCCCCCACAGTCCAAAGACATGCAGGTTAGGTTAACTGGTGACTCTAAATTGAGCGTAGGTGTGAATGTGAGTGTGAATGGTTGTCTGTGTCTATGTGTCAGCCCTGTGATGACCTGGCGACTTGTCCAGGGTGTACCCCGCCTTTTGCCCGTAGTCAGCTGGGATAGGCTCCAGCTTGCCTGCGACCCTGTAGAACAGGATAAAGTGGCTACAGATAATGAGATGAGATGTAAACAAACCGGTGAAATGACAGGAGCAATTTGAAAAATGCAATAATAATAATAATAATAATAATAATAATAATAATAATTCTTGAAAAGTAAAAAAGTTACGTTCTTACCATCAAATACTTTCATTCCATATTTTGTTGCTTCTTTTTTTTGTATTTTTTGGGGTTTTGTTTTCGAGTAGAGTTTTTTATTTCATCCTCAGTTGGTTCAGCAACACGCTCCGCCGTATTGTTTTTCTCTACTCACCGTATATGAGCTGATATCCTAGTAGTAGCCAATCAGAGCGCACGATTGCTCATATCCAGTGAATGTGGATAGAATAATTATGTATGTATTTTATTTGTTTGTTTGTTTGTTTGTTTCAGTCCTCTTTGTTTCTTTCTTTCTTTTGTTTGTTTATTTATTTATTTTGTTTGCTTAATTATTTCTTGAAATGTACTTGTTTATTTACAGTTGACTTGTTTATTCGTTTATTGGTTGGTTGTTTCTTTTTTTCTATCTTTTTTTCTTTGGTTTCTTTGCACTTTTGTTTATAATTACTGTAAATATTTCTGAATGCACAAACACTGCCGTTTCGTCAGAAATAAATCAGAGCTTGGGGGGCCCCAAGAAATTCAGCTTTACAGTGAATAGGTTCAATGAATACAGTGAATGAGAAGAAACCTAGAGACAGTGATTTCACAAATAAGGTCAGTGCCCATGAACAGGTTAAGTAACATTATTTGGAGAGGAGTAGGCCACTTTATAAGCTCATGCGTGTCTTTCCCTGTTTTTAAACCACATCCAGTTGGTCTGGTCACAATTTACAGGGCTAAAAGAGCTAGAAACATTGAAAAGGATAAGTGACGATTCAGTGGCTGGCTGATGGACCAAAATAATGTGAGATTTCACAGACTGCTCTGTTACCTTGAGTTTAGGATAAGCTCAAGGTCTTGTAGCAAGAAGTAGATAAGTCAGTGAGCATCGCCCATTAAACTTAGTGGACAGGATTCATTAATTGACAACAGGCTTATTCAGAGATATAAACGGCTACCGAGGAAGCTGTGAATTGCAGTCAAGGGATATTGGAAACACCCTGTAAGTGGTATTTATCCAGTTCACGTCTGAAAATACACAGTGATTCAGAGATTTCCCGTAAAAATGGTGATTTATCTGGGTGACTTCCAACACACCAAGGGAACTTAGCTGGGGTGATATCAGGGATACAGTGAAAAGGGAGATGTTTGATTATGGTTGAGTATGCCAGGGTTTCCCCAGGTTTGACCACCATAAATTTAAGACTTTTTTAAGACCTTTTTAAGACGACTTAAATGAGAATTAAGACCTACATCGCACCCATTATGTGGTCGTAGAACACCAGATCAAATTCCCAATAATGACAAATGTTTCAAGTAAAAATACTTTTATTATAAAAGTCATATACTTAAAAGTCATTATGTGTATTGCTTGTCGAATCTTCACATTCAAGACAAAAAAACAAGTCTAAACCTGGAAGAAAGGAGCACAATGTAGGGTCCAAGTCATGGCCTTAAAAGGTACACAAAAATGCAATAGGCATACCAACACATTAATCAAATCAAATCAAGTTTATTTGTATAGCGCTTTTAACAATAAACATTGTCGCAAAGCAGCTTTACAGAATTTGAACGACTTAAAACATGAGCTAATTTTATCCCTAATCTATCCCCAATGAGCAAGCCTGTGGCGACGGTGGCAAGGAAAAACTCCCTCAGACGACATGAGGAAGAAACCTCGAGAGGAACCAGACTCAAAAGGGAACCCATCCTCATTTGGGCAACAACAGACAGCCTGACTATAATATTAACAGTTTTAACAGGTATAACCCTCAACTGTCCTCATGGGGCCCGTCCTTCACAGGAGCGGTGCGATAAAACTCCGACCAGACACAGGGCACCAGGATGGATCAAGCAGGTCCAAGGGGCAGAAGAGGCCAGCATCTCAATCCCAGGATCAACATGTAACTCAGAGGGACAGATTGGGGGGGGGGAGAGAGAAAGAAAACACGTTGTTAGGTATGCCCTAAAAATGACAAGTATTAAATCTGTGTGGTAGGCTCGCAGAGACGAGAGTCTTTGCATCAGGCATAACACACAACAATGGCATGTTAATATGGTAAAATATATCATGACCTGCTCTGGCTGGATGCTTGATTGGGTGATGGGAGCACACTCCTCAGCAATGATGAGATGCAGATGGGACCCTTAGGGCTGGCCAAGACAATTCAGTTACATTTCACCGGGTCTGGGACATGCGACAGAATGTCTGACGGCCGATTCCTTGCAGGCTACGATAGCCAGTCGAGGTCTCCACCCTCTCCACCAAAAGATGCCAAAGGTGTGCACTCACCAGTCACAAAGCCAAACTGAGGGCCTCACTCGAGGCCTAAAGAACTGTCTCTGAACTAATTATGACCATGCACCCAGAGATGATACTTAAAATAAAAAAGTGATGTGGGTGTATTTTTTTAAATAAAATATCAAAACATTCACAACACTCTACACAGACAAACTCTTTGTCTTAGTTTCTCAGCACTTGCTTCAACCATTTTACATTTTGTACCCTTGTAAACGAGGGAGGGAGAGAGATACAGAGGGGCATAGATAAGAGATGAGGGGATAGATGGGAAGAGAGAGAGATAGAAAAGAGGTAAGCCTAAAGTCTCTTAAAGGTGCACAAAAATGCAATTGGCGTACCAATACATTGGTACAATGGTGTGCACTCACCAGTCAAAAAGCTAAACTGAGGGCCCAACTCAAGGCCTAAAGAACGGTCTCTAAACTAATTATGACCATGCACCCAGAGATGATAAACAGACAAACTCTTTGTCTTAGTTTCCCAGCATTCAACTTGCTTCAACCATTTTACATTTTGAAGAATAAAAAGAAATGTAAATACTCCTAGTAAACAAGGGAGGGAGGGAAGACATAGATGTGGAGATGGATAGATAAGAGACACAATGAGATAAATAGATAGATAGGAAAGAGGTATACAGATGGATAAGAGATTGATAGGCGAGAGCGATAGACATAATATAGATTGATAACAGAGTGGCAGACAGACATAAGAGATAGACAGGAGAGAGGAGAGGAAAGATAAAGAGATACAGTATAGATAGAATAGTGAGATATATAGATGGATAGGACAGACAGAGTGGTAGACAGTTAAGAGAGAGAGACAGACCGACAGATAGATAGGAGATAGACAGACAGGAGAGAGTGAGTGATAGACAGATATATATGAGAGAGTGAGTAAGAGAGAGAGACAGATAGATAGGAGAGTGGTCCATTTGTTTACTTTTCGTCGTCTTGTTTAGACTTTCGTCGAGCATTACGACGAATCCACCACTTGCCTCGTTAACGTCTTTGACCAACTCCTTTGTTATATAAGGAGCAAGACCGAATTTTGTTATGCAAAACGTTTTGTTTTTTCCACAGGAGAATGTTGTAGCGACTTCCGAGTCTGGGAACACAGCCTTAAAGAGTTCGCTTATGCCCTCATTCGAGCTGTACGAGTGGTGTTCCGTAATTGTTTTTAAAATCCAGAGCACCTCTGCCCGAAGTGTCAGGGTTCCACCGACACCCATCATGCCACTGCTCGGCCCTTGTGTTGTTGCTAGCCTTGCCGATGATGTCTGGCTTGGCTGATGCCGCTGACGTTCGACAGTGGTGCTAGTGCCAACTCCAGGTGCATTCGGAGATTGAACCGTGCAGAACTGAGCGATGGGCTGGTGGCGGCGGAGGGCAGATGCAATGTGCTTTGAGCTCTTCATGTGAGACTCTAAAGCGAAATGACCTATAGTGGACAACTTGAAGGTCTTTCGACAAACACAGCATCTTGCTTCACCGTCGCTTCCAGGAACCTCCCTCACCCAATCACGATATCTTTCATCTGAAAGCCACTGCTGATTAAAACGACACTTCCCCATGCTGCGATTCGCGGAGTCTCCTCTCCACCACGGACTCCGACGATTGCGCCGGCGCGAAAATGTATCAATATTGTTTCTTTCTTTGCGCATACTCCAAGAAATTCACTGATGTTATGCAAAACCCACGTTTTCACATTGTAGAATAGTATGAGTAAATTTAAGACCTTTGTTTAAAAAATTAAGACTTGGGCAAAGCAATTTAAGACTTTTTAAGGCCTTAATTTTGGAATATTACATTTAAGACTTTTTTAAGACTTTTAAGACCCCGTGGCTACCATGGTATGCAGTGCTTGAAAAACCTCATGTCCGATCATCCGAGACGACTAAAGTCTGTGCAAGGACGAGTAAAACTTTAATGGTAATCGTCTGATCGGACGACAAAAGTTAGCGCTGGCAACCTAAGCAACACAGGCACTAAGAGAGCAGGGAACCGGTCTAAAGTAGCTCATCTCATTTTACAGGAAATGCATTAAGTTTTATTCATCAACACGACAATAGATAAACAGTTTTTCCGTTTCCGGCTGAGAGTACGTTGTGCGCATTCTGGCTGCCGCTTCTCACCTGAGCTTTTTGTTTTATTTTCTCTCCTTTTTAATTTTATTTTTTGTGTGTTTGTGTAGTTTGATGTTTGTTTTTGTTTGAGTGTTTGTGTCTGCCAGTTGTGGTGTAGCTCCAGACCCGGTTTTGGGCGTCGGTTCCCTCCAGGCCTTGGTTCGCCATGGGTGGTGTCTGTGCTCCTCGCTATGGACTGCAGTGAGCTCGTTGCTCATTTTTTTTTTGTAACTTTATTTATAGGTTTTTACAATTATACAAACAACAACAGCAACCCAGTTCCCACCCACCCAAGGGTACACAACACATACATTACTCAGTTTAATTAAAAAAAGAAAAAGAAAAAAAGAAAAAAAAAGACATTGAAATATAGCAAGAGGAAAATAGAAATGAGAGTAGTTAAATTATATATAATAATAATAATAATAATAATAATAATGACAACAACAGCAACAATAACAACAACAATAATAATAAAAGGAGTCTGCCACCTTAAGGAACATCTTAACCTTTAGACACACTTTATAGATTTGTTTGTGAGTGTCCATTTACAAACAATGTAACTGTGCTGCACCCAGTGCCCTACCAGTCCAGTTGACATATGCACCATTGACGCTCAAGAGAAAGAAAGACTGTCTGCAAACTCTAGAAAAGGACTCCATGTATTGTGAAACCTGCTAGAAGATCTACCCCTTGAGTATCTAATACTGCGTTCATGTGCTATGGGAATTATGGTAAATACCAAACGCCGACATGGAAAGCACACATGAACGCCCCCTCTTGTGGTATTTTCCACTGGGCAACTCGTAGAAAATGCTGCGTTCATGTGCTAGGCCGACATGGAAAGCACACATGAACGCCCCCTCTTGTGGTATTTTCCACTGGGCAACTCGTAGAAAATTTTGATACACGAGTTGCCGAGATGAGATGAACTTTAACCTTTTCAACATGGCGGCGAGCGGTACAAGACACTTGAATGTTAAGCATTGTACGCTACTAAAGTTTTTTTTTTTTTTACTAGTATTAGTGGGTAGTTTTTTGTGTCTATGCAATGTTGCGTCATTAACAAGTGTAATATAATACGTTAGAAATCCGTTTCCTTTAAAAATGTGTTGTTATGGTTTGTTTTTACCTATCCAGAGCAGACGCTATTGCTAACGATAGCTAACTAACTATTGCTAACTTGAATCTGGTCCACCATCTTTAATTTGTCAACAACAACAAAAGCATGTGAACACAACACACTGGTAAATACCACTTCCCAACTGGAAAATATCATCTTCCCATAGCACATGAACGCAGCATAAGCTTTTCTAGGGGCAAAAAAGCCAAGACCTCCTTTACCCAACAAAGGAAGGACGGGGGACTAGCGGACTTCCACTGCTGCAAGATAAGTCTCCTAGCAAGAAGTGAAGCAAATGCTATGGCGTGTGCTTGGGACGTAGAGATCTGAACATTATCACCTACAACCCCAAAAATAGCAGTGATTGGGTCTAATGGGATATGCCTGCCACACATATGTGTAAAACCATCAAATATATGCATCCAGAAATTAGTCAGTGATGGACATGACCAGAACATATGTCCAAGAGTGGCCAAGCCCTGATGACATCTCAAACAATGTGGGTCAGTGTTTGGGTAAATGTTAGCCAACCGTTCCCTGGAGAAATGAAGCCTGTGCAGAATCTTAAACTGAATCAAATTGTGTCTAAGGCATAAAGATGAAGTATGAATCCAATCCAGGCAACCTTCCCAGGTCAGCGCTGAGATTGGAACACCAAGGTCCCGTTCCCAAGTGCATCTAATCTTCTCGGTTGAAGGCATAGCGAGATTCAAAATAATGTTGTACATAAAAGAAATGTTGCCCTTAAGAGTAGGATCCCGCCCAAGTATTCTGTCAAGCAAATCATTATCAGGTAAGTGAGGAAATGGGTAATGTTCTCTGGCAAAACTGTGAGCCTGTAAGTATCTGAAGAAGTGGACCTGGGGTAGCGAAAAATTCTTACGTAGAGTCTCAAAAGAAGAAAAGGTGTTACTCAAAAATAAATCATTGAAAAACACTATGCCACTATTGTACCATAAACGAAAAGCTGAGTCCGTTTTTGCAGCAGGGAAAATATCATTATTTATTATGGGCATAAAACCACTGGAGTGGGCCAGATTAAAATGTTTTCTAAATTGACGCCATATTTTAAGAGAGTGTTTTGTCACAAGATTAGAAGGGGAGTAGTTGGATTTTTTAGAAAAGGAAGTGCAAAGGCTAGGTAGTGGTGTAGAAGAGGGACATGATTCAATTTCCATGGCCACCCAGGTGGCGCTCTGCCCTGTTCTGAATGCTGTAATCCAATAGGGCAATTTAGAGAGATTGGCCGCCCAGTAGTAGAACATAAAATTGGGAAGTGCAAGTCCGCCTGCTAGTTTGGGCATCTCCAAGATAGCCCTCCTTGCTCTTGGGACAGAGTTGTGCCAAATAAATGATGAAATATGCGAATTCAGATCCTTAAAAAAAGTAAAAGGGAGAAACAATGGTAACATTTGAAACGCGTACAGAAATTGAGGAAGGACTGTCATCTTCACTGTGTTAACACGGCCTGCTAGTGAAATAGGCAAGGTAGACCACCGCTTCAGATCAAGTTTCATTTTTTCAATTAACCTTTTAAAATTGGCCTCATATAAGTTTTTGTAGGAGCGAGTGACCACAATACCAAGATACGTAAATGATTCTCTGTCCAGTCTGAATGGGCAAGCGTTATAATCAAGATTTTGTGCCAAACTGTTAATAGGAAAAATAATGCTTTTAGAAAAATTCAACTTGTAACCAGATATCCTTTTAGCATAATTTAGGAGATGCATGACATAGGGTAAAGAAACTGCGGGATCAGAGAGATACAAAAGAAGGTCGTCAGCATAGAGTGAAACCTTATGGGTGAAGCCCCCCCTCACAATGACAGGAACTCTATTGTCAGCTCTGAGAGCTATGGCCAGGGGTTCAATTGCTAAATTAAACAAAAAGGGTGATAGACAGCAGCCCTGCCTCACCCCGCGTTGGAGGGTAAAGAAATTAGAGTTTATTAAGTTAGTGCGCATGGCAGCCTGAGGAGTACTGTAAATTATGTTCATCCAAGTAAGAAAAGTTGGGCCAAAACCAAATCTACCAAGCACTTCAAAAAGGAATGACCATTGGATGCGGTCAAAAGCCCTCTCCGCATCTAGGGAAAGTAGAACTTCAGGAGTATCAGAGGAATGTTTGGAATGAAGTATGCTGAGAAGACGCCGCATGTTGAAAAAAGATTGCCTACCAGGCATGAAACCTGTTTGATCAGTGAAAATGAGATCAGAGATAACAGTTTCCAGTCGACGTGCTAAGATTTTTGTGAGAACTTTATAGTCATAACAAAGGAGGCTTATTGGGCGATATGCACTGCATTCTAGGGGGTCCTTTCCCTTCTTTAATAAGAGTGTTATTACAGCCTGGTTCATGGTATCTGGCATTCTCTTCGAAGATAGAATATCTGCATACAGACGACTTAATATGGGTGCCAATTTATTGGAAAAGGCTTTATAAAATTCAACTGATATCCCATCAGGGCCCGCTGCCTTTCCGCTTTGCAAAGAGCCGATAGCTTGTATGATTTCTTGGCATGATATAGGGGCATCGATAAAAGCTTGTGCTTCCTGACTTATCTGTGGAATTTCAAGTTTATCCAAGAACTCTTGGATCTCCCCAATATCAGCAATTGCCTCTGATGTATAAATATCTGTGTAATAATCTCTAAATTGGTCATTAATAGCCTGTGGGTGAGTGGTGATTTTATCTGGTGCAATGCGAATTTCAGGGATAGTGGTTTTAGCCGTTTTCTGACGTAATTGATGAGCGAGGAGTCTACCTGCTTTGTCACTGTGTTCATAATATGTTTGCTTTGATTTAAAGAGAAGTTGTTCTGTGTCTTTGACGGATAAGCAGTCATATTCAGATTTTAATAGCAGGCGTTCTTTATGCAAGTTTGAATCAGAAAGATCAGAAGCAGCCCTACTGTCTAGGTCCCCTATTTTCCTTGATAGTTCAGTAAGTTGAAAATTACGCGCTGATCGCAAGTTTGCTGTGTAGGAGATTATTTGGCCTCTTTTATATATGCCTTAAATGCCTCCCAAATTGTGCTGTAAGACACATCAGGCGTTGTGTTTGTTTCAAAAAAGAAATCTATTTGACTACTAATGAAATTAGTAAAATCCTTGTCATTGAGTAGCAATGGGTCAAAGCGCCATGTTCTGTGTTTAGTGCTACTATTAGGCATTCGAAGATCTAACTGCAGAGGGCAGTGATCTGATATAATAATACTGTGGTATTTTGAGTGATTGACAAAAGAAAGAGACCTATCATCAACAAGAATGTAATCTATCCTTGAGTAAGACCTGTGTACGGGAGAGTAAAAAGAGTACTGCCTGGTTGTTGGATTGGTTGTTGGCCTGGTTGGTTGTTGGACTTCTCCAAGGATCCCGTAACCTGTAATGACTTAAAAACGACAGAAGGACCTCACCAGACTTGGAAACACCGACCTGTGTACCAGCCCTGGACCGATCTAAAATCGGGTCTAGAACACAATTGAAGTCTCCTCCCATTATTAGATGATGTGAATTGATATCTGGTAGCTTGGCTATGAACTGTGAGAAAAACTGTGGATTGTCCCAATTGGGACCATATACGTTAGCTAGCATGATGGGAGTACCAAATAGTTTTCCTGTGACTATGATATATCGTCCATTTGTGTCAGTGATAACCTGCGACGGAGCAAAGGGCGTCCCCCTTTTAATCAAGATTGCCACCCCTCTGGCTCTGACCCCATAGTTAGAACAGAAAATGTGATCAATCCAACCCCTTTGTAATTTAGAGCATTCAGTAGTCAGAAGATGAGTCTCCTGTAAGAAAATAATATCTGGACCTAATGATTTTAAATGTGTGAAAATACGGGTACGTTTGATTGGGTGATTCATCCCCTTCACATTCCAACTGATGAGGCGTGTGGCGCAGGGCGAACAGCCACTCTGTGAAGTCATATTTTAAATGAACACTCAGGGAAATTCAGTACTAAAAGGCCCCAGTGGTGAGCAGACAAGACACATACATTGAAAAAAAAATGTGTTGTGTAAAATCGAAGAAGAAGAGAAAGAAGAATAAATAAAAAATAAAGAAAAAAAGTAATTGTACCCTATTCCCCTATGCCGACCTCCCCCCAACCTGGAGATCGCATAAACAACCCCTAGAAAGTGAAAGCACATAGCTCTACAGGTACCTTAACTGCTAAACAATGCAGTCTGCAGGGAGTAAGAAATGATAATGAACAGAGGTACATTCCAAACTTTGATATCACCTGAAGACGCATTTTGCCTCTTTTTTTTTTTTTAAGAAACAAAAAATGACCAGCAGTCACATCCAACCTTTTAACCATAGAAAACATGGAATGATGAAATAAAGTAATTTGTTTATAAACCAACCAAGATGCAGTGAGAAGAATAAGCTGCTAACAAGACAATAAATTTGTCCTGACTGCGATTATTACGGCTACACAAAACTTCTATTGTCCTAGTGACGTATGGAGGCCAAACATAAAGAAGAAATAACAGGCTATATCCGTAGTAAGATCTAAGGCTATATCTTAAGAAAAACTAATAAGTTGTCATTTAGTAGTCATTGTTGGTTAGTTAGCTCAAGATTAAAAAAAAATGGAGAAAGGGAGAGATATCACCTCTGCAGTCCCATGAACAACACAATCAATGTTGACGGCGAACAATGTTCTCAGTAACGTACGCCAGGGCAGCGTCAGGGTCAGTAAAGAAAGACTCGACCCCGTTGAATGTAATGCGGAGCCGGGCTGGGAAGAGAAGCCCAAACTTGACTCCAGGGGCATCCCTCAGAATCTGTTTGACACCGTAAAACACCGCCCGTGCTTTGGCCACTCGCGCAGTGTAATCCGGGAAGACAGAGATGGTCATGTCACGAACTTTGATCTTCTGTTTGGTCCTCGCTAGACGTAGAATTTCGTTGCAGTCCTGGAAGTAGTGAAGGCGCGCTATGACAGTCCTAGGTGGTTCCCCTTTTCCTGGAGCTGCCTGTAGTGAGCGATGTGATCGGTCGATCAGGGGAGCCTCGTCCAGCTTAAACGCCTCCTTGAGCAAAGCTGAGACCGCTGATGTAGAACAGCTGCCAGGAGATTCGGGTATACCGACTATCCTAACATTATTTCTGCGTGACCTCCCTTCTAAGTCGTCACATTTCTTTTGAAGATCATCGGTTAACTCTGTCAGGCGCTTCACTTCGCATTGTAGTGTAATTATGTCATCACTACACGTGGACAAGCTTTGCTCAGCGCCAGCTAGCGTGCTACGTAGCTCGGCTAGGTCTGAATTAGCAGTGTTTTTGAATTCTTCAAAACCAGATTTTAAAGCCAGAAGCTCCGATTTGAAAAATCCCAGTTCACTTTCAAGTACAGCACGAATCTCCTTCATTACACCAACTAAATCATCACGTAGTTCACGTTTAAAGCCTTCAAAATCAAAAGACATCGGTGTGCTTTCTTCTGAGGCCTTCGGCTCACCTGCAGTTTGACTTGTTAGCTTCGATGCAGATATGGTCGTTTGCCGTGTTTTGGTAGGTTTGGTCGACATCTAGCCTATCTAACACATGCACAACAAGGACAAAATAAACTTGAATTGCAATTTACAGGGAGTACCTCTGAAAATAATAGTTTGACCGTAGTTTCCTGCAGAGCTACACAAAAACACGTCTTACACCATGCTTGCTCAGCAGCGCCCCCCGTTGCTCATTTTAACATCGTGCTTGTCCAGCGCTCTGTGCAGCGGTGCTTTAGTGCTTGGCGTGATGTTCCGAGCGATGTTGCTCGGTGGCGTCGCGGTGGCTGTGCAAGTGGTTTGGGACATACCAGCGCTCTGCGTAGCGGTGCGTCTGTGCTCGCTTTGTGGATCCATGGTGTGGTGTTCCGAGTGATGTTGCCAGGTGGTGTCGTGGCGGCGGTTGTGCTGGTGGTTTGGAACTTGTTTTCGTGCACCTTTTGGTGGGACTGTGGCTGCTACACCATTGGAATGAGATCCTGACCTCTATTTGGTGGACTTTTTTTTTTCTTCCTCTAACTGTAAAGCGACCTTGGGTTTTGAGAAGGGCGCTATATAAGTTGAACTTATTATTATTATTATTATTATTATTATTATTATTATTATATAAAAGTACAAAAAATATTTTGAGGAAAACATTCAAATTTCCTTGTTTTTGGTAATAATTCGGGGGCGGCACGGTGATATAGTGGTTAGCGCTGTCGCCTCACAGCAAGAAGGTCCGGGTTCGAGCCCCGTGGCCAGCGAGGGCCTTTCTGTGTGGAGTTTGCATGTTCTCCCCGTGTCCATGTGGGTTTCCTCTGGGTGCTCTGGTTTCCCCCACAGTCCAAAGACATGCAGGTTAGGTTAACTGGTGACTCTAAATTGACCGTAGGTGTGAATGTGAGTGTGAATGGTTGTCTGTGTCTATGTGTCGGCCCTGTGATGACCTGGCGACTTGTCCAGGGTGTACCCCGCCTTTCGCCCGTAGTCAGCTGGGATAGGCTCCAGCTTGCCTGCGACCCTGCAGAACAGGATAAAGCGGCTAGAGATAATGAGATGAGATGGTAATAATTCGTCGAAGTATGCGTGTGTTCAAGTGTACTGGAAAAGCTCGGCTCAGGAGTCCATGTAATGATGTAATTATTCCAACTGGCTAAGGGCGACGAGGGTCAAGGACATCGTGTGCCAGCACCGCGGTTGAAGCGGGCAGGTGTCAAACTTGGTACTTTTATATCACGATTGGAGTTAATAATAAACGATATCGCTGAATAATGTTCCTTACCTCTAACCTGTGTGTGTGTGTGTGTGTGTGTGTGTGTGTGTGTGTGTATTACCATTAAAGTTTTACTCGTCCTTGCACAGACTTTAGTCATCTCGGCTGATCGGAAATGGCTTTTCTTCTGCATGTTTTGCATGAGTTCTTTGTGGAGGATGAAGGCATTTGTTGCAGCAATGTCCAGGAAGTGAAGAAAAAGCTTCTTGTACAACTTCACAGTTTCGTGCTGTGCTGTGTAGTACTGGATCAACGGGTCAGACAAATCCGCACCACCCATGAACTTGTTGTACTCTACCACGGGTTTGGGGCATGGAACAGACTGTCTTGACCAGGCACTTAGATTAGATTTTATTTGCCATTTGTGCATAAACCGGGTGGCACGGTGGTGTACTGGTTAGTTCTGTCGCCTCACAGCAAGAAGGTCCAGGTTCGAGCCCCGTGGCCGGCGAGGGCCTTTCTGTGTGGAGTTTGCATGTTCTCCCCGTGTCCGCGTGGGTTTCCTCCGGGTGCTCCGGTTTCCCCCACAGTTTCCCCCAAAGACATGCAGGTTAGGTTAACTGGTGACTCTAAATTGAGCGTAGGTGTGAATGTGAGTGTGAATGGTTGTCTGTGTCTATGTGTCAGCCCTGTGATGACCTGGTGACTTGTCCAGGGTGTACCCCGCCTTTCGCCCATAGTCAGCTGGGATAGGCTCCAGCTCACCTGCGACCCTGTAGAACAGGATAAAGCGGCTACAGATAATGAGATGAGATGAGAATAGAGGAAAAAAAATAGTGCAACAGTGATTAAAAAGTGTTCAGGTGAACAGTAAAAACGTCAATATGTGCAAAAATGCAAAATGAGGGGAGTGGGGGGGGCAGCATCAGAGCTTAGGCTTAGTGTTCATTAGTCTCACAGCTTCTGGGAAGAAGCTGCGCTGGAGCCTTGATGTTTTGGCCCTGATGCTGCAGAGTCTTTTTCCTGAGGGGAGGAGGCTGAATAGTCTGTGTGCTCGGTGGGTGGAGTCACCCATGATGCGGGCCGCTCTGCTCCTGCACCGGCTGTTGTAGATGTCTTCTATGGACAGCAGGCTGCAACGGGCGATCTTCTGTGCTGTGCGCACCACCCTCTGCAGAGCCTTCCTGTCCACAGCCAAGCAGTTTCCATACCAGGAGGTGATGGAGGAGGTCAGTGTGCTCTCCATCACACGCCTGTAGAAGGCTCCCAGGACCGCAGGGCTCAGTCCGGCCTGCCTTAGCCTCCTCAAAAAGTAGAGGCGTTGGTGGGCCTTCTTGACCACATTGGCTGTGTTCGTGGTCCACTTCAAGTCGCTAGAGATGTAGACCCCCAGGTACTTATCTTATCTAATCGTGGATGGTATAATAATTACAAACATGAACAGAATCAGCACATTTCAGTTGTAGCCGTAGTTATATAGTAACTATAATCATTCTTGTAATAATAATTTCAATAAACGGTTAATGTTCAGTTCCCTTTTCATTTATTCTCGATTCAAAGGCACAGCTGAGTCACACAGGTTGATCAGTGTGTAACGGACAGTAAGAATTTTATCCAAAATAGTTTTTTCCTGCCTTAGTCCATATATGGCCCTTTTCCACTACCCTTTTTCAGCTCGCTTCAGCTCACTTCAGCCCGACACGGTTCGCGTTTCGACTACCTCAGAACAGCACGACTCAGCTCGCTTCAGCCCTGCTCAGCACCCAAAACTCGCACGGTTTTGGAGTGGGGCTGAAGCGAGCCAAACCGAGCCGAGTGGGGCTAGGGGCGTGAGGAGACACTCCCCTGTGCACTGATTGGTGAGGAGGAGTGTCCTCACATGCCCACACACGCCCCGCGAGCACGCTGGGATCTGTAAACACCGTAAACCCGGAAGAAGAAGAATTACGAATTACGAGAATTTCTGAAGCCTTATGCGCCTCGCCTCATCTATACGCTCTTGCCAGTATCTGTTGGCGTTGTCGGTGACAACAAGCCACAGCACCAAGACCAGCAACACTAACGACTCCATGTCCTCCATGTTTATTGTTTACTATCCGGGTCGTGAGACTACCGCTTAAAAGGTCACTGATGTCACTGTTTGCGCCGCCTAACGACATCACGTGACGTCCACCCACTTTCGCTAACTCCACCCAATGTGTCCACCCACTTCCAGCCAGCACGGTTCAGCGCGGTTGTAGTCGAAATGCAACTCCAACAGCCCCACTCAGCTCGACTCAGCCCAACTCAGCACGGCACGGCTCAGCCCGACTCAGCCGCGTTGGTAGTGGAAAAGCGGCATTTCCATTTCACAAGCGTGCAGCTGTTGTAAAGTTCAGTGTGTTTGTGTAGAACTCTCTCGAACTATAGGTTCATTTCTACACTCTGGTTCCACGGTGACATTTTGCACAGGACTGTGTTCCTTTGATAACAGAAACAAAGCTCCAGCATTATTATTAAACTCATTCAAAACTCTCCACAGCTTAATATACCCTAAATTATTCATTCCTCTGCTACTAGAACTTCTTTCTTTCTGAATGTATCTGCATATATTGGTGTTATGGTTTTGTGGATTTATGATAATTATGCAGCTTCACCTGTAAAAAAAAAATCAACTGCATTCTGTCCTCTCCAAAATAAAATAAAGCTCTGGGCAAGTGGAATTGTTTTTCAGGCAAGTACGTTTTGGGTGTTGCTCGCCCATTGGGCAGGTAAGGCTGGGAGATATTTTTTTCGAAGATTGATATGGTTGATTGTCTATTATCAAATAACCAAAAAGTCTACTGGCTGCGTATGTTTTATTCTATCCACATTCACTGGATATGAGCAATCGCATGCTCAGATTATGCCGATATCAGCTCATATACCATGAATAGAGAAAAACAAAATGGCAGAGCGTGTTGCTGAACCAACCGAGGCCAAAATAAAAACTCTACTCAAAAACAAAGCCCCAAAAGTGTTATCAAGTATTTAAAAGAAACAACTAAAATAATATAGTTTTTGTCCCCCCCACACACACAATATCTCCTGTTCCACACTTCAGCCCAGTCAGTGGCAGTAATGCACCTTTAAGTTGGTTTCCCAACCGCCAAAAAACCCTGAAGAAGAAAACCCCCAAAAATACAAAAAAAAAGCAACAAAATATGAAATAAAAGTATTTGATGGTCAGAACATATATTTTTTAACTTTTCAGGAATCATCATTATAGCATTTTTCACAAATTGTTCCTGTCATTTCCCCAGTTTGCTTACATTCCAAGCGGAAATAATTTTGTCGGACATTTTGTACAAAGTTTTTAGTTATCGAATTTGCAAAAAATCAAAATAAAAATGCTCCGTTTCTCAAAATCCAGTGAATGCGGATAGAATAAAACAATTATTCCACTCAGTCTTGTCGTACATGGCTTATAGCCAACTCAGGGCTATACGCCTCGTCGGCTATCGGCTCATGTACGACTCGATTTTGTGGAATAACCGTTAAATGTACTGTGAAACCAGTGATTGTGATTTTTCTCAAAGTCGGTGTGAATGCCTCAAGGTGTTGAGCGATGTGTGATATCAGTCTTTTGCATGGTGATGTGAGCGAGAATAGCAGGGCCATGCTGTGCTCACACAGGTGCTGGCTGGACGGAATTGGGGTGTGTTGTGAGGTGAAATATATGAAATAAAAAAACTACCCACTGTAAAGGTTTACTGTCTTTCACTGCCTCACTCGGATCCTGGCCTCTGAAAGGAGGATGGAGGATGGACTAATCACATTTTGGGGAAAATGTAGTCTTGACTTTGAGTTGAAACCCTGAGGCTTGTACACCTCGGAGCTTCTCAAAGCTCTCCTCTCAGAGTCACCCAAACGGTCCCTAGTTCGGCGGTAGCACCACTTTATAGCGTGAAGCAGTCTTCCAGCCCTGACACAACACTGCTGAATTAATTACTAGAAGGATTTGGAAAAGACCTTTCCGTTTCGCCTCCAGTGGACAGGCAATGTGGTTTTTAATCATGACCCGCTGTCCTGGAACAACAACAGAGGTCCACACTTCCATGACCCATTGTTGTGCAGATCTAACAACGTCTGTTAGCTCCTCACAGTATTTCAGCAGCACATCAGAAGTCAGATGCACATCTGCGTGTCTTAGATCTATAGTTCCTGGTAGGGACATTGGCTGACCTGTGATGGTCTCATATGGGCTCAGACCAATACTTCTCATTGGAGTGAGTGGACCAAATGTTGCACAAAACAGTTGGCAATGCATCCACCTATGACACCCCATCCTGCTGTAACTTTGCCAGATGATGTTTCAAAGTCTGATTCTGATGTTCAACCTGTCCAGAAGCCTGACACCTGTATGGACAGTGAACCTTCCATTGGACTTTCAAACTTCTCATGACTTCCTGCACCACCTGGCCAGTTCTGTGATCTGAATGAAGGCATTCAGGCATTCCCCAATGGGGAAAAAGTTCTTAATCAGCGACTTGACTGTGTGCACAACTGTACCTGTTTTGGTGGGATAGACCTCAACCTAGCATGAAAACTTACCCACCACCAAGACATCCCGCTACTCCCTGACATGGGGGAAGAGTGATGTAGGTACATAAACCTGTAAGTTTTTGAAACTTCCTGCTGGTGCTGGGGTGTGAGCTGCAGGAGTTGGCACCCCTGCTGCTTTGTTGTTGTTGGCCTGGCACAGGATATAATGGTGCATGACATTGGATGCATGAGGGTTCCAACATGTAGAAGAAAATCAGTGAACCATGCTGTGATGCCTAGCATGTCCAAGACTGTGGATTTGTTGCACTAAAATATGGCAACAATGCCTCAGGGGCCACATATTTTCCACCTTTTGTCCATCCCCCAGCAGTGTCCTTACTCACTCCTCTGTCCATCTAGTCCCAGCTGAAATCATGACTGAGGGAAAATTAGGTGCAGTTTTAGCTGCCACATCAGCCATCGCATTACCTCTAGTTTCAGTAATGACCACAGCCAAATGTGTTGGTGGCTCACATGCTGACACATGGTCGGACACAAACGAGGCATGTTTGATAGGTGTCCCTGCAGCTGCTGTGCATAATATGTATATCGTGAGTCAACTGGTATTTAGGATGCAAGCATTAGTCAAAGCCAACAGTTCAGGCACCTGGGCTGAAAGATGATCAGGGAGACAACCCTCAGCAAGTACTGCGTCTGATGCGCAAACCAGCCAGAACATGAACTGAAACATCTGTAAGCAAAATCAAATCGGAATTTTCCAGAGGAATCTCAAACACTCGAAATCGATGAGTGTGATAACCTCACGCAATCATGATCACTTGAAGCACCTTCATCCTGAGTATCAGACATCGTTAATAAGACCGTCAATAACGGCGTAGCTCACTCTGGCCCCATCTAGTCCAGAAGGAATTATCTAAAGTGGGCCATCTTGTGCAATAAATGTTGCAAGCTATATATAGAAGCTGTATCCACCCTGGGAATACCAACCTATTTGCCAGAAAGAATCCAAAACGGCGAGGAATTGACTGAGAAGAAGCGATTTTTGTTGAACTGCTCATTAATGCTTAATTAGTCCATAACTTCATTAATAATTGTAATTAAGCAAATCTGTGTAGAAGTTATATGCACCCCTGGCAGATCTACCTTCCTGCCAAAAAGAATAAAAATCAGTGAAGAATTAAGACAGAAGAAGCGAATTTTGTGAAATGTGGACGATGGACAACACATGATGGGATAAGCTCCTAGCCGGTCAGCCGGATGAGCTAATGATGAAGGGTTGGTGATCTTGACCCTTTTCAGGGTGATATTAGGTGCTGTGAGAGCATCCAGCCGGTTAGACCATGTTTGGGTGGTCACTATGATCACATGTGCGGTGGACAGCAGAGACAAAATAGCACTTGAACAACATACAGTGAGATTTTGTGTTAGCATTAGTGGAGCACAGGGAGTGACTGCCAAGTAAGTGGCTTGAACAGCCCAGAAACTTGGACCAAATCCACTAGCATTAATATCTTAACGTAACCGAGTAGTACTGAACTGAACATAACTGGCCACTATGATCCTGCATCAGGCATGCAGTCATAAACCCCTCATGCTCATATACGTCCAGGGTGAATGGCAACTCTGATTGCACAAAACCGAAAGCAGGAGCAGTAGAGAAAGCAGCTTTAAGATCCATAAAAGCAGTTTCAGCTGATTCTGAAAATTGAACATTGTCTGTCTCTTGAACAGATCACACAATGGCGGAGCTATTCAGACATAATCCTCAATCCACAGACGAAAGTAATTACACATACCCAGAAATGACTAAAGGCCCTTGACTGTCGAGGGTTTAGCAAGATTATGCACAGCTGCAGCACAATCAGGAAGGATGGACCCATGTCCAGCTGTTACTGGCTGTCCTAGAAATTGAAGTGAAGTAGGAGGCAATTGAGTTTTATCAACATAACTTTGTGACCATATGCACTGAGAAATGTGAGCAGTGCCAGTAACTCTATGATGCACTTCCTGGTCAGGTGGCGCCAAAATAATCTGGACAATAAATTGCAGAATCACTGAATCTTTAACTGGGCAGTCTGATTCAGATTCAGATTCAGAAAACTTTATTTGTCCCATCAATGGGCAATTTAGTTTGTCAGTCCTAGTCTCCATCAATCATTCTCTCATCTCATTATCTCTAGCCGCTTTATCCTGTTCTACAGGGTCGCAGGCAAGCTGGAGCCTATCCCAGCTGACTACGGGCGAAAGGCGGGGTACACCCTGGACAAGTCGCCAGGTCATCACAGGGCTGACACATAGACACAGACAACCATTCACACTCACATTCACACCTATGGTCAATTTAGAGTCACCAGTTAACCTAACCTGCATGTCTTTGGACTGTGGGGGAAACCGGAGCACCCGGAGGAAACCCACGCGGACACGGGGAGAACATGCAAACTCCGCACAGAAAGGCCCTCGCCGGCCACAGGGCTCGAACCCGGACCTTCTTGCTGTGAGGCGACAGCGCTAACCACTACACCACCATGCCGCCCCCTCCATCAATCAACAAAACAATAAATAGCATAAATTAAAAAAATAAAGAAATAAGAATACAATAAATAGGAAGAAAATAAGACATACGTCCAATACACACACATTCAGCCAAACATCACATCCTGTCCTGTCAGTGCTAAACAACCCTTAATAGAACCAGTCCTCACTGGTGTGCTCTCTGGTGTACTCTACACCTACCATCTTATTTAATAATCTAATGGTTGCCGGGATAAAGGAGTTAAGGTGATGATACACGGGGCAACTTTTTGGGCAATGTTGCCGAGCAATGTTGCTGGGCAATTGCGTTTTGACTCTTTTCTATTGAGATTGGGCAACATTGTTTCTTTCTGAATGGTTTTGATAATCTCTGGCAACTTTTTGAGATAAGCCAATCAGAACGCGAGTATCGAGTCATGTGACCTCCGGTGAGGTTCGGATCAGAAATTTCAAACAAATATGGCGGCCGCTCAGTGTCAGTGGAGTGAAGAGATGGAGAGACTCCTCATCTGTTTTTACGCTGGTAAGTTATTTTAATATTCTATATGGAGGAATTTACCTCACCAAAGCTCTAAAAAACAACAGACAGCTTGATTAAATGGTCACAGCAAAAATTAAGACATTGATTTTTTTTAGCTAACTGTAAACTGCCGTTGCTAACTGTTGTTGCCCATTGTTAGTTGCCCTGAAAAGTTGCCCTGTGTCTCACCTAGTTGCCCGTTGCCAGCAACATTGCTCGGCAACATTGCCCAAAAAGTTGCCCCGTGTATCATCACCTTTAGAGTACCTCTTTGTTTTTGTCATGACAGAATAATAGTGCCTCCCTGACGGCATTAAGGAAAACTCTCCACCATGATCCACTCTCCACATGATCAGGCTGACTGATAATACTTCTAGCTTTATGGACTGCCTGTTTGTTAAACAGACCACTCAGGTGGGGTTTACATTAGACCGTATCAGCGGATCATCAGATTAACGTTTTTAAAAACGATTAGCATGCACACAGCAACGCCAATACACGATTCGCGTGCACACAGCAATGCCAATACACGGATACGCTAATCACATGACTAATTCGGCATGTAAGTTGAAATGTGTCAGTGCGGCTCATCGCTTCCTCCTCAGCGGCTGCGCTCCAAATCACTCCGCCCTGAACAGCGAGTGCCCTCTGGAGGGTGTGCACTCCGGCCCTGCGCAGCTCACAGAGCGCGGGAGTGAAGCGCACGAGCAGTGATTCGGGACTGAGCCGCTGTGCGCAAGTCACTCACCACTTGCAAGTGGAAGGATGGCAAGCCTAAAGACCATCATAACTACACAATGGGCAGTATTTGCATCAGTATTTGCAGTATTTTCATACTTTTATACTCTTTAATGAAAGGTGATACAAGGCGGAAGTCCGCGCCGTTTTTCAGCAGTCGCGTCACATGACCAACGCCAGCGAATCAGGAAGGTGGATGTCACAGTGACGTTGTCCAATGACGACGCCAGCTAGAGCTCAGCACAGCGTATCCGCGTATTCTCAATGTTTACACAGCACCGGATCAGACACGATCTGGATTGAATATGTGGACCCTGGCGGATTCCCGTTTCCCGGCGTTTCCAGGCGTTTTAATGTAAACGGACAGTGCATCCGCGAAGAAAACGAGACAGATACGGTCTAATGTAAACTTGGCCTCAGACTGTTTAGTTGGATTCCAGTAATCTTTGAGCAAGTGTTAACAATGCTACTGAGACTGTTCTTGTCTTTGACTGATAGACTGTTGAACCAACATAAAAAAGAAAAAGTTAAAAGACTTTCAATAAAAGACTGATAAAAGTTACGCAAAATAGTTTTAGAAACACTGAAAGAGTTTAGCATTCTCAGTAGATGAATTCTCTGTTGTCCCTTTTTAACAATTGTCTCTGTGTTTATGTGAAATTTCAGCTCACTGTCAAATATTGTACCTAGGTATTTGTATGTGTCGACGATTTCCACATCCTCCCCATGTATGACACTTGCCTTTGGCTCTGCCTTAGCCCTCCTAAAATCTATTATAAGCTCTTTTGTTTTACCAACATTTAGATCTAAAAAGTCGTTGTCGCACCACTCCACAAATGATGTCAATGCTAGCCCATGACTGGAATGCGGACCTTGGAACAATGATAGCAGCGCAGTGCCATCTGAAAACTTAACCAAGTAGCTTCCCCCATACGAAAAAGAACAGTAAAGAACTTATAAGAATTTACCACTGTCTTAGTAGTAAATCCTTATAAATATAAGGATGAATCTCATCTCATTATCTCTAGCCGCTTTATCCTTCTATAGGGTCGCAGGCAAGCTGGAGCCTATCCCAGCTGACTACGGGCGAAAGGCGGGGTACACCCTGGACAAGTCGCCAGGTCATCACAGGGCTGACACATAGACACAGACAACCATTCACACTCACATTCACACCTACGGTCAATTTAGAGTCACCAGTTAACCTAACCTGCATGTCTTTGGACTGTGGGGGAAACCGGAGCACCCGGAGGAAACCCACGCGGACAACATGCAAACTCCACACAAAAAGGCCCTCGCCGGCCCCGGGGCTCGAACCCAGGACCTTCTTGCTGTGAGGCGACAGCACTAACCACTACACCACCATGCTGCCCTAAGGATGAATCCTTATAAGGATTTATAAATAAATATATATGCCATGTATGATTTACTCCTGAAAGTGGCCCATTTTGCATTTTCCTCATACAAATTTTTTATGAAAATCTAGTATGTATGGAGTGAACATTGTGCATGGTTTTTACAGATAATGTGTATGATGAATTACACCGTCTTTGTATGCTTCATGTAATGTTTGTAGTTTTAAATTATATTTTACAGTTTAAAATGTATATGCCTTTTATATGTAAATCCGGCGGCACGGTGGTGTAGTGGTTAGCGCTGTCGCCTCACAGCAAGAAGGTCCTGGGTTCGAGCCCCGGGGCTGGCAAGGGCCTTTCTGTGTGGAGTTTGCATGTTCTCCCCGTGTCCGCGTGGGTTTCCTCCGGGTGCTCCGGTTTCCCCCACAGTCCAAAGACATGCAGGTTAGGTTAACTGGTGACTCTAAATTGACCGTAGGTGTGAATGTGAGTGTGAATGGTTGTCTGTGTCTATGTGTCAGCCCTGTGATGACCTGGCGACTTGTCCAGGGTGTACCCCACCTTTCGCCTGTAGTCAGCTGGGATAGGCTCCAGCTTGCCTGCGACCCTGTAGAAGGATAAAGCGGCTAGAGATAATGAGATGAGATATGTAAATCCAACACAAACATATGTGGATTTACATATAAAAGGCATATACATTTTAAACTGTAAAATATAATTTAAAACTACAAACATTACACGAAGCATACAAAGACGGTGTAATTCATCATACACATTATCTGTAAAAACCATGCACAATGTTCACTTCATACATACTAGATTTTCATAAAAAATTTGTATGAGGAAAATGCAAAATGGGCCACTTTCAGGAGTAAATCATACATGGCATATATATTTATGTATAAATCCTTATAAGGATTTATCCTTATATTTATAAGGATTTACTACTAAGACAGTGGTAAACTCTTATAAGTTCTTTACTGTTCTTTTTCGTACGGGCCTTGTTGGAAAGCCCTGCAGCTGTCTGTATACAAAATAAATAACAAAGGAGAGAGTACACATCCTTGCAGCGAGCCAGTATTTGAAGTAATAGCTTGGGACAGGTGACCATTTACTAAGACTCTCTGTGTTCTATCTGTTAAAAAATTTAAAAGCAGCAACAGTAGTTGATTTGGTAATTGAAAAACATGAGCTAGTCTTTCAATCAAGATATGCGGCTGCATTTTGTTAAAAGCAGAAGAAACATCTGCAAATAAAAGTCTAACATGGGAGCCAGGCTTCTCCAGGTGTTTATGTATTGTATCTAAAATAAAAAGTTTCGCGTCATCTACACTTCTACCAGTTTGATAAGCAAACTGTAATGGATCCAGCTTACCAGTGACCAAAGACATAATTTCAGCCTTAAGGATTTTTTCAAAATTCTTCATCACTAGAGATGTAAGAGCTACCGGTCTAAAATCTTTTAGCTCCTTGGGTTTATTTAATTTAGCTAATGGTATTATGGTGGAGCTCTTCCATATTTGGGGAACCTGGCCTTGTTTTGCACACATATTGAAGAGGGAGGTGAATACTCCACGTAGCTGGTCTGCACAATAGCGTAGTGTGCGGCCACAAACAGCATCAGGGCCAGCGGCTTTCCTAATATTGACCTTCTTAAACAGAGATGTTACTTGCTCCTGAGATATCATTAGGTCATTATTAGGAACCAGAGTGTTTCTCCACATCGAAATATTGTCAAGAAAGTCAGAGGATTCAAAACGTGAATAAAATAAATTGAAAGCATTTGGAAGGTCACATGACTCAACACCATTAACAGTAATAGGCATTCTACGTTCAGTATGTTGATTTAAAGATGCCATTGACTTTATTCCTCGCCAGGCTGCTCTAAGATCCCCTCCACTGTATTGTTCTTCCACTTTCCTTCTATATTTCATTTTAGCCTTCCTAATCTCATTTTTTACTTCTTTGGACACAGCTTTAATCTCCCAAATGTCCCCAGTGTAAAAAGTCCTCTTTTTCTTGTTAATCACAGACTTAAGTTCCTTCGTTACCCATGGTTTATTGTTCGGAAAAGTGACAATCTTCTTAGTTGGGATGACCATGTCCGCACAGAATGTGATATATGATGATACAGTGTCTGCTAGTTCATCAATGTTCTCAGACCCCTCCTGAAAGCACGCCCAGTCAGTACACTCGAAACATGCTTGCAGAGAAGAGATACTATCCTCTGACCACAGTTTCACAATTCTCTCCTCATGTTCTAAGCATCTGAAAGAGGGTTTATACACTGGCATAAGGTAAACACTGTTGTGGTAGGAAGCTCCCAAGGAAGGCATGGGTATGGATCTGTAAGCTCCCAATAGAGGTCTTTTTCTGTGTTGTAGTGCAAGTTACATATTGTTCATAAGTTCTCATAGTCCTCCTCACGTCACAGTGATTAAAATCTCCCAAGATGAATTTAGGTGCATCGGGGCAAATTTCATCCAGTTTGTGTGTAGTGTCTGCAATCAGCTGAGCAGCAGCTGCCGCATTTGTTCGTGGGTGAATATATACCAGTGTATAAAAAAGTTGTTGGAACTCACGCGGAAGGTAGATGGGACGGAGTGAGATGGAAAGTAGTTCTATGTCGGCGGTACAGATTTTATCTCTGACCGTTACGATGTTGCAATACCGCTCATTGATATAGAAACACACCCCTCCTCCTCTGTTCTTCCCCGTCGCCTCCGGTGACCTGTCAAGCCGAATTGGGCTTCCGAACCCAGTTATTGACAGATCCTCGTCTCGATCTAGGTCGGTGAGCCATGATTCCGTAAAAGCAAGTAGACACGACTCCCTGATCTCCCTTCTGGTCTTAGTCCATAGTTCCAGTTCGTCAGTCTTGTTACGGATGGATTGCACATTTGATAGCAGTATAGTGGGGAGTGGTGGTAACTTGCGGCGATTATCCAACCAAATGTTTTTAAGTCTCCGGCGTAGGCCACCTCTCCTTCCCCTTTTCCGAGGCTTCAAAGCCGGTTTGTACAGCGCCCTCGGGATAGTAGCAGGGATAACCCCGGCTGTTGAAGTCCGTAGCGAGAGGAGAAACTCTCTGCTGTATATAGCTCTCCCGGTGACTCCGCGTCCACCTGCTTCCCAACAGGTAGGAGAGCCCAGTAACAACGTTACCGAGAGAAAGATCACTAAAAGTTCCAAGAGAGCTTCCATAATTTGCATGGCTGAAAATCACTGACAGTACACATTCACACGCGAGGTAAGGTTTAAAATAGTCCTTTTTAAAAGGTAGAAAGTTACAAAGATAGAGACGCTAGGCTGCTGGGTCGCACACTAGGGAGCACCCCAGAAGTGACGCCATTGTCGCCAAAGTGGTTCTGACAAACGATGCCTCAGCGCCTGGTGTGGGAGACATGACCACTGATACTGATTACCTTCAAAGATAAAAGCTAACCATGGCTGGCTATGGCGGCAGGGTGGTGTCGTGGTTAGCCCTGTCACCTCACAGCAAGAAGGTCCTGGGTTCGAGTTTCCCCCACAGTCCAAAGACATGCAGGTTAGGCTAATTGGTGGGTCTCTATGTTTCAGCCCTGCGATGACCTGGTGACTTGTCCAGGGTGTACCCCACCTCTTGCCCATAGTCAGCTGGGATAGGCTCCAGCTTGTCAATGACCCTGCACAGTTAATGGTTACAGATAATGGCTGGCTGGCTATTGCGATGAAAAGAAACAGATCAAAACCCATTAGCCAGATCAATAACTAAAACCACTGTATACGAGTTTGGAATACCATTAAAAACAATGCTTGCCTGAGCTACACAAGGTGGAATTTGATCAATACTTGTATTACCGACACAGTAGTCAACTGTTGAGCTACAGAACTGTCCTCTACAGACCCTTCAGAGGGTCTTAGAGTAACTCAGCTTTCTTTACTGGCCCCCTTGGGTGGTAAACTGGTTTGTACTGTTGCCTCACAGCAACAAGGTTCTGGGTTTGAGTCCAGTGGCTGACGGGGGCTTTTCTGTGTGGAGTTTGGATGTTCTCCCTATGTCTGTGTGGAGTTTGGATGTTCTCCCTGTGTCTGTGTGGGTTTCCTCCGGATGCTCCGGTTTTCCCCACAGTTCAATGACATGCAGTTAGGTTAACATGGGGCAGCCATGGCCTGAGGTTGGGCTTGAGCAAGGGCATCTAACCAACAACTGCTCCCTGGGTGCTGTAGCATAGCTGCCCACTGCTCTGGGTATGTTTGTGTGCTCATTGCTCACTTGTGTGTGTGTGTGTTAAATGCAGAGGTTAAATTTCACTTGAGGCTTCTTGGCTTGGCTTCTTCTTGGCTTGGAGAGGAGAAGAGGAGGGGGCTGTGTGCTTTAACCAGAATGGCTCTGTCAAACAAATCAGTGATGGTAGGTCAGATCCCCTGTAAACACAGAGTGTGGGTTTAGATGACTCAGAATCCAATTACATGTGAAATCACATCAGTACCTAAAATAGGATGTCTAAAATTACAGAAATACAAATGAAGCCAGTCAGACAGGTTCAGTTCTATAGATGATCTTCACCAGTAACGTCACAAAGTACAGAATTCATTTCAGTCAGTGAAAGGTCAAAATTCCTCTCCACCTCTACTGGAATTACTGAAACCTGAGCTCCGGTATTAATTAAAAAAGCTGCATTCAAGATCATTCACTGTGACTGTCACATACTTAACAGTTATTCCACGAAATCGAGTCATTTTCGTACAAGAGCTGATACCGAGTCACCTATAAACCATGTACGACGAGATTGAGTGGAATAACTGATTTATTCTATCCACATTCACTGGATTTTGAGAAATGAAGCACTTTTATTTTTATTTTTTGCAAATTCAACAAATAAAAACTTTTATACAAAACATCCGACAAAATCATTTCCCCTTAGGTGGACTTCTTAAAAACCTATCGATGGCGGCACGAATTGACTTTAGTGTTTTTTGTTTTTTGTACAAAGTGCCATCTTGGGCGGCACGGTGGTGTAGTGGTTAGTTCTGTCGCCTCACAGCAAGAAGGTCCTGGGTTCGAGCCCTGTGGCCGGCGAGGGCCTTTCTGTACGGAGTTTGCATGTTCTCCCCGTGTCCGTGTGGGTTTCCTCCGGGTGCTCCGGTTTCCCCCACAGTCCAAAGACATGCAGGTTAGGTTAACTGGTGACTCTAAATTGAGCGTAGGTGTGAATGTGAGTGTGAATGGTTGTTTGTGTCTATGTGTCAGCCCTGTGATGACCTGGCGACTTGTCCAGGGTGTACCCCGCCTTTCGCCCGTAGTCAGCTGGGATAGGCTCCAGCTTGCCTGCGACCCTGTAGAACAGGATAAAGCGGCTACAGATAATGAGATGGAGAAGTGCCATCTTGCTGTCAAGGTATAAAATAGCTTTAGACATTTATTTAATTCTTCCTTGGATATTTCAGTGATATAATTTTCAAACTTCTTTGAGCTTTTGAACCAGTCTAAAAAAAATTCAACAAATTTTAATGCTTAAAGATGAAGAATGTAAACAAACTGGCGAAATGACAAGCAATTTGTGAAAAATGTAATAATAAAATAATATCTCATCTCATTATCTCTAGCCGCTTTATCCTGTTCTACAGGGTCACATAGACAACCATTCACACTCGCATTCACACCTACGGTCAATTTAGAGTCACCAGTTAACCTAACCTGCATGTCTTTGGACTGTGGGGGAAACCGGAGCACCCGGAGGAAACCCACGCGGACACGGGGAGAACATGCAAACTCCGCACAGAAAGGCCCTCGCCGGCCCCGGGGCTCGAACCCAGGACCTTCTTGCTGTGAGGCGACAGCGCTAACCACTACACCACCGTGCCGCCCCTAATAAAATAATAATTCTTGAAAAATTAAAAAAGATACGTTCTTTCCATCAAATACTTTCATTCCATATTTTGTTGCTTTTTTTTTGGTATTTTTGGGGTTTTGTTTTCAAGTAGAGTTTTTATTTCGTCCTCGGTTGGTTCAGGAACACAGTCCGCCAGTTTCTTTTTCTCTACTCACGGTTTATGAGCTGATATCCTAGTAGTAGAGTAACCAATCAGAGCACACGATTGCTCATATCCAGTGAATGTGGATAGAATACAGTGTTATCTTGCTTGTGTATCAGTGGCTGTAAGAAAAAAAAAAAGCTCTCACAGTGAACTAGTTTATTTATATTTTGTATATTTATATTTTTATGCAAATATTATTTGACTCTTCTTTCCTTCCTTCTTTCTTTTCCTGCATCATTGTGCCCTTCCATGCTACTTTTCCTCTTTCCTCCAGTTTATCCCAGAGTCTGTGAGGTTCCAGGTCTCGGCCGGGAATGTAGAAAAAGCTGTCACCACTTTAAAATGGATCGCTAAGATGAATGGAGCCAGCTTGCCTGAGGGGGAACTACAGGAACCAATAGTGGTGCGTTATCTCTCACGCTCTCTCTCTGTCTCGCTCACTCACTCACTCACTCACTCACTTACTCATTCACACAGCCTAGTGGTTATGTTGTGTGTTTTCAGACGAAGAGAGGAAATGCTGCCATATTGGTGAGTCAAACGTACAAGAGGACATCTCTGCTGCTGTGGTATTCATGGTACCGTCTCTTTTACACTCACCTTGTGTGTGTGTGTGTGTGTGTGTGTGTTTGAGAGTTTGAATAGAAGTATTGTTTTACAGAAGTCTCTGAGCAAACGTACATTATAAAAATGCCAAACCTGATGCCTGCAGGTTTGTGGCGTCTTTCTCCTATTACGGCTCTGTGCTGAGCAGCTCAGAGCTCCTGGAGAAGAACCTGCTCTGTGTGATCAATGCTGACGCAGAACATAACGTCAAACACAACACGCATGAGACGTTGTGTTACTGCATACCGTTCAACATGGCCGACTACCAGACCCTCCTCATCAGCTGCCTGGGAGAAGTGGCATGTGAGTTCCTGACGTGAATTCTACACCGTGTAGTCTTTGAAATAAAACGCACATGACTATATCACGACCCATGTTGATCGGTTTTCTTTGCAGTGATTCCTGTGAACATCGGCCTGTTGCACGTCGTGGGCCGAAAATCCAGCATGATCATCCTGCAGATCTTCTCGGCCATCTTCTTCATGCTGGTGAACATCTGCACCACAATGTGTGTACATTCTCCTGTTATAGTACAGTACACCACAGCTAGAACACATCTGTGTTTAAAGTACACTTAAAGAATTTAAACTAGAAGGGCACTCGGAGAACGCAGCTCTCCACCATGAACATTAATCGACTCTTGTATGATATCCAAATCTGCAACCCACTGTATCAGTCTGGATAGATTTCCCAAACTATTAGAATTATATGCCTACATGTCTCTATCCCAGAGGATTAGTGGAACCTGGGAATGTGGAGTGTGATATGGAGTCATCGTATTTCTACACTGGCTATGCAGAAAATTCACTATTGAACTTTACTGTCATCTACTGGATTTTAAGGTGTATGACAGTGTCGAGTGCAGACTTCCACCAAAGCCAAATGCAATGTTAGCAAAAGTGGAAATAAACTCGTAAATTTGCCCCATGACTCAGATCCACTCCAAAACTGATTCTGTTCTTGCTTGGCCCCTGCCACACCCTTCCACCAAGTTTCATAGAAATCGAGCTGGCAGGTTTTGGGCAATCCGACCAGACAAACGAACAAACCACTCTGAAAACATAACCTTCTTGGTGGACGTAGCTATTGTAGTGATGTGATAATAATAAGCCTGCATTTATAGGATTTTAGACCACACTGCTGAATTCTCGATTCTGATTGGTCAGAGGATATTGGTTCATTTCTCATTGTTGTTCTTGAGCATTTGAACACAGTGATTTGTATAGTGGACTTTCTTTCTTTCTTTCTTTCTTTCTTTCTTTCTTTCTTTCTTTCTTTCTTTCGTCCTTTCTTTCGTCCTTTCTTTCGTCCTTTCTTTCTTTCTTTCTTTTGTCCTGTCTCTTTCTTTCTTTCATCCTGTCCTTTTGTCTTTCTTTCTTTCTTTCTTTCTTTCTTTCTTTCTTTCTTTCTTTCTTTCTTTCATCCTGTCCTTTCTTTCTTTCTTTCTTTCTTTCTTTCTTTCTTTCTTTCTTTCTTTCTTTTTCTTTCTTTCGTCCTGTCTTTCTTTCTTTCTTTCTTTTGTCCTGTCTCTTTCTTTCTTTCATCCTGTCCTTTTGTCTTTCTTTCTTTCTTTCTTTCTTTCTTTCTTTCTTTCTTTCTTTCTTTCATCCTGTCCTTTCTTTCTTTCTTTCTTTCTTTCTTTCTTTCTTTCTTTCTTTCTTTCGTCCTGTCTTTCTTTCTTTCTTTCTTTCTTTCTTTCTTTTTCTTTCTGTCCTTCTTTTGTCCTGTCTCTTTCTTTCTGTCCTTCTTTTGTCCTCTTTCTTTCTTTCTTTCTTTCTTTCTTTCTTTCTTTCTTTCTTTCTTTCTTTCTTTCTTTCTCTCTGTCCTTTCGTCTTGTCTTTCTTTCTTTCTTTCTTTCTTTCTTTCTTTCTTTCCTTTTTTGTTCTTTCTTTCTTTCTTTCTTTCTTTCTTTCTTTCTTTCTTTCTTTCTTTCTTTCTTTCATCCTTTCTTTCTTTCTTTCTTTTGTCCTGTCTCTTTCTTTCTTTCATCCTGTCCTTTTGTCTTTCTTTCTTTCTTTCTTTCTTTCTTTCTTTCTTTCTTTCTTTCTTTCTTTCTCTTTCTGTCCTTCTTTTGTCCTGTCTCTTTCTTTCTGTCCTTCTTTTGTCCTCTTTCTTTCTTTCTTTCTTTCTTTCTTTCTTTCTTTCTTTCTTTCTTTCTTTCTTTTTTTCTTTCTTTCTTTCTTTCTTTCTTTCTGTCCTTCTTTTGTCCTCTTTCTTTCTTTCTTTCTTTCTTTCTTTCTTTCTTTCTTTCTTTCTTTCTCTGTCTGTCCTTTCGTCTTGTCTTTCTTTCTTTCTTTCTTTCTTTCTTTCTTTCTTTCTTTCTTTCTTTCATCCTTTCTTCCTAATAATCTTAATAATCTAAATAACATAATTGTTTCAGGCCAATATGTTTTAACTTGAACAGAAACGTTGGCCTCATTTCCCTTCATCTGTGCCCACGAGCCTGATTGTGATTTTCCCATTTTAAAATATCTCAGTAAAGGATTTAGTCTTCCAGAACAATCCGTCTCACAAAAGCCAGAAGATCGAGCGTTTCCACCATTTCAACTTGAAAGAAAGTGTTAGCTTACACACTTCACTGTAGGCCTAGTTAATACTTTAGGATGAAAATCTTTGTCCTTTTTTCTCTTTTGTCCTTTTTAAATACAGTAAACTGATAGTAAATAATTTACTTGCTTAACATTAAAGTGGGCGGCACGGTGGTGTAGTGGTTAGCGCTGTCGCCTCACAGCAAGAAGGTCCTGGGTTCGAGCCCCGGGGCCGGCGAGGGCCTTTCTGTGTGGAGTTTGCATGTTCTCCCCGTGTCCGCGTGGGTTTCCTCCGGGTGCTCCGGTTTCCCCCACAGTCCAAAGACATGCAGGTTAGGTTAACTGGTGACTCTAAATTGACCGTAGGTGTGAATGTGAGTGTGAATGGTTGTCTGTGTCTATGTGTCAGCCCTGTGATGACCTGGCGACTTGTCCAGGGTGTACCCCGCCTTTCGCCCGTAGTCAGCTGGGATAGGCTCCAGCTTGCCTGCGACCCTGTAGAAGGATAAAGCGGCTAGAGATAATGAATGAATGAATGAATGAACATTAAAGTGACCGTCAGATTTTAGTTCACATTCTCTAAGCATTCTCAGAAAGCGATGGAGCCCACAGTCGAGGGCGTGTGAGACAGCTGGAAGGGGGCGGGGCTTTCAGGAAGTGTCTGTTAATATCTTATAAGAGAGTAGAAAGAGTTCAAAAGACTGACACATGTTGGTTGTGTCATCTGAGGAGAAAAAAAGAGCTCTGTTGATGTATTTGTGTACAGTAACTTGTACTTGCATAAAGGTTGGCAGGTCTGGTAATAAATCTAATGGGTGATAAACATCACAGGATAATGTGGCAATGTCGTATCATGATAATATATCGTTATATCACTCAAGCCTAAAAGGTGTACAGGGTAATAGTTAGCAAGTGACCGTGAGCTCTTCTCTTTTCACCCCTGCAGGTTTGGTTTCACAGTGTTGCTCTTCCTGCTGCGGTCACTGGTCTCCATGAATTTTAATGTGGTTTATATTTACACTGCAGAGGTGAGCTTCTTTTAGATGAACAGTGAGTCTGGGAAAATTTGCATTGTCCATTAGTTTATTTGCATGAATAAGGTCAGGGGCGCAGATACGTTTTTTGAACTGGGGGGGACAAAGCTGCCAGCAAACCAACCCCAACCCCCAACATGTGTTGTCAACATGTGTTGACTTTCTAACTATGCCTGTGTGTTGCGTGAACGGCAGTCAGTCAACAACTCTTCGCAAAGTTTCCTTATGAAACAATATGCTCGCCGAAATTATGGCAGGGAACGCCAGATTAAACATTAAAACTGCCTTCTGAGCACTGTATCTACAGGCTACCACCGAAAGAAGGAGGCTACCAGAAAGGCATCTCTACTCTGTACGATTTTACTTTCACTACGACATTACTTTGAACAGACTATCAAAAAATTGCAAGGTGATATGATAAAGTAAGGCACAGTTTACTTACAGTCGTTGTTTTTTGAAAAAACGATGCAATCGTTTTCTGCCTTTTCGGTTTGGCACCCTTCATCATGCCGTGTTGGGGTCCTGAACTAGGAGCTGTCCCCGATATGCCTGTCAAACTTGTTGTGGGTAACCATAGCAACCAAGCTCGAGCTCACAACCTGTGCAGTCTGCACAGCTCAACCAACCGAATATCAGTCTTTGTTTTGTTTTATGTGAGTTGTTGCAACTATGTATGTACTGCTGTGCACCTCAATAAACCGAATGGTAATTAGTCTTTTGATTTTTCCGTGAGGTTTGCCTTATGCAAAGAAAGACAGCATAGACGTTTTTTCCTCCCTATAAGTGGGGGGGACCGAACGAGGTGAATTTAAATCTGGGTGGGACAAATCCCACCCGTCCCACCCTCTATCTGCGCCCGTGGATAAGGTTACCGTAATATGACTGATAAATCTACTGAGATGTACAGGACGTATATTGCAGTAATGCTGTGTTCCTGCAGGTTTACCCGACAACAGTGCGCTCCTTAGGGATGGGCTTCTGTACTTCATTCAGTCGAATCGGTGGGATGGTCGCACCCTTTATAGCACAGGTAACGTTTGCTTTGCTCTGTGTGTGTGTTCATGCTCAGAAATATTTATGCATATCTGTGTGGTGGTTTGGGAAAATCCATCAGATGTCACTGTGGCTGAATTCTGGCAATAAGTCTAATCTCCCGCTGGCTGAAAGGCCCAAAGAGGGATTGTGTCACAGCAATGTCTGTCCATCCGTCTGTCCGTCCGTCCCGGGAAGGGTGCTCACTTTCTGAAATCAACTCCCCTTACAGTTTTTGGAGGAATTTCACAAAACTTGGCAGGATTCTTTGTTATATGTTGGTAATACACATATTACAATTTCGTTCAATTCAGTCAGGTTTTACCAGAGTTACAGCCCTTGATTAACAAAATTATAATTTGACAAGTTCATGAGAGTGTGTTTTCCTTCTGAAATCAACTCCTCTTACAATTTTTGGTGGAATTTCACCAAACTTGGCAAAAGGCATTGTTATATGTCGACAGTATGCAGATTGTTATTTTGTTCAATTCGGTCACATTTGACCAGAGTTACAGCCCTTGATTAACAACCTTGTACTTTCACAATTTCATGAAGGCGTGCTCGCCTTCTGAAATCAACAACTCTCATAATTTTTGGAGGAATTTCTCAAAGCTTGGCAAAAGGCCTTGTTATATGACGGTAATACGCGTATTGCGATTTAATTTCGTTTGTGGAAATTTTCCCAGAGTTTTGACCCTTGATTAAATAACTTGTACTTTGACAATTTCATGAGGGTGAACGTTCTTCTGAAATCAACTCCGCTCACAATTTGTGGAGGAATTTCACCAAACTTGGCAAAAGGCTTTGTTATATGACAGTTATACGCAGATTGAAATTTTGTTTAATTTGGGCAAATTTTACCAGAGTTATGCCCTTGATTATTAACAAGCTTATACTTTGGCAATTTCATCAAGGTGTGCTTGCTTTCTGACATCAACTTCCCTCACAATTTTTGGAGGAATTTCATGTAATTTGGCAAAAAGTTTTTTATCCCCCACTGGCTGAAAGGCCCGAAGGAGGATTATGTCGTGTTGATGTCCATCCGTCCATCTGTCTGTCCATCCCAGGAAGGGTGCTCACCTTCTGAAATCAATTCCTCTCACAATTTTTGGAGGAATTTCATGAAACTTGACAGGATTCTTTGTTACATGTCGGTAATACACATATTGCAATTTTATTCAATTCGGTCACATTTTACCAGAGTTATGGCCGAGTTGCCAGCGGGGAATATCGTGCTCTTGAAGCACTCTTGTTAATCTTATCTTAGCGATGATCTTGCTGTCTTCTTGCAAAAAAAGTAGCCAGCTTAATACACTACCATTCAAAAGTTTGGGGTCACTTTGAAATATCCTTATTTTTGAAAGAAAAGCACTGTTCTTTTCAATGAAGATCACTTTAAACTAAATCAGAAATCCACTCTATACATTGCTAATGTGCTAAATGACTATTCTAGCTGCAAATGTCTGGTTTTTGGTGCAATATCTCCATAGGTGTATAGAGGCCCATTTCCAGCAACTCTCACTCCAGTGTTCTAATGGTACAATGTGTTTGCTCATTGCCTCAGAAGGCTAATGGATGATTAGAAAACCCTTGTACAATCATGTTAGCACAGCTGAAAACAGTTGAGCTCTTTAGAGAAGCTATAAAACTGACCTTCCTTTGAGCAGATTGAGTTTCTGGAGCATCACATTTGTGGGGTCGATTAAATGCTCAAAATGGCCAGAAAAATGTCTTGACTATATTTTCTATTCATTTTACAACTTATGGTGGGAAATAAAAGTGTGACTTTTCATGGAAAACACAAAATTGTCTGGGTGACCCCAAACTTTTGAACGGTAGTGTAAACAGCAGTGAAAACAGACAGCTTAGCTTGCACACTCAGTCACATCTAAACTCTTGCCAGCGAAGTGTGATTCCATCACAGTGAACATCACACTTCAGTCAAGTTGTTGGTGATCTAGGTGCTGGAGTGAAAGAGAGAAAATTCTAATCAGTTCAGTTTGTAATCAGATACTGACTGTCAAAATATCCACGATGCTCCTGCACCACAACCAGAATGAGATCTTTAAAGTGCCATTCCACCATTGGATGTATTCTTTGGCATAAAATACAATATATTTTATGACAACATGACTAGACAGAGAAATCGTTTAGCTTCAAAATGATATATCAAACATAATTTTTTGACAACGACAAGTATATTAATTTTGCGACCAAAGCCACCTACCCTTTTAATTTCCGCGCGGTAGTGAAATCAAATCAAATCAAATCAAATCAAGTTTATTTGTACAGCGCTTTTAACAATAAACATTGTCGCAAAGCAGCTTTACAGAATTTGAACGACTTAAAACATGAGCTAATTTTATCCCTAATCTATCCCCAATGAGCAAGCCTGTGGCGACGGTGGCAAGGAAAAACTCCCTCAGACAACATGAGGAAGAAACCTCGAGAGGAACCAGACTCAAAAGGGAACCCATCCTCATTTGGGCAACAACAGACAGCCTGACTATAATATTAACAGTTTTAACAGGTATAACCCTCAACTGTCCTCATGGGGCCGTCCTTCACAGGAGCGGTACGATAAAACTCCGACCAGACACAGGGCACCAGGATGGATCAAGCAGGTCCGAGGGGCAGAAGAGGCCAGCATCTCAATCCCAGGATCAACATGTAACTCAGAGGGACAGATTGGGGGGGGGGAGAAAGAAAACACGTTGTTAGGTATGCCCTAAAAATGACAAGTATTAAATCTGTGTGGTAGGCTTGCAGAGACGAGAGTCTTTACTGAAATGTGATGTCATCGGCAGGTTCCCCTTCTTGTGTACCACGTGTCGGTCTATTTTTAGACCAGGAAACCCCCAAAGTGAGAGAGTCATTTCTCCTCGTATATGGGGGCCAAAAAAAATTGCGAAAAATTTTGAGTTAATCTTTCAGTTAGCTAGATTTATTGGTATTAGCTAGATTTATTGGTATTATTTTTTATCGCGTTCTATCCGCCATTGCTGATAATATGTGCCACGTCACGTGGTACACAAGAAGGGGAACCTGCCGATGACATCACGCACAGAAATTAAAAGGGTAGGTGACTTTTGTCGCAAAATTAATATACTTGTCGTTGTCAAAAAATTATGTTTGATATATCATTTTGAAGCTAAAAGATTTCTCTATCTAGTGATACCATTTATATATGTTGTCAAAATATATTGTATTTTATGCCAAAGAATACATCCAATGGTGGAATGGCAATTTAAATGCAGTTTTCTCCCTTTTGGATGAAGTGTAGATGTTGTAATTTGACTTGTGGTTGAGAAAAAGTGAAAATTCTGTCATTTTCAGTGCTACATACAGCAGAAAATTTCATCATGTGAAAGACTTTCCCAGGCTGTCACACACATTAAATTTTAAGTGTTAACTGTGCTGCTTTATTTTTTAATTTTTTTTTAAATTGTAGCTGTTTATCATATTTTTCTTTGGGGTTTCTCCCCCTGGTTAGAAATATAATCTTCCTAAAGAGTCATTTTTCAGTCTCAGTCCCAGTATTCGTTTCTTCAGGTTTGCTTTAGGAGGTGTGACTGTGTGTTGTGTGTCTCAGGTGTTGATGTCTAAGTCTGTGCTGTTAGCGATGTCTCCGTTTGCTCTGGCATGCTGCCTGTGCGCTATCGCCATGGTCCTGTTACCCATCGAGACCAGAGGACGAGCGTTACTGGTAAACATTCAAAGCTTGAGTAGTTGTTGCACGTTGCTCATTGTGTGTTGTTTGTATTTTCCATTCATGATATCACGCTTCGTTTGCTTCTCTCACTCGTGAATATGTTCACCACTCAAAGATAAACTTCATATCTTCATGCAACCTTGTAATGTCATCTTTGTACAGAGTGGTGAATGGATATATCACAAGTGAGAGAAGCAAACAAGTGATATCTTCCCCTGTTGAAAAATATAAACTTCATATCTTTGCACCACCATGTAATGTTCTTTATATTATATGGACGACATCCACAAAAAAATGCACAAGTCGATCAAAAGAATTTTAGCTTTGAACCGGTTCGCCATTTTGGCAATGCGCGTCTAATCAGTGAGAAAACATTGGGAGTGACATCATCAGAGTGAAATCTCGGGAATTGTTATACACAGGACACATTTTCCATGGAATAAAAACATGTATTCTGTTCCCTTCTAGCGGATAGTATGCAATATTGTAATCATATCACTACTATATATATATGAGTGATTCCACGCTTATGGGTACTGAAATGGGGACATGAACTTATTTTTAAAAATTCACCTAAAACCATTTCTTTTTTATGATGAATGATATGAATGATATGTTAAAAGATAACTTTAATTTTCTGAGATGTAATAAAAACATATTTATATGCCAAAGTCAGAACGTAACAGAAGTGTTGTGGACATATATATTCTCAATTTTAACAATGTAGAATTACTTTTTGAAACATAGGAAGGTGATGTTTTAGCAAATATAATTAATAAACATGTGTAGTAGAATAAACATACACATTCTTTCAATAAGATTAACATGGTATATAGCTAGATTGTAATTAACAGACGCGAGATGGACAATCGTAACAGAAGTAATGTAACAGACATCATTTTGGAACTCATAGGCTTGACTTTGGCATATAAATATGTTTTTATTACATCTCAGAAAATTAAAGTTATCTTTTAACATATCATTCATTAAAGATTACATGTTTTGTGACCTGATGGTAAAAAAAGAAATGGTTTTAGGTGAATTTTTAAAAATAAGTTCATGTCCCCATTTCAGTACCCATAAGCGTGGAATCACTCATATATATATATGTGTGTGTGTGTGTGTGTGTGTGTGTGTGATTTTTATTTATATATACACTATATATATATATATGTGTGTGTGTGTGTGTGTACACACACATTATATATATATATATATATATATATATATATATATATATATATATATATATATATACACACACACACCACATTTTATATATACAGTACCAGTCAAAAGTTTGGAAACGCCTCTAATTCAGTGGTTTTTCATTATTTTAAAATTTTCTGAATTGTAGATTAATACTAAAGTCATCGACATTATGAAGAAAAATATATGGAATTATTTGGTAAACAAAAAAGTGTTAATCAAACCAGAATATGTTTTATATTTTAGATTCTTCAAAGTAGGCACCTTTTGCTTAGATGACAGCTTTGCACATCTTGGCATTTTCTTTTTTAAAGATTTTTTTTGGGCTTTTTTCAACTTTATGGAGCACTTGCATGTGACGTCACAGCCGATCCAGATTGTCACAGACGCCATCTTGTAGGTCAAACGCCATATTTCCGCCTTCTACTTCTGCTTTTACTTCTACCTTTTCTTCTGGAAAACCCTACTATATACAATTCTACTACAACGGTTGCGGCTACAAGCTCTCCCTACCTGTGCACGTTTTTTATGTTTTTTGTGTGTATTTTTGCGTGTTGTTCGTCTGTACCGGACTTCAATATCCACTACAACCGTATGGACTTACTGGACATTGGTTTCCAGCAGAAAATGACGGTTTGTAGCGATTTCCATCGCATGCACAACATTCCGGACGAGATAGCGAGACCAGCGGGGTCTCCGTGGATTGTTATCGGAAGCAAAGCGAAGGAGGCGGCGCCGGGAGCGGAAGCAAAAGCGAGGCTGCAGGCAGAGCCGGCCTGTTGACTAAGCTCAGAAAACAGCCACTCAAACCTCTACTGCTAAGCCTCTACCTCTCCAACGCCAGATCCATGTAAACAAGACGGACGATTTGGAATTACAGCTGGAATTACCTTATTCTATTCTATAATCGGCTGGTCAGTGCTATACTCAATACTTAAGTGACTTACCCATCCAATGAGGATTCTTGTTTACAAGATGCCACATCTGAGTCGCTGACAAATCCTGAATTTCTGTAAAGATAACTGTCCAGAGATTTATAAGCACGCAGTGCTTCACCACTGAACAGCGAGGGAAAGTTAATGAGGTAATTATACACGTCTGGGTATTCCGCTGGCAGTTCAAAATCCGGTCGTGAAAACTCCGTCCGGTAAGCCATAAGGGTCACTAATCTGTAGATCGTTTATTTTAGACATATATCTAGTTATCTGTTCATTAGAAAAATGAGCCGTGTAGTCCGTCGGTTGAAATTGATCCATTCTGTACACGAGTGCAGCAGTATTTTTGACCGACAAGATGGCGGTTGTGTACTTTCCGGTCACGTGACTGCAAGATCTCTATAGGATAGGACAGTGTGGAGACAGGAAATGAACGGGAGAGAGAGACGGGGAGGGATCGGGAAATGGCCTCGGGTCGGAATCAAACCCGGGTCTCCGGATTTATGGTATGGCACCTTAGCCACCTGAGCCACAACACCCCCACAGCTTGGCAGTTTCTCAGTCAGCTTTACGAGGTAGTCACCTGGAATGGCTTTCAGTTTACAGCTGTGCCTTGTCAAGAGTTAATTTCTTGAATTTCTTGACCTCTTAATGTGTTTGAGACCATCAGTTGTGTTGTGAAGAGGTAGAGTTGGTATACAGTGAACGGCCCTATTTGAGTGTTCTAATCCATATTATTCCAAGAACTACTCAACTAAGTAAAGAAAAATGACAGTCCATCATTACTTTAAGAAATGAAGGTCAGTCAGTCCGAAAAAGTTTGGGATGAGTTGGACCGTAGAGTGAAGGCAAAGCAGCCGACGAGTGCTCAGCACCTCTGGGAACTCCTTCAAGACTGTTGGAAAAGCATTTCGAGTGATGACCTCATGAAGCTGATTGAGAGAATGTCAAGAGTGTGCAAAGCTGTAATCAAAGCAAAAGGTGCCTACTTTGAAGAATCTAAAACATATTTTGGTTTGATTAACATTTTAAAGTTTACTAAATGATTCCTTTCGTATTGCTGCATAGTCTGGATGACTTCAGTATTAATTTATAATGTAGGAAAAAAAAACATAGAATTTGAAGGTGTTTCCAAAGAGAGAGATAGTACTGTCTGTGCAAAAGTCTTAGGCACCCTGTTTTATTTTGTACAAACTTTGTTATAGAGGGTGGCACGGTGGTGTAGTGGTTAGCACTGTCACCTCACAGCAAGAAGGTTCTGGGTTTGAGCCCAGTGGCTGATGGGGCCTTTCTGTGCGGAGTTTGCATGGTGTCGGCGTGGGTTTCCTCCGGGTGCTCCGGTTTCCCCCACAGTTTCCCCCAAAGACATGCAGGTTAGGTTAACTGGTGACTCTAAATTGACCGTAGGTGTGAATGTGAGTGTGAATGGTTGTCTGTGTCTATGTGTCAGCCCTGTGATGACCTGGCGACTTGTCCAGGGTGTACCCCGCCTTTCGCCCGTAGTCAGCTGGGATAGGCTCCAGCTTGCCTGCGACCCTGTAGAAGGATAAAGCGGCTAGAGATGATGATGATGAGATGAGATTTATGTAAGAGACACTTTTAATACAAAGAGAACCTAATGAAGGCTGCTGAGTTTTGCTTTAAAATTAAGAAGTCAGTGTGACAGTCAAAGTGTCCAGAAGAACTGTGGCTGGTTCTGCAAATTGCTCAGGAAAATATACTAACTGATTTTCTGATAACACAAATTGTTTCCAAGACTTTTATTTTTTAAAGCAAAACCGTCATCACACCAAATATTGACTACAGTGTTGTAGTCGAGTCACTAAACCTCGAGGCCGAGTCCAGTCTTGAATCCCCAAGTGTTCAAGTGTGAGTCATTAAAAAAAATTTCAAGTCGAGTCCACTACTGATCCGAGTCGAGTCCGAGAACAAGACTCCAACCGCACCATTTGACGGTGGCTGTTTTAGTGCCATTAACATTAGTTTGTTCCTGAACATGACGTATGAACAGGTGAATGTGCTTCTCTTTGTCAGGGAGTGTGAAGTATTCTATCAGAGATGGTTGGGAGACGGATGTAAGTGCAGAAGGTGTGTTTATTAATACAAGTGAAGACGGTAAACAATCCAGAACGGCAGGCAAATTTGTAAAACGGTGAAACAGGCGATAGGTCGAGCGAGGCACAAACAGGCTATCAAAGACAAGAAACAGGAAATCAGGGATCAGGAAACCAAACAAGGAAATAAGTCTCGGTAATGTGTCAGCAACGCAACTCAATACTTCGCAAAGTAAGTGTGCTTTCACAGTTTTTATATCGGTGCGCTGATTGCGCCTTAATCCTGTGCAGGTGCGAGTCATTTACGGCGCGCCCGAGAGTCCGCTTGGTGCACGCGCTGTCCGGAGCGCACCCAAGAGTCTATCTGATGCGCGCGCCAAGGCGTGCAGGTGTGACACACTTACACAAAATTAGTACAAAAATTAACGTAGATATAAATATCTTATGGCAAATTATTATGGAATGTTACAACAAAGAAAGAAAAAAATCAGTCTCTCCAATTTACGAGTCGGGGCGGCACGGTGGTGCAGTGGTTAGCGCTGTCGCCTCACAGCAAGAAGGTCCGGGTTCGAGCCCCGTGGCCGGCGAGGGCCTTTCTGTGTGGAGTTTGCATGTTCTCCCCGTGTCCGCGTGGGTTTCCTCCGGGTGCTCCGGTTTCCCCCACAGTCCAAAGACATGCAGGTTAGGTTAACTGGTGACTCTAAATTGACCGTAGGTGTGAATGTGAGTGTGAATGGTTGTCTGTGTCTATGTGTCAGCCCTGTGATGACCTGGCGACTTGTCCAGGGTGTACCCCGCCTTTCGCCCGTAGTCAGCTGGGATAGGCTCCAGCTTGCCTGCGACCCTGTAGAAGGATAAAGCAGCTAGAGATAATGAGATGAGATGAGAATTTACAAGTCCGGAGGCAGTTAATGCACGAGTCTGAGTCCATGTCCGAATCATGAGTGCTCAAGTCCTTAAAATGAGGGTACGAGTCGGACTTGAGTACTACAAACCTGATTGACTTTTATTTATTCCTGTTCACTGCTCTTTATAGTATTTTGTCATACAGAAATTCATTTAACTTCATTATTTTTGAAGACATCTTCGCTTTACAACATTTTTTTTTTTGGATGTGCCTAAGACTTTTGCGCAGTACTTTACATACTGTATACTGATCTATAGTATCTATGCCATATTTTGTTGTTTTCTTTGATGTATTAAAGATATTCAACAATAGACCTTTTTAATTCTGTAATAATTATATCAGCGGTTTAAAATGACAAGTTCTCAGGCACTTTAATGAAATGTCTTATTCTTTTTCTTTTTTTTATATTGCAGCAAAATGAATAATGCACACCTGCTCATCAAGAAACTATGAATATCTAATAACTCTGGATTTTTTTCCTTTGTTTTTTTTCTAAATTTATTAAAATTAGATCACAAAATCACTCTGTGGAATTGTGTCTTTCTTTAAAAAATTTCATCCCAACATTGCTAATGGTATCCAGTATCTTGTGTGCATGTGTGTGTGTGTGTGTATAGTAAAGTAAAAATATCTTTAAGATATGTGAATTCATCAAATATTTCTAATTGTGAGACTTTTATAAAATAATAATTATTGAATGGTTAATTAGTTTAACTCCCAACACCAGTCAGCACCTCCAGACTTTGCTTATGCTTCGAACAACATGAACGTCATAAAAAGTACATCACATAAGAAATAGTTACTGAATATTATACATTTATTCCTAGTTTAAAAAAAATGTACTTGATTGGTATTTAAAACATGCTATAAATGTGTTATTAGTGTCAAATGTAAGTATTTTATGTTAAATAAATGTGTTAAAGTACTTAAAAAAGTAAAAAAGAAAACTACATCTACTGTTCTTTCACACTGTTTCATATCAAACAGCATTTTAGAGCAAGCTACAATACACCCACCAGTCACTTTATTAGGAACACACATCCACCTGCTGTTTTATACAGTTCTCTCATCAGCCGATCCCTCGACAGCAACACGATGCATCAAATCACGCAGATACAAATCAAGAGCTTCGGATAATGTTCACAATGTTCAAACATCCGAATGGGAAAAATTGTGATCTCACAGTGAAGTGTGACTTTCTTTCACTGTGGCGTGGGTGTTGGTTTGAGCCAGATGGACTGGTTTATTCGAGTATTTCAGAAACTGCTGATCTCCTGGGGGTTTCACACACAACAGTCTCTAGAGTTTACACAGAATGGTGCGAAAAACAAAAAACACTGAGTGAGCGACAGTTCTGTGGGTGGAAACAAACGCCTTGTTCATAAGAGAGGTCAGAGGAAAATGAACAGATTGGTTCGAGCTTTTTTTTCCAGGAAGGATATAGTAACTCATAGCAACTCTTTACAACCGTGGTGAGCAGAAAAGCATCTCAGCATGCAACAGCAGCACAGAAGACCACATTGGATTCTACTCCTGCAGCCAAGAACAGGAATCTTAGAATCAAGAAACAAGTTCCTGTTAAAGTGGCCGGTGAGTGTATTGTGTAATTATATTTTTAATATCATAGGAAGTAATGTTAATATCTTAATATTCTCCCTTTTTTGTGAAGTAATTTGTTTGTTGGTTATTCATCATTTTTCAGTATTCATATTTTTTTTTGTCATTGTGTATGTTACTAGAAGAGAGATTGACGAGATTATTAGTAGTACATTACTATTCAAAATGCAATAGGAGTACAAAGTTACTTAATACATGTTATTTACCAGCTGGGAGGTCCGTATCGTGAAATACCATGACCGAGGTCTTGAAAGTACTGAGCGAGGCCCTCTGGGCCGAGGTCAGTATTCAAGGCCGAGGTCACGGTATTTAACCATACGGACCGACCTTAAGCTGATAAATAATATATTTATTTTTTTCTTTACCAAATTCTAACAGAAAACGAGAGCGCCCGAAAGGGAAAACCGAGCCGAGCCACCATTTTGAATCTTCATTCACGGCTGTAATGCAAATGGCTTCCTCCTCGGTATACAAGTGCTCTTCCATGGCAGGGAAAAAACTACATTTTGCCACCTATGTAGTCCCCTAGCCCTGTGATGACCTGGCGACTTGTCCAGGGTGTACCCCACCTTTCGCCCGTAGTCAGCTGGGATAGGCTCCAGCTTGCCTGCGACCCTGTAGAACAGGATAAAGCGGCTAGAGATAATGAGATGAGATGTAGTCCCCTATTTATACAAAATTGAGTCATTCAAGATTCAGCCATGTTCTTGCTCGGCGTTAGCGACAGTTGGAGGTTTTTAGCTTTCTCCTGAAATATTTTCTTTTATTACTTCTTCCTCAGGGTAGTAAAACTCGCTTTTGCTGTGAACACTGAAACAGAGATCGGTGCCGCCCGATGCGCCACATGGCGCGGGAAGGAATTTGACTTTTTTTGATGCTGTAAAATTAATTCTATTCTCCTGAGAAATGCAAAAATAAATGTTGACAAAAATTGCTACGATGTTTGTTGTTGTTGTGAACGAGCAAGTCGCCAAAGGTCCGTAACCGGGGTCCGTAACTGGGATCCGTATTGTAGGATACGGACCCGCTCGCCAGCCAATCAAAGCGCAGGATTTGATGGAAACCAGACATTGAAAAAAATAATTATGAATATTTAACAGTTATTCCACGAAATCGAGTCGTACATGAGCTGATAGCTGATGAGGCACGTAGCACCGAGTTGGCTATAAGCCACGTACGACGTGATTGAGTGGAATAACTGTTTTATTCTATCTGCATTTACTGGATTTTGAGAAACAGAGCATTTTTATTTTTACTTTTTGCAAATTTGATAAATGAAAACTTTATACAAAATGTCTGACAAAATCACTTCTGCTTAGAATGTAAACAAACCGGCAAAATGACAGGAGCAATTTGTGAAAAATGGCAGAATAATAATAATTCTTGAAAAATAAAAAAAGATACGTTCTTACCATCAAATACTTTCATGCTATATTTTGTTGCTTTTTTTGTGTTTTTGGGGTTTTGTTTTCGAGTAGAGTTTTTATTTCGTCCTTGGTTGGTTCACTAACACGCGCCACCATTTTCTTCTTCTTCTTCTTTAGGGGTTTATTTATTTATTTGGTGGTTGTCAAACCAACTTAAAGGTGTATTACCGCCACCGACTGGGCTGGAGTGTGGACCAGGAGATACTGGGGGGGGCGACACAACTATATTCTTTTAGCTGTTTGTGTTTCTTTTAAATATTTGATAAAGTGTGATATCTGACTTGATGCGCTACACCATTTTGTTTTTCTCTACTCATGGTATCTGGGGGCGGCATGGTGGTGTAGTGGTTAGCGCTGTCGCCTCACAGCAAGAAGGTCCGGGTTCGAGCCCCGTGGCCGGCGAGGGCCTTTCTGTGCGGAGTTTGCATGTTCTCCCCGTGTCCGTGTGGGTTTCCTCCGGGTGCTCCGGTTTCCCCCACAGTCCAAAGACATGCAGGTTAGGTTAACTGGTGACTCTAAATTGAGCGTAGGTGTGAATGTGAGTGTGAATGGTTGTCTGTGTCTATGTGTCAGCCCTGTGATGACCTGGCGACTTGTCCAGGGTGTACCCCGCCTTTCGCCCGTAGTCAGCTGGGATAGGCTCCAGCTTGCCTGCGACCCTGTAGAACAGGATAAAGCGGCTAGAGATGATGAGATGAGATGAGATGGTATCTGAGCTGATATCCTAGTACTGTAGTAGAGTAGCCAATCAGAGTGCATGATTGCTCCAGTGAATGGAATAAATATAATTATACAGTATGTGCTTGATGGAGTAAAATTCAGATACTGTTGTAGATCTGAAATCATTTTATTATAGCACAGAAAGCAAATTAGATTTTTTTAAATTAGTTCTAATTTTTATACAATTAAAGACTACTGTAGAACATGATAAAGGAAAGCTCTGGTATTTTTTTTTTTTCTAACCTGGACTCAATTTTCCCTTTTTTTGGGGTCCAAATTTTCACTAGGAACTGAGTTTCCCTTTAAGCATCATACTCATTGGTGTGACTGCAAGGAAACTACAAAGTGGTATAGGATAATCACGTTTAGTGTATTTTAGTGCATTTTTTTCCTGCTCATTAGGGATGATAACTCAATAAACAGGCCAAAATTTAAGTAGATTGGTACAGTACTAATTTCAAGAAAGGTCATTCTTTAAAAAGAAATGTAATTGCGTGAAAGAAACATCTGCTAACGGAGTTAACAAGTTAGCAAGCGAAATGTGTAGAAATGTATAGAGATTTAATGGGGAGAGCAGGGAGACTTGGGACACGTTTTCAGCTTTTGTAGACTGTGTGAAATTCATTGTAGGTAGCGTCACATTCATACTGCATTAGAGAGTATTTACTGTACCCTCTAACCACAACATTATGGCCCTTTTCCACTACCCTTTTTCAGCTCGCTTCAGCCCGACACGGCTCGCGTTTTGACTGTCTAAGAACAGCACGACTCAGCTCGCTTCAGCCCTGCTCAGCCCCCAAAACTCGCACGGTTTTGGAGTGGGTCTGAAGCGAGCCAAACCGAGCTGAGTGAGGCTAGGGGCGTGAGGAGACACTCCCCGTGCACTGATTGGTGAGGAGGAGTGTCCTCACATGCCCACACACGCCCCGCGAGCACGCTGGGATCTGTAAACACCGTAAACCCGGAAGAAGGAGAATTACGAGAATTATGAAGCCTTATGCGCCTCGCCTCATCTATACGCTCTTGCCAGTATCTGTTGGCGTTGTCGGCGACAACAAGCCACAGCACCAAGACCAGCAACACTAACGACTCCATGTCCTCCATGTTTATTGTTTACTCTCTGGGTCGTGAGACTACCGCTTAAAAGATCACTGATGTCACTGTTTGCGCCGCCTAACGACATCACCTGACGTCCACCCACTTTCGCTAACTCTACCCAATGTGTCCACCCACTTCCAGCCAGCATGGTTCAGCGCGGTTGTAGTCGAAATGCAACTCCAACAGCCCCGCTCAGCTCGACTCAGCTCGACTCAGCCCGACTCAGCACGGCACGGCTCAGCCCAACTCAGCCGCGTTGGTAGTGGAAAAGCGGCATTAGTTTCTCAGCTCATCACATATCCTGGCCTTCAGGACTCACTTTTTTGGCATTATTTTGTGCAGGGAGACATGAGACATTGAGGGGAGACATGGGACAAAAATAAAATACCTAGCTTAATCCTACAGGTTTTATTTTCATTTATTATCCAAACTTGTCCCATCTGAACTGTATGAACACACAATGCTGGTACAGCGACAGAAAAATGTCCCTTTACCCAAAACCTGACTCGACAAAACGGCTCCATTAACAAGAAGGAATGAAATGCAGGGACACGCCCACATTTTTAACAAATATAACTCTCAACAAATCCCCGATTCACCAGCGTACATTACACTATAGAATGGGGATGGAGGCGAAGTAGAAAATACAAGTTTAAGTTGATAAAATATTGACCTGCACAAACCTTACTGCAGTGTCCAGCTTCATGGCTCCAAAGGAACTCGGTTACTCTCAGTGGGAAACACCGAACTTCTGATGTCATCTTAAACCTGATTGGTTGAAATTAGTTTATGGGAATACAAACTGTCCCAAGTGTCCCCGCTCTCCCCTATTATACTTGTATTGTACTTGTATAATTAATCTACTGCTAATACTCGTGTTATTTGTATGAATGTACTACTATGAGAAATATTAGTGAGTTTTGCCTTTAAGAAGTTTCTAGTTGCTTTACTGTAATGTTCTTCCAGGTGAAATCAGCTCTCGCTAGATGGAGACATCACACTGCTTTTAAAGACACATGAGCACAACTTGTGATCATCTGCAACTGCAATCTCTCTCTCTCTCTGTCTGTCACTGTCTCTGTCTCTCTCTCTCTGTCTGTCACTGTCTCTCTCTTGTGCTCTCTCTCTCTTTGTCTGTCTGTCTGTTGCTGTCTCTGTCTGTCTGTCTCTCTCTCTGTCTCTCACACACACTCTCTCTCTGTCTGTGTCTCTGTCTCTCTCTCACTTTCTCTGTTTGTCTTTGTCTGTCTCCATCTGTCTCTCACTATATGTCTGTCTGTCTCTCTCTCTCTGTCTGTCTCTCTCTCTCACTCTGTTTGTCTCTGTCTTTCTCTCACTTTCTCTGTTTGTCTCTGCCTCTCTGTCTGTCTGTCACTGTGTCTGTCTCTCTGTCTCTGTCTGTCTGTCTCTCTTTTGCTCTCTCTCTCTCTCTCTCTCTCTCTCTCTCTCTCTCTCTCTTAATCTTATTACAGAATCTCAGTGCAGGTGTAATGAGGGGATTAGGATGTACTCCATGTCTTCGACTTTGTCTTTAACCCAATTTCGTATGGTGCTGATCTAAAACATAACACACAGTGCTATTATTAACGAGCCAAAACAAGATTAACGAAACCCGAAATGTGGTTTAGTGACAAAATAACATGAGAACTCTGTGTGTGTGTGTGTGTGTGTGTGTGTGAGAGAGAGAGAGAGAGAGAGAGAGAGAGCTGGGGGCCAAAGTCTCAATAAGGCTGACAATTTTGACCTTGTGGGGACATTTTTTAGTCCCCATGTGGAAAAACTGTTTGTTTGTTTGTTTGTTTGTTTGTTTGTTTACAAAATTATAGTTTTTATTTTTAAAAATGAGCCAAAAGATGTCCTTTTATGGAGATTAAGGTTAGGGTCAAATTTTGGTGTAGGCATACCATTAAATAGCTGCATTAATAATAATTGCGTGTGAGTGTGAGAAGCTGGAGTCAGCAGGTGCTGGCTGTGTAGGAGTCATTATGTGCCTGGCAGATCCTTCTCCTGACCTTGCCAGTGAGAGAGAAAGAGGACAGAGCCACTCTGTGTGTGTGTGTGTGTGTGTGTGTGTGTGTGTGTGTGTGTGTGTGTGTGTGTGTGTGCACGTGAGTGAGTCAGTGACGGAGCAGTCCCAGTTTCTGCACTGCAGATCTCTTGGAGGGTCCTGAAGGAAATGGAGCTGCAATAGCAATGAAATAAAATCTGGCAACGTGCCAGAGGGAGTGAGACAGAAGTGTAGGAGTGAGACAGAAGTGTAGGAGTGAGACAGAAGTTAAGGAGAGGAAGATCGGATGTCATCAGCAGCGTGTGTGTGCTGCAGTGACCCGACACTGTGAGTATTCTTTCTCATCTGATCCAATCACCTCTGTTTCATTGTGATCATATATGCACAGAGTGTGTATGAGTCGTGTGTGTGTGTGTGTGTGAGGTTCTGTGTGGTGTTTTCACTCATGTTCAGAGCTGATGTGTTTGAAATGAGCTTCTTCATGGATCTGTGTTGTATCAGGAGACAGCGGTGCTCTAAATATGTCATCGCTGAATATCTAACAAACACAGCGTGGTTCTGCAGAAGACTAGAGAAAGGGATCAGATGAGGTAATGATGTGATTTTGAGGATGTGAGCATCCAGACATCCTGTAATAACATGAACTGTGTGTGTGTGTGTGTGTGTGTGTGTGTGTGTGTGTGTGTGTGTGTGTGTGTACTTTGATCATTTGAGCAGTGATCATGGAGATATCTGTGAGATCAGTGATTGATCTGTTCTGCAGCACTGCTTTAAATTCAGCATGCTCTCAGTCTCTCTCACACACACACACACACACACACACACACACACACACACACACACACACACTTGGCAGATGGATGATCAGTGGAGTGACAGATTTACTGACGTTCACCGCATTAATCACTGACACTCGCTGACTTTGCTGTGATGTGCACTTTAATACACACTGCAGTATTTTTAGGTTCCATACTCAGGACACACTGTAGATTTAATCTCTGCTCAGGTCCATTTACTGTAGGTAATCCCATCTCTAAGCTGTGTTTGTGGGTGTGGATGTGTGGGTGTTTATCTATATCGTGTGTGTGTGTGTGTGTGTGTGTGTGTGTGTGTGTGTGTGTGTATCTATCTATTTCTGTGTGTGTGTGTGTGTGTGTGTGTGTGTGTGTGTGTGTGTGTGTGTTTCTGTTTCTAAGTGTGTAATTATTTGTGTGTGTGTTTCTATTTCGGTGTGTGTTTGTGTGTGTATATATCTATTTCTGTGTGTGTGTCTCTCTATTTCTGTGTGTGTGTCTCTCTATTTCTGTGTGTGTTTGTGTGTATCTATTCCTCTCGTGTGTGTGTTTCTGTGTGTGTATCTATTTCTGTGTGTATGTGTGTTTCTGTATATGTATCTACTTGTCTGTGTGTATTTCTGTTTCTGTGTGTATTTGTGTGTGTATCTATTCCTCTCGTGTGTGTGTGTATCTATTTCTGTGTGTGTGTGTGTGTGTGTGTGTGTGTGTGTGTGTGTATATCTATTTCTGTGTGTATGTGTGTTTCTTTATGTGTATCTACTTGTCTGTGTGTATTTCTGTTTCTGTGTGTTTGTGTGTGTATCTATTCCTCTCGTGTGTGTGTGTGTGTGTGTGTGTGTGTGTGTGTGTGTGTGCGCGTGTGTGTTTCTGTTTCTGTGTGTGTGTGTGTTTGTCTATTTGTGTGTGCGTTTCTCTGTGTGTGTGTGTGTGTGTGTGTGTGTTTTTCTGTTTCGGTGTGTATCTATTTGTGTGTTCGTGTGTATGTTTCTGTTTCGGTATGTATCTATTTCTGTGTGTATCTATTCCTCTCGTGTGTGTGTGTGTGTGTGTGTTTCTGTGTTTGTGTGTGCATGTGTGTTTTTGTGTGTGTATCTGTGTGTGTGTTGTGTGTTTCTGTTTGTGTGTGTCTATGTCTGTGTGTGTGTTTCTGTGTGTGTGTATCTATGTCTGTGTGCGTATCTATGTCTGTGTGTGTGTCTATGTCTGTGTGTGTGTTTCTGTGTGTGTGTGTGTGTGTGTGTGTGTGTGTGTGTGTGTATCCATGTCTGTGTGTGTCTGTCTGTGTGTGTGTTTCTGTGTGTGTATCTATGTGTGTGTGTGTTTCTGTGTGTGTATCTATGTTTCTGTGTGTGTATCTATGTCTCTCTGTGTGTATCTATGTGTGTGTGTGTGTGTGTGTCCATGTCTGTGTGTGTGTCCATGTCTGTGTGTGTGTCTATGTCTGTGTGTGTTTCTGTGTGTGTGTATCTACTGTATGTCTCTGTGTGTGTATCTATGTCTGTGTGTGTTTCTGTGTGTGTGTATCTACTGTATGTCTCTGTGTGTGTGTCTATGTCTGTGTGTGTGTCTGTCTGTGTGTGTGTGTTTCTGTGTGTATCTATGTCTGTGTGTGTGTGTCTATGTCTGTGTGTGTATCTACTGTATGTCTGTGTGTGTGTGTTTGTGTGTATCTACTGTATGTCTGTGTGTGTATCTGTGTGTGTGTGTGTTTGTGTGTATCTACTGTATGTCTCTGTGTGTGTATCTATGTGTGTGTGTGTTTGTGTGTGTGTATCTACTGTATGTCTCTGTGTGTGTATCTATGTGTGTGTGTGTTTCTGTGTGTGTGTATCTACTGTATGTCTCTGTGTGTGTATCTATTTCTGTGTGTGTGTGTGTGTGTGTGTGTGTGTGTGTGTGTGTGTGTGTGTGTGTGAGTGAGTGTATCTACTGTATGTCTGTGTGTGTGTGTGTGTGTGTGTGTGTGTGTGTGTGTGTGTGTGTGTGTGTGTATCTATGTCTGCGTATGTGTGTGCATGTTTCTGTATGTTATTCCTTACCTGTGCTTTCAGCTCCATTGGTTGTGAAATTACAGCAAGCTGAACTTCACATCTAACTTTATTACTGAGTAACAAAGTCCTCTCTCACTACCTCTGTCTTTTCTCTCCCTCAGGTGTGTTGGGGTCATGTTGGGATGAAATGGGTGACGGGCAGGTGGTGGGGGAGGGGTGCCGCCCCTACACCCTCTTTGACAGTTTTGTGCAGGCATCGACATGCAGGGAGACCCTGCGGGCGTTTCAGGAGCTCTGCACTGAGCTCCACCTGCAGCCAGGAGACAATCCACTGTTTTACAAGACCCTGAGGTCCAGACTGCACTACTGGAGAGCTAAAGCTCTGTGGGCCAAGCTGGACAAACGAGCCAGCCAGAAAGAGTACCATAGGGGCCACGCTTGTTCGAACACTACAGTAAACAACCACACACACACACACACTGGACTGATCAAAATGATTAAAAAAAAAAAACAGAAAAATGTTGTGCTGGTTAAATACACACTTGTTTTACCGTATGTGTGTGTTTTCTATGATTGTCAGTGTCTGATAATAGGTGCAGGACCATGTGGCCTTCGCACGGCTATCGAGCTGAGTTTTCTGGGTGCGAGGGTGGTGCTGGTGGAAAAGAGGGACACGTTCTCCCGGAATAATGTCCTCCATCTCTGGCCTTTCACCATCCAGGATCTCCGTGGCCTCGGAGCCAAGAAGTTCTATGGAAAGTTCTGCGCAGGGGCCATAGATCATATTAGTGAGTGAAGCCAACGCTACATGTCATTTAATTATTGCTGTGTGTGTGTGTGTGTGTGTGTGTTTGAGATTATCACTGTATGTTTCACTGTGAGCTGATGCAATATAACTTCTGAAAACAAAACTGCAAACTCTTAAAGTACAGTTCAGATCATTTCACTCATCTTAAAGCACAAACTTGGGGATTTACTTCAAGCTTTTAGGTAAAAGTCTGGAACAGAGTCTCAAAAATATAAGTGAAATCAAAATAATCTTCTGTTTATTTACAAAAAAATCTAATACACCCTGGATATAATGCCAGTCCATCACAAAGCACTGTCTGAAGTTGGATGCGAAAAGAAAATCTTCTTTCTTCCAAAAACGTTGATTTACAGAGTAACCAATCACGCCCAAGTCTAAAGGTTGTTACAGTCGGCGTATCAGGCAAAAATTCAATCCAAATTGCCTGAAACTGTGCTCTCTGAATTCAGAATTTAATGCAGAACAACATACTTTTTACAGAATTAAAATCTATTTATCCGTTCTTGAGATATTACTAATCAAAGATTGAAGAAACGGCTTAATTTTTAGAAAATGGTCGTAATATTCTGTATGAGAATATATGTACATGGTCCAAAGTGGGCCTCATTAACCAATGAGATCAAAAGTTTTTTCTTAATAACGTTTCTATTTTTCAAGATATTTACACGGAAATTGGCAGAAAAATAGATGGTTGTCTACTGAATACAAAGTTGGAAAAATTAATAAAAACAAATGATGCAAATTAGTATTAATTATGCTAATTAGGTGAAAATGTTAAATCCGTACACTCAATAAAAAAGTAATAAAATATTATTTCTAATACCCTTTTTGTGCTCTGTAGGCCTTTGTATTTCTCAAAAGTAGGGCCTACTAGTGTTTATATGAAAGAATATGAATGATTATTTCGATTAATATTCACAGCTTTCAAGGCGAACCTTGAAAAAACTGTGTGAGCCACATCCAGTAAACAATTCACATTAACTGAACTGAAATTGACACTCACGTTTCTGACTTCCGTTATTTTAAATCTCATTCCGACCACTAAGATCTCAATATTTTTAATCAACATAACTTGTTATATTCTTAAATAGTTATTTATTTACATGAATCAGTTTGATTTGGAAAAATAAGTAGGTAAAGCTATGAAAACTCACTTCAAAGTCTGCCATGAATCATAATGTCAAAACTAGCGGATGGAAAATTTTGCTGAATCCTTCATCAGAAACAGTGAGAGCGAGAGAACGTCCCTATAAAAGTTATCTGATTGATATTCATGAGTAATCCAGTGGGAAACCGATCAGAAGAGAGAGAGAGAGAGAGAGAGAGAGCCTGACCGCTTTCCCGTGACTCAAAAAGAAAAGCACCGGCAGTTTTCTGACATCATGGCAGCAGAGTTTTTACTCTGTTGTACCGACTTCAACCTGCTGTTACTCCCAAGGTACTGAACAGATCTTAACGAGATTGATTTATTTGGAAAGCAGAGATTATAAACTGGGCGGCACGGTGGTGTAGTGGTTAGCGCTGTCGCCTCACAGCAAGAAGGTCCTGGGTTCGAGCCCCGTGGCCGGCGAGGGCCTTTCTGTGTGGAGTTTGCATGTTTTCTCCGTGTCCGCGTGGGTTTCCTCCGGGTGCTCCGGTTTCCCCCACAGTCCAAAGACATGCAGGTTAGGTTAACTGGTGACTCTAAATTGACCGTAGGTGTGAATGTGAGTGTGAATGGTTGTCTGTGTCTATGTGTCAGCCCTGTGATGACCTGGCGACTTGTCCAGGGTGTACCCCGCCTTTCGCCCGTAGTCAGCTGGGATAGGCTCCAGCTTGCCTGCGACCCTGTAGAAGGATAAAGCGGCTAGAGATAATGAGATTATAAGCTTTTTAATTATCATATTCACGATAGAAAATATTCAAAAGTTAAGCAATGACAGGTTTGGAAACTGAGACCCCGTCCACACGTAGCCGGGTATCTGCTAAATCGAAGATATTTTTCTACGTTTTGGCCCGTCATCCACATGAAAACACATCAAAAACGAATATTTAAAAAAACTCCGGGCAAAGTGAAGATTTTTGAAAACTCCGTGTATGCCTTTTCGTGTAGACAGAGATAACCGGAGTTTTGCGTTTTAGAACGTCACAATCTGCGCCAAAAAAATGACAACAAATCTGCCCTGACGTCAAACGTGCGACCTTTGTTTACTGCAGAAGCCAGATTAAGCATGGACAAAGAGTAATGGATCGGAGTAGTGCCTTGAAAGCGTTAATTATTGTGCAGGTGCTATTTACATGTTTAATTTTAGAAGCCCAACTACTGCTCCAAAAACAGGGTCAATATGTCCACATATTTGCTTTGACAAGATTCCCAATCAACGTTTTCTTGCGTCTTTTGACGTTTATACTCCAAAATTGTGTTTAGAAGCAATTCTGTCTCCGAGTCTGTCCAGACGAACGAGCTTGGCGCCATGTTTTATGTTTAGGCGGAAGTGACGCCAACAGAGGGCTATTCTGATGTGATTAGGGGGTAGGATTTGGGGAAATAATGCCATCTACAGGTTTGGAATGCTTATGAATGTGATTGAAAACGCAGATGTTCGGTTATGTGTGGAAGGGATTTTTTTCGAAGACGAGGTGGTGTGGATAAAACGTTTTTATAAACGGAGGGGGGGAAAATGTTCGGTTTTAAAAATACCCGGCTACATGTGTACATGGCCTTAAATGATCGTCTGCATGGACAATTTTCACAGCACAGCCAGCAAGCGTCTGATATGCCTAGTTACAGATCAAAAAATTTCAACCGAAACGGGCTTTTTTTTTTGACCTGGGTTTAAATTTTTTTAACCTAGTTCTTTTCCAATCTCGGTAAAACTTTAGATTATCTAAGATTCTTAAAAGGGATTCTCCATCACATATTTTGTCTCTCTTTCTTCCATCCACTTCCTCTCTGTCTCCACCTACTGAGAATTTCCTCATCTGTCTGTCTACCCGTTCTTATCTCCCTAACTAACAGTTTTTAAAAATATTTTCTTTCATACTTAACCAGGATTCAAACTCAGAACCTTCTGATTCTTAACCCAACACCTTAACCTTAACCAGTGATGATTGCAATGAAAGGAAGGATATATATTTTGAATTTATTAATGAGTCCAGTCTTATTATGTCATCACGTAGTTTAAAATACAAAGTCTTCCCAAATCCTAACCCTCGATACAGTAAGTCTCCCTAATACAAGTAGCACATTATGAACTGGGTTAAAAATTCTAATCTAGATTAAAAAAATCCCACCTGACCTACAACTCTGACCTGTACCAAGGTCATTGTTACATGGTAGAACGAGCATCACATTGAACTCTCTCTCTCTCTCTCTCTCCCTAGTTCTTGACAATGTTTTTGGGAAATGTGACCTAGCGAGTCGAAAGCTGTGAGCTTTCTTTAAAAAATGTTGACTAAATGTCCTGAAAGAACAAAACCACTGAACCGCATACTATACTTTCTCCTTCGTTCCTCTGCATAATACTGAGTCTAGTTGTATTTGTGTCGAAAGGCATTCGTCAGCTGCAGCTCATACTGCTGAAAGTGGCTCTGCTCCTGGGTGTGGAGATTCATGTGAATGTGGAGTTCAGGAGTCTGAGGGAGCCTCCGGAGAACCAAGAGAACCAAAGTAAGATCACATCTACAATCCCAGATCATACTTAATAAATATGTTGGCCTCGTTTCTATTGTAGAGTTGAACTATACTGATCATGGAGAGTAAACATTTCAATCATCTTGGCTTCAGACTCAACGCCCACAGCTCCCAGGGCGTCTTTTTTAAAAATGTAGCTGGCAACCAGCTTCAGAACTTTTGGATCTAATTGTTTGTACACCAGGCTTGTAGTACTCGAGTCCGACTCATGTCGTAATTTTAAGGACTTGTGACTCGACTCAGACTTGAGCACTGATGACTCAGACTCGTGCGTTAACTGCATAAATTGGAGACTCTGATTTTTTCTTTATTTTTTGTAACATGCCATAATAATTTGGCATAAGATATTTGTATCTACATTAATTTTTGTGCTAATTTCATGAGAGTGTCACACCTGCGCGCCTTGGTGTGTGCATCAGATAGACTCTCGGGTGCACTCCGGACAGCACGCACGCCAAGCGGACTCTCGCACGCACATCATAAACGACTCGTACGTGCACAGGATTAAGGCGCAATCAGCGCGGCGATATAAAAACTGTGAAAACGCACTTACTTTGCGAAGTATTGAGCTGCATTGCTGACACATTACCGAGCCTTATTTCCTTGTTTGGTTTCCTGATCCCTGATTTCCTGTTTCTTGTCTTTGATCCTGCCGAGTCTACGATAGCCTGTTTGTGTCTCGCTCGACCTATCACCCGTTTCACCGTTTTACGATTTTGCCTGCTGTTCTGGATTGTTTACCATCTTCACTTGTATTAATAAACACACCTTCTGCGCTTACATCCGTCTCCCAACCATCTCTGACAGAATACTTCACACTCCCTGATAAAGAGAAGCACATTCACCTGTTCATACGTCATGTTCAGGAACAAACTAATGCTAACGGCGCTAAAACAGCCACCGTCAAATGGTGCGGTTGGAGTCTTGTTCTTGGACTCGACTCAGACTCGAGACTGGACTCGGACTCGAGGTTTAGTGACTCGAGTACAACACTGCTGTACATATTTCTGTGTAGAAACAATGCCATTCATCAGTTAGTGAGCAAGATCAGTTTCTTCTTATGAACATGGGGAAGCCATGGACTAATGGTTAGAGAAGCAGCTTTGGGACCAAAAGGTCACCAGTTTGATTCCCTGGACCAGCAGGAATGGCTGAAGTGCTCTTGAGAAAGGCACCTAACCCCAGCCTGCTCTGGGTATGTTGTATGTCGCTCTGGATAAGATCGTCTGCTAAATGCCTGTAATGTAATGAAAGTAGGCTATTACTAGGCCACAGCTAGTGATGAGAAGTACCAGACTCTCTAATAGCATCTAGAAACTGTGAGACTTCATTACATTGGCAATTCCACTGACTGTGCAACATGGTTTCCTCAGCCCAGTTCCATGCAACGAAATTGTTGTGCAGCTTCATTCCATAGTTATTCACTGAGATTTGACATTTACGTCACTCAGTGTCTTTTCCTTCCTCTTTCACTGCACAGTCTTAGCGTGAGCTCTATTCTCAGTCTCAGACGCCCTGCCCAGAGATCATCTGATGCATCGGGTGTGTCTTAGTTCCTTGATCCAGGAGATCCTTGATTGATGGCCTAGAATTTAGATGTACAGTATTGATAAAATTATCAAATGTACCACACTGAAAAGCAAAAGCTTCATTGTTTGATCTCTTCAGCAGCGGATTGCTTTTTTTTTTTTTAAAGAATTATATGCAACTTTGTGTTGAAAGTGAATATACTTCATGTTCTAGCACTGCATTTCACTTTCATCAGTGTGATGTGATGAAGTCGTGCTACACTGAAATGCAATGACATCAGAACTACCACTAATGCTGCGCTATACAGCAATGAAGCAATGAATAGTATGGTATGTTTTCAGCATGTCACTGATGAAACGTAATGCTGCGTGTGTATAGGTATACAGTATGTGTGTGTACGTATGTATGTTTGTGTATATATATATTTTTTTCTAGTTGAAGCTGCATTTTCTCAATACGTTTCTCCAAAACTGTGCAGTAAATGTGCTAAATTGTCCAAAAACTCAACTCCTCAGCACTGATGACAGCAGAAAAGGAAGCAAAGGCCAGTGTGTAATTATTACATACATGGGATCAGATTGCCGTTGCTGACTCACTGTGTGACTTACTCTTGTCACTGTGGCTTTTTTTTTTTTTAGATACTTTCCAATCCTCATTTAGCACAAACACGTTTGGAAAAAGAAATTGTTATTATTCACTTAAGTCTGTACGAGCACAGAACAGCATGATGTGGCAACCATTTGACGCGACGCTCTTTAAAAGGAGTGAATCGTTAACAGGTCTGGCCTTCGAAATAGAATAATAATATAATAATTTATTACATTTATATCATGCTATAAATGTACACTCTATAGCAGTTTACAATTCAAAAAATGCAAACAAATAATAAATGAAGAATTTGGTTCCAAAACACTAGATATCCAATTCCAATTCCACTGTTTCGAGAAAAATCACTTTTTCTGATTACAGGGAGTGATTCAAGGAAAACCACTGTATCCTGTTTTAAAATGTATTGACTTATTCCTTAATGATAATAAACTTCAAAAATGAAATCCAAAACTAATTAACAGCTTTTAACTGAACCACGTAATTATAATTTTTTTTTGTCAAGGCGCTACATATCCACGCCATGGCTTTTTTCCCCAAAATGCTACATATCCCTTTCGATTTAAAGTGCGTTTAACTGTGTTCTTTCATGACAGATTATTTTATAGATTATTTAATTTTTTTAGATTATTTTATTGAAATAATTCATAATTCAGCGTGAAATTGTCCAATAAATGCGAGAAGTGATGAAGCGATTTCCTACTTCATGGGCGCAGCCATCTTAGAAGACTTCACGCCAATGGCGGCCTCTGATTGGCCAAATGGATATGTCTGGTTTTGAGAAAAATCGGTGATGGCGCTTGTTGCGTTTTGGAATGAAAGACCGTAATGCAGTGTGCAAATCAATGGCAGATATCGTGTTTTGGCAAAAACTGAATATGGTACGTGAAAGATATGATAATTACTGATGGTTTGGTGGCGGGAGTTTCAATTTTGCAAATTTGGCATTTATTGCATTTTGGAACCAAACTCTTCAGATATACTTCAAGTCTAAAATCACGACAGAATAAAAATAAATAAAAAAATATTCAAATTCAATAAAGAGAAGAAGCCTTTATATGTCACATGCACAATCAAGCACAGTGGAATTCGTCCTCTGCATTTAACCCATCTGAAGCAGTGAACACGCACACACACACAAGTGAGCAATGAGCGCACATACACACCCAGAGCAGTGGGCAGCCATGCTACAGCACCCAGAGAGCAGTTGAGGGTTCAGTGCCTTGTTCAAGGGCACCTCAGCCTAAGACCGTCCCACATTAACCTAACCTGCATGTCTTTGGGGGAAACCGGAGCAAACCCATGCGGACACGGGGAGAACATGCAAACTCCACACAGAAAGGCCCTCGCCGGCCACTGGACTCGAACACAGAACCTTCTTGCTGTGAAGCGACAGTGCTAACCACTACACCACCATGCCACCCAAGTCAGAATCTAAGAAGTACAAGCTGATTTTAAATCGGAAGGTTTTCAATTGTTTCTTGATATTGTTAATGTTCTCTCAGCAAGATACAGTGGTGCTTGAAAGTTTGTGAACCCTTTAGAATTTTCTATATTTCTGCATAAATATGACCTAAAACATCATCAGATTTTCACACAAGTCCTAAAAGTAGATAAAGAGAACCCAGTTAAACAAATGAGACAGAAATATGAGACTTGGTCATTTATTTATTGAGGAAAATGATCCAATATTACATATCTGGGGTGCTCTGGTTTCCCCCATAGTCCAAAGACATGCGGGTTAGGTTAACTGGCGACTCTAAATTGACCGTAGGTGTGAATGTGAGTGTGAATGGTTGTCTGTGTCTTATGTGTCAGCCCTGTGATGACCTGGCAACTTGTCGAGGGTGTACCCCACCTTTCGCCCGTAGTCAGCTGGGATAGGCTCCAGCTTGCCTGCGACCCTGTAGAACAGGATAAAGTGGCTACAGATAATGAGATGAGATGAGATTACATATCTGTGAGTGGCAAAAGTATGTGAACCTTTGCTTTCAGTATCCGGTGTGACCCCCTTGTGCAGCAATAACTGCAACTAAACGTTTCCGGTAACTGTTGATCAGTCCTGCACACCGGCTTGGAGGAATTTTAGCCCATTCCTCCATACAGAACAGCTTCAACTCTGGGATGTTGGTGGGTTTCCTCACATGAACTGCTTGCTTCAGGTCCTTCCACAACATTTCGATTGGATTAAGGTCAGAACTTTGACTTGGCCATTCCAAAACATTAACTTCTTCTTTAACCATTCTTTGGTAGAACGACTTGTGTGCTTAGGGTCGTTGTCTTGCTGCATGACCCACCTTCTCTTGAGATTCAGTTCATGGACAGATGTCCTGACATTTTCCTTTTGAATTTGCTGGTATAATTCAGAATTCATTGTTCCATCAATGATGGCAAGCCGTCCTGGCCCAGATGCAGCAAAACAGGCCCAAACCATGATACTACCACCACCATGTTTCACAGATGGGATAAGGTTCTTATGCTGGAATGGAGTGTTTTCCTTTCTTCAAACATAACGCTTCTCATTTAAACCAAAAAGTTCTATTTTGGTCTCATCCGTCCACAAATCATTTTTCCAATAGCCATCTGGCTTGTCCATATGATCTTTAGCAAATGGCAGACGAGCAGCAATGTTCTTTTTGGAGAGCAGTGGCTTTTCCTTGCAACCCTGCCATGCACACCATTGTTGTTCAGTGTTCTCCTGATGGTGGACTCATGAACATTAACATTAGCCAATGTGAGAGAGGCCTTCAGTTGCTTAGAAGTTACCCTGGGGTCCTTTGTGACCTCGCCGACTATTACACGCCTTGCTCTTGCAGTGATCTTTGTTGGTCGATGTTACCTGGGGAGGGTAACAATGGTCTTGAATTTCCTCCATTTGTACACAATCTGTCTGACTGTGGATTGGTGGAGTTCAAACTCTTTAGAGATGGTTTTGTAACCTTTTCCAGCCTGATGAGCATCAACAACACTTTTCCTGAGGTCCTCAGAAATCTCCTTTGTTCATGCCATAATGCACTTCCACAAACGTGTTGTGAAGATCAGACTTTGATAGATCCCTGTTCTTTAAATAAAACAGGGTGCCCACTCACACCTGATTGTCATCCCATTGATTGAAAACACCTGACTCTAATTTCACCTTCAAATTAACTGCTAATCCTAGAGGTTCACATACTTTTGCCACTCACAGATATGTAATATTGGATAATTTTCCTCAATAAATAAATCTCATCTCATTATCTCTAGCCGCTTTATCCTTCTACAGGGTTGCAGGCAAGCTGGAGCCTATCCCAGCTGACTACGGGCGAAAGGCAGGGTACACCCTGGACAAGTCGCCAGGTCATCACAGGGCTGACACATAGACACAGACAACCATTCACACTCACATTCACACCTACGGTCAATTTAGAGTCACCAGTTAACCTAACCTGCATGTCTTTGGACTGTGGGGGAAACCGGAGCACCCGGAGGAAACCCACGCGGACACGGGGAGAACATGCAAACTCCACACAGAAAGGCCCTCACCGGCCACGGGGCTCGAACCCGGACCTTCTTGCTGTGAGGCGACAGCGCTAACCACTACACCACCATGCCGCCCCCAATAAATAAATGACCAAGTATAATATTTTTGTCTCATTTGTTTAACTGGGTTCTCTTTATCTACTTTTACAACCCCGATTCCAAAAAAGTTGGGACAAAGTACAAATTGTAAATAAAAACGGAATGCAATAATTTACAAATCTCAAAAACTGATATTGTTTTCACAATAGAACATAGACAACATATCAAATGTCGAAAGTGAGACATTTTGAAATTTCATACCAAATATTGGCTCATTTGAAATTTCATGACAGTAACACATCTCAAAAAAGTTGGGACGGGGCAATAAGAGGCTGGAAAAGTTAAAGGTACAAAAAAGGAACAGCTGGAGGACCAAATTGCAACTCATTAGGTCAATTGGCAATAGGTCATTAACATGACTGGGTATAAAAAGAGCATCTTGGAGTGGCAGCGGCTCTCAGAAGTAAAGATGGGAAGAGGATCACCAATCCCCCTAATTCTGCGCCGACAAATAGTGCAGCAATATCAGAAAGGAGCTCGACAGTGTAAAATTGCAAAGAGTTTGAACATATCATCATCTACAGTGCATAATA